>NC_090938.1:4575714-4883928 GCF_040938575.1 Ambystoma mexicanum
TTTTAGAATCTGCAGATATCAGAACTTTGGATCAAAGATGGTTATGAATAGATCTTCAAATTACTACTCCTGATGAAGGAAATTCTATTTTCCGAAACGCGTTGAGTTTTTAATAATATCTACCCCTGAATACATGTTATCAATATGAAATGAATATTGTAACGTTGTAGCTTCAGATGGAATAAATCTTTTTTGCTCTACCTTGGTGAATTACATTAAAAAGAATGTTCTAATTGGTAACTTATGTCCGACTGAATTAAACTCTAATAGGTTCTTTGGCATAAATGTCACCCCATAATTTACTCAATTTACTCATAACTACTATTTCTGTTATTGTAAAGAATTGTCTTAGAACTATTTAGTTACTAACAGCTAGTTAATTTGTTAGTTGAAAATTTGCATGTATGGATGTTATTTACCTATTGTTTGACAATGACAATCTCCCGAGTGTGCAGGGGACGCAAGTGTTCCATAGACCGTGGACACTTTCTTTCCTCTTGTCAGTTCTGAACTGAACCATGTGGGGGCAGCCATGTTGTTCCATTCCCATTGAGAGCTCCAGCTCCTTCTTCTGCCATATGAGCCTGGCGCCAAAGACTGACTCCAGGAGAGTCTTGGGGGGCATGATTGGGCCGTTGGGGCCATGCAGGGACACTGTGATGCGGCCCAGAGACCCGGAGTACCAGGGCCAGGACCTATGGCCATGACATGCTTCTTAGGTTTCACCTGCATTGTTTACATGTCCTGGGTTACTTTCTTGTCACAGGTAGTTGCTTCCTTGCCCTGCTGCTGGTTATTTTCCCCCTGAGTTGTTTACATGTCCTGGGGTGATTTTTTGACACGGGTAGTTCTGCTTTCACTTGGGTTGTTGACATGTCCTAGGCTGCTTTCTTGTCACAGGTGGTTGCTTCCTTGTCCTGCTGCTGTTTCGTTTTCATCTGGGTTGTTTACATGTTCCAGGTTGCTTTTTTTGACACAGGTAGTTGCTTCCTTGTCCTGCTGCTGTCTAGTTTTCCCCTGGGTTGTTTACATGTAATGGGGTGCTTTCTTGTCACATTTAGTTGCTTCCTTGTCCTGCTGCTGCTTCATTTTCATCTGGGTTGTTTACATGTTCTGGGTTGCTTTCTTGACACAGGTAGTTGCTTCCTTGTCCTGCTGCTGCTTAGTTTTCACCTGGGTGCTGTACACGTCCTGGGGTGATTTCTTGACAAAGGTAGTTTCTTCCTTGTCCTGCTGCTGCTTTGTTTTCACCTGGTTGTTTACATGTTCTGGGGCACTTTATTGTCACAGGTAGTTGCTTCCTTGTCGTGCAGCTGCTTAGTTTTCACCACAGTACTTTACATGTCCACTGGTGATTTCTTGAAACAAGTAGTTGCTTCCTTGTCCTGCTGCTGCTTAGTTTTCACCTGGGTTATTTACATGTCCTGGGGCGCTTTCCTGTCACAGGTAGTTGCTTCCTTGTCCTGCTTAGTTTTCACCTCATTGCTTTACATGTCCTGGGGCGCTTTCTTGTCACTGGTAGTTGCGTCCTTGTCCTGGTGCTGCTTAGGTTTCACCTGGGTTCATGAAATGTCCTGGGGTACTTTCTTGATACAGGTAGTCGCTTCCTTGTCCTGATGCTGCTTAGTTTTCACCTGGTTGTTTACATGTCCTGGGGTGCTTTCCTGACACAGGTAGTTGCTTCCTGGTCCTGCTGCTGCTTCGTTTTCATCTGGGTTGTTTACATGTTCTGGGGTGCTTTCTTGACACAGGTAGTTGCTTCCTTGTCCTGCTGCTGCTTTGTTTTCATCTGCGTTGTTTACATGCCCTGGGTTGCTTTCTTGTCACAGGTAGTTGCTTACTTGTCCTGTTGCTACTTAGTTTTGACCTGGGCTTTTGACATGTCCTGGTGTACTTTCTTGATGCAGGTAGTTGCTTTCTTTTGCTGCTGCTTAGTTTTCACCTGGGTTGTTTACATGTGCTGGGGTGCTTTCTTGACACAGGTAGTTGCTTCCTTTTCCTGTTGCTGCTTTGTTTTCAACTGGGTTGATGACATGTCCTGGGTTGCTTTCTTGACAGAGGTAGTTGCTTCCTTGTCCTGGTGCTGCTTAGTTTTCACCTGGGCTTTTGACATGTCCTGGGTTTCTTTCTTGTCACAGGTAGTTGCTTCCTTTCCCTGCTGCTGGTTAGTTTCCCCCTGAGTTGTTTACATGCCCTGGGGTGATTCCTTGACACAGGTAGTTGCTTCCTTGACTGGTTCTGCTTTCACTTGGGTTGTTGACATGTCCTGGGCTGCTTTCTTGTCACAGGTGGTTGCCTCCCTGTCCTGCTGCTGCTTCGTTTTCATCTGGGTTGTTTACATGTCCAGGGTTGCTTTCTTGACACAGGTAGTTGCTTCCTTGTCCTGCTGCTGCTTAGATTTCACCTGGGTTGTTGACATGTCCTTGGGTGCTTTATTGTGATAGGTAATTGTTTCCTTGTCCTGCTGCTGCTTAGTTTCCACCTGGGTGCTCTGCACGTCCTGGGGTGATTTCTTGACACTGGTATATTGCTTCCTTGTCATGCTGCTGCTTAGTTTTCACCTGGTTGTTTACATATCCTGGGGCACTTTATTGTCACGGGTAGTTGCTTCGTTGTCCTGC
This sequence comes from Ambystoma mexicanum, assembly GCF_040938575.1. Classification (NCBI taxonomy): domain Eukaryota; kingdom Metazoa; phylum Chordata; class Amphibia; order Caudata; family Ambystomatidae; genus Ambystoma; species Ambystoma mexicanum. Next base: position 4,578,336 of record NC_090938.1, read on the forward strand.
TGCTGCTTAGTTTTCACCTCAGTGCTTTACATGTCCTAGGGTGATTTCTTGACAAAGGTAGTTGCTTCCTTGTCCTGCTGCTGCTTCGTTTTCATCTGGGTTGTTTACATGTTCTGGGGTACTTTCGTGACACAGGTAGTTGCTTCCTTGTCCTGCTGCTGCTTAGTTTTCACCTGGTTGTTTACATGTCCTGGGGCACTTTATTGTCACGGGTAGTTGCTTCCTTGTCCTGCTGCTGCTTAGTTTTCACCTCAGTGCTTTACATGTCCTAGGGTGATTTCTTGACAAAGGTAGTTGCTTCCTTGTCCTGCTGCTGCTTCGTTTTCATCTGGGTTGTTTACATGTTCTGGGGTGCTTTCTTGGCAGAGGTACTTGCTTCCTTGTCCTGCTGCTGCTTAGTTTTCACCTGGGTGCTTTACATGTCCCGGGGTGATTTCTTGACACAGGTAGTTTCTTCCTTGTGCTGCTGCTGCTTCATTTTCACCTAGGTTGTTTAAATGTCCTGGGCGCTTTCTTGTCACAGGTAGTTGCTTCCTTGTCCTGCTGCTGCTTAGTTTTCACCTCAGTGCTTTACATATCCTGGGGCGCTTTCTTGTCACAGGCAGTTGTGTCCTTGTCCTGCTGCTGCTTATTTTTCACCTGGGTTCATGACATGTCCTGGGGCGCTTTCTTGTCACAGGTAGTTGCTTCCTTGTCCTGATGTTGCTTAGTTTTCACCTGGGTTGTTTACATGTCCTGGGGTGCTTTCTTGACCCAGGTAGTTGAGTCCTTGTCCTACTGCTGCTTCAATTTCATCTGGTTTGTTTACATGTCCTGGGGCGCTTTCTTGACACAGGTAGTTGCTTCATTGTCCTGCTGCTGCTTCGTTTTCACCTGGGTTGTTTACATGTCCTGGAGTACTTTCTTGACACAGGTAGTTGCTTCCTTGTTCTGCTGCTGCTTCGTTTTCATCTGGGTTGTTTACATGTCCTGGGGTGCATTCTTGTCACAGGTAGTTGTGTCCTTGTACTGCTGCTGCTTAGTTTTCACCTGGGTTCATGACAGGTCCTGGGGTACTTTCTTGGCACATGTAGTTGCTTCCTTGTCCGCTGCTGCTTCGTTTTCATCTGGGTTGTTTACATGTTCTGGGGTGCTTTCTTGAGACAGGTAGTTGCTTCCTTGTCCTGCTTCGTTTTCACCTGGGTTGTTTACATGTCCTGGAGTACTTTCTTGACACAGGTAGTTGCTTCCTTGTTCTGCTGCTGCTTCGTTTTCATCTGGGTTGTTTACATGTCCTGGGGTGCATTCCTGTCACAGTTAGTTGTGTCCTTGTCCTGCTGCTGCTTAGTTTTCACCTGGGTTCATGACATGTCCTGGGGTACTTTCTTGACACAGGTAGTTGCTTCCTTGTCCTGATGTTGCTTAGTTTTCACCTGGGTTGTTTACATGTCCTGGGGTGCTTTCTTGACACAGGTAGTTGCTTCCTTGTCCTGCTGCTGCTTCGTTTGTATCTGGGTTGTTTACAAATCCTGGGGTGCTTTCTAAAGACAGGTAGTTGGTTCCTTGTCCTGCTTCTTTTTCACCTGGGTTGTATACATATCATGGGGTGCTTTCTTGACACAGGTAATTGCTTCCTTGTCCTGCTACTGCTGTGTTTTCACCTGGGTTGTTTACATGTCCTGGGACACTTTCATGACACTGGTAGTTGCTTCCTCCTCCTGCTGCTGATTCGTTTTCACCTGGGTTGTTTACATGTCCTGGGGCGCTTTCATGACACAGGTATTTGCTTCCTTGTCCTGCTGCTGCTTCGTTTTCACCTGGGTTGTTTACATGTCCTGGGGCGCTTTCATGACACAGGTAGTTGCTTCCTTGTCTTGCTGCTGCTTAGTTTTCACCTGGGTTGTTTACATGTCCTGAGTTGCGTTCTTGACACATGTAGTTGCTTCCTTGCCCTGCTGCTGCTTAGTTTTCAGCTGGGTTGTTTACATGTCCTGGGTTGCTTTCTTGTCACATGTAGTTGCTTCCTTGCTCTGCTGCTGCTTAGTTTTCAGCTGGGTTGTTTACATGTCCTGGGTTGCTTTCTTGACACATGTAGTTGCTTCCTTGTCCTGATGCTGCTTAGATTTTGTCTGGGTTGTTTACAAGTCCTGGGGTGCTTTCTTGTCACATGTAGTTGCTTCCTTTTCCTGCTGCTGCTTCGTTTTAATTTGGGTTGTTTACATGTCCTGGGGTGCTTTCTTGTCACATGTAGTTGCTTCCTTGTCCTGCTGCTGCTTCGTTTTAATTTGGGTTGTTTACAGGTCCTGGGGTGCTTTCTTGTCACATATAGTTGCTTCCTTGTCCTGCTGCTGCTTCTTTTTAATTTGGGTTGTTTACATGTCCTGGGGTGCTTTCTTGTCACATATAGTTTGTTCCTTGCCCTGCTGCTGCTTAGTTTTCAGCTGGGTTGTTTACATGTCCTGGGTTGTTTTCTTGTCACATGTAGTTGCTTCCTTGCTCTGCTGCTGCTTAGTTTTCAGCTGGGTTGTTTACATGTCCTGGGATGCTTTTTTGACACATGTAGTTGCTTCCTTGTCCTGATGCTGCTTAGATTTTGTCTGGGTTGTTTACAAGTCCTGGGGTGCTTTCTTGTCACATGTAGTTGCTTCCTTGTCCTGCTGCTGCTTCGTTTTAATTTGGGTTGTTTACATGTCCTGGGATGCTTTCTTGTCACATATAATTGCTTCCTTGCCCTCCTGCTGCTTAGGTTTCAACTGGGTTGTTTACATGTCCTGGGGTGCTTTCTTGTCACATATAGTTGCTTCCTTGTCCTGCTGCTGCTTAGTTTTCACCTGGGTTATTTACATGTCCTGTGGTGATTTCTTGTCACATGTAGTTGCTTCCTTGTCCTACTGCTGCTTCGTTTTAATTTGGGTTGTTTACATGTCCTGGGGTGCTTTCTTGTCACATATAGTTGCTTCCTTGCCCTGCTGCTGCTTAGTTTTCAGCTGGGTTGTTTACATGTCCTGGGGTGCTTTCTTGTCACATATAGTTGCTTCCTTGCCCTGCTGCTGCTTAGTTTTCAGCTGGGTTGTTTACACACCCTGGGGTACTTTCTTGTCACATGTAGTTGCTTCCTTGTCCTGCTTCGTTTTCATTTGGGTTGTTTACATGTCCTGGGGTGCTTTCTTGTCACATATAGTTGCTTCCTTGCCCTGCTGCTGCTTAGTTTTCAGCTGGGTTGTTTACATGTCCTGGCGTGCTTTCTTGTCACATATAGTTGCTTCCTTGTCCTGCTGCTGCTTAGTTTTCAGCTGGGTTGTTTACATGTCCTGGGGTACTTTCTTGTCACGTATAGTTGCTTCCTTGCCCTGCTGCTGCTTAGTTTTCAGCTGGGTTGTTTACATGTCCTGGGTTGCTTTCTTGTCACATGTAGTTGCTTCCTTGTCCTGCTGCTGCTCGGTTTTCACCTGGGCTGCTTTCTGTCCCAGGGTTTAGAGTTGTTTCTTGGTCCTAGTGTGATGGCTTTTTTCTTGTACACTTCTTTCAGTGCTGCTTCTTGGTTTCCCTGTATTGTTGATTGTGTCCTAGGTCTGCTTCTTTGTCCACATTACTGGGACTGCTTCCTTTACTTCAGTGCCAGGGAAGCTTCCCTCTTTTCAATTCCCTTCGCCTTGCTTTTGAAGGTCCATGGGGTGCCTGCTTTACTCCAGGCTCCTGACCGCTGTACTTCCATTTTCCAGCTGTCCAGTAACCAAAATCCCCGACTATCACCAGTTCCAGAACAGTCTTTTTCTGCAGTCCTAGAGTTACTTCCTTGTCTTGGGTTCCAGGGCAGCTTCATTCGCCACGGTCGCATTTCTGCATCCTTTTCCGAGTGCTTTTTCTGCCTCATGTCCCTGCCTCTCGGGGTGCTCTCTCGTGCCCAGGCGCAGGGGAGCTTCTTTGTCTCTGTGCTGCTGTGTCCCCTTGGTCCACACTTAAGGCGTCTCTGCTTTCTTTGGTCCAGTTCTCCCCATTGTCCTCGTGGAGTTGGAGCAGGAATCAGGGAATTTCCCAGTCAAAAGGTCACTCTGTCTTTAGACTCCAAGTGGCTGAATGCCAGCTGGACTTTCCCTTCACCCCCGGTGGAAGGCAGCAGCTAAACTACCAACATCCTCCAGCCATTAGGAGTGGCGAATCCTCCACGATCCTGCAATGCACGTTTCCGAATCTTCCACACCCTGTCTGCACCCCACACACACTGCCCAGCCGTGCACCTTCCTCAATTCCCCCACCGCACGGCTGTGCACTTCTGAACCACACTGCTCGTGCCCACACCGTCACCCCATCCTACCACTCTGCAATGGTCCTTCCCCAAACCCGCCACAGCATAGCCATGCACTCCTGCCTCACCCACATTTCCCTGCAGTCCTTCCACCCCACAGTGGACCTTCCCCGATCTCCCTATGTCCTGGCTATTCACCACACTTCCCTAGAGTCCACCAACACTGCACTGAGGTGTATCCCTAGCACCCTACAATGCACCGTCCCAATCTCCCCACCAGTTGTCTGTGCACCATTTAACAATGCGGTCCTTCAGTTTACCCCCACCACTCCAGCCAATCTGAAATGCACCTTCCCCAATGTCCCTACCTCTTGGCTGAGCAGCCACACTGCCCTTTAGTGATGTGCACTAGCATTTCCCTGATGCACCCTACCCTGCAATGCACTATCCCCAACTTCCCATCCTCCTGGCTGTGCATCCCCCACCGTCACTGTCAATAGGTCCACCTGGGACCACCACGAGTTCCTCCACACAGCGTAGAAGGAACCCCGAGGGGTATGGTATGATACATCAGGTGCCTCCCTCTGGAATAGCCTCCCTGCCACCCTCCGCCTTGAGCCTGACTTTCTTATTTCCGGGTACTCCTCGAGACCTTCCTCTTCTCCTCTTCCTTTGCTCTCCCTCTACCCTGCTAACCTATCCCTCTGTTCTCTTCATTTCTCCCTCCTCTTCCTGACAACTTGCTACTGGCCGCCTGGTATACCGCAGAGTCTCACTGGTCCCGGACACCCGTGCCAGTCCTCCTCTCTCGCACTTGCTTCAGGGCCTTACATCCACCCACCGTCATGGAACTTAGAAATAACCCATGAGAGTGGCTCTCTCTGCACTTACCCCAGTCTCCGCCGACTGGGTGTACAGGGACGTCATTTCACCAAAATGCCAGGGGTAGCAGAAGTGACACCACACGACCCTTGACCCCCCTGATGACATCACAGGAAGTGATGTCATTTGACCCACCCCAAAGTGATATCGCGGGAAGCGATGGAACACGACCTTCCACTCATTGACAAAACAGGAAGTGGCATCACATAGCATTGTACACTACAAAAAATATGGTTACGATATCACTATAATTCTGCTGTACATTTCATACATGAATGGATCGCCATATGTATCTTTATGATCAGTGTTTATAGGCCCATATTACCAAATTACTGTGTATGCAAGCAGACGTCCATGAACAAATGATAATGATGTGTTATTATATAGCACTTACACTTAAGCGCTTTACATAGAAGAAATATACACCCAATATCACCCAACCTGTGTTGGCACTCATTTATCGACCTCAGAAGGATGAAAGGCTGAGTTGAGGCGTTTAAGAACAGAATAAATCAGTGATTCACCACCTGAAGTGTGCCTGAAATAAACCTTTAATGAGTCTAGCAGTTATTGTATAGAATTCCAGAAAGACACATTATTTGGTATTCCTGTTCTTTCTTATTTAGGCTCAGTGCTGAAAGTGTTAGACTTGTGGCACTCACATTTTTTTTTCTTCTTTTTTTTAAGAGGCCCGAACAAGAAATCTAGCCAATCCAAAAGTAAAGAGCCACATGGTGCTGGCCACAGCCCAGGAGCTTGCATTAAAACAAAAAAAAAACATTTTTTTTTTTTAGAGGTCGCAAGGGAGACCACAGAGGTCGCAAGGGAGACCTCTGGTGACCCCTAAATGACGTCCCTGTGGGTGTACTTGGACCTCCCCCTCCCTGTTACTGTCTATGCATTTGCACGATCCGAATGCACCATTGACTGAAGATCAGGGGAGTTGCTAGGTCTGGAAATGACCCGGGGCTACGCTGATGTCGGAACTGTTGGGACTGGGGGCTAGCTAGTCTTTTGGCTGTAGCTCCTGAGATTCTATCCGGGGCTACAACCAAAAGATCAGGGGCTATAGCCCCCTTAGCCCCCCCTAGCAACGCCCCTGCTGAAGATCGTCTGTCTGTTCTCCCCTGTCTTCTCCCCTTAATTGCACTGTTAAAACTGTAGAATCGCGGTCAGGCCTATTTGCTGTGTCTTAATATTTAAATATATGTCACGCACTTACTCTGCCTGTGCAGGCTATTATCATCTCAGAATTTCAAAGGCTCTGAGCGACTGTAGTTTTTTCCCCCTTGTTCCCATCCTCCTTGAGCGCTTTGAAAAACTTTCCTGTGTATAAGCGCTATATAAAATACAATATGATATAATATGTAATTTATAACACACCTGTACGCAAGTGTTTCTAGGCGCTACAAGACAGGGTGGGGAACACAAGGTGACCAAAACAACGATCTTACTAGGCCTTGTGTCGTTCGGATAGCACAATTCCAGGGGAGAGGAAGAGGGAAGTGCCGGGGGGTTGTGGAGAATGCAAGTAGCTCAGTAAGTGCGGGGGGAGTGCAGGTATTTAATAAGTGCAGCCAGAGGGTGGCATATAATTGCAGAGGGAGAAGGGACTGTAGGGTTACAGATACAGACCCTTAAGTGCAGGAGGAGTCGAAGGCAGTGCAACGGCAACTGGAGATGCAGGAGCGTGAGTCCGAGTTCAGAGGGTCACCAAGCAACCAGTGCACAGAGCAGTCAGGGACATCAACAGGGGAGAGGAAGAGAGGAAGCAGAAGCGAAAAGGAAGGACTTGCGTTGCTTCTGGACCGGTGGTGGTTCTGCTCAAGTATGAGAGGCAGGGAGGCTGTTCCCGAGGGAGGCCCCAGCTGAGAAGAGAGATCTGCCACCAACTTGCTGCTTGAGAAGCGTCTGAACCCCCAGAGAGTTGAATGAAGGTAGATGAGCAGAGAGCTCAAGAAGGAAGATGTTTAGGAAGAGGAAGTTGGCGGTAGTGTGGTGCCCGGCCCCAGAAAGCCTTGTGGACGATGCAGAGGGTCTTGAACTTGATCCTTGCAGCCATGGGGAGCCAGTGAAGAGATTTCAGATCTGGAGAGATACAATCCCTGGGCTTGAGACCAAGGACAAGTCTAGCAGTCCTGTTCTAAGGTCGAAGAGTAGAGGCAGGCAGATGTAGAAAGAGGCTATTGCAATAGTCCAGCCTAGAGAGGACCAGGGCTCTGGAGAGACAGTGAGTGTCTGGGGAAAGTGAGAAAAGACAAAATATCTCTGAGGAGGTGCAGCTGAGGGTGTGACTTCTCAGAGACAGAGATGTGAAGAGAGAAAGAGAGGGTGGAGTCGAAGATGTCACCACAGTTCTTAGCCTCACAGGAAGGAGCAGGAAGAGGGCCCAGGGAGGGTGGCCAGAGAGTGAGAGAGGAAAAGAGGGAGCAGGTCCTACTGGCATTAAGGCAGAGATCATTGGCGGCACAGCATTCCTGAATTGCGGACAGACAGTCTGATATGAGAGAAGGAGCAGAGGTTGCTGAGGGGAGCCTGAAGGAGAGCTGAGTGTCATCAACATAACACTCAAAGTTAGAGCAGAATTTAGTGATGCAGTGGGAAAGAGGTGCCATGTTGTGGTTGAAAAGCTTGGGAGAAAGGTTAAACCCCTGGGGAACACCACAAGTAGAGAGAAAGAAAGAAGAGAGGAAAGACCTCAGTTGGACCTGGGGGAGTCGGTCTGAGAGAAAGGAGGTCAACGAGGCCAGGGCCTGACCAGTGAAACCCAGGTTGTCACGGAGGCGATTGAGCATGATGGCATGGTTGACCTTGTCAAAAGCAGAGGATAGATTGAGGAGAATGAGGACAGAAGGATTATTAGAGTCAAGATTAGAGAACAAGTCTTCACAGGGGTCCAGGAGAGCAGTTTCTGTGCTTCTGGCTGATTTGAAGCCAGACTGAAGGTCATGGAGATAACCAACAGATTCAGTATGCAGATTAAGCTGGGAGATGGCCAGCTTTTCCAAGAGTTTGCCCAGGACTGTAGTGATAGAGATCAGGTGATATTTAGCCGGAAAGGTAGGATCGGCAGAAGGCTTCTTTAGGAGGGGGTGCACAAGGGAGTGCTTTATGGGGGAGGGGAAGGTTCCAGTGTCAAAGGAGTGTTTACAGAAATCGGCCAAGGCTCGAGCATGGTCATGACAGGTGCAAGGACTTCCAGAGTGTTAGAGATAGAAAGATGAAGATTAGAGAGGGCTGTGTAAGAGTGTGGGTCAGCCAAAGGTGTAGGAGGAGGAGAAGGTAGCGGCAAAAGCCTCAAGTGACACACGCTTCATGGGCTGGATGACCAAGAAGGTAGGTGGCCGTGCTGGAGTCGGCTTGGCCTGCGGACCAGAGAGAGAGAGAGGTGGGAGGATCGCAGAAAGTGGTCACTCCAAGAGAGAGGACTGGTGAGAGGGTTACAGAGGGAGGTCTGAGGAGATCAGAACATCCAGGGTGTGCCCTGCAGAGTGAGTCGCGCCAGAGGGAAGAATAGAGAGAGAGAGAGTTGCAGAGGGTGTGAAAGAGCCCCCCAGAGGGGCTAGTAGCATCCATGTGGATGTTCAGGTCTCAGAGGAGGAGAAGTCAAAAGGTAGAGGTAAGGAGGGAGGAGGAGAGGTCAGCCCACTCAGAGAGGAAGAGGGCAACTTGGCCAGGCGGCCTGTAGATAGTGGACCAAAGTGAAGTCATACACAAGTTGAAAAATATACTAAGTCAAGTCCAACACATAAGCTTGTAACATTTTCACAGACTTGACTGGAGAGGGACCAAAGTTTTTTTCTATAAAACATTCTTGTGGAAAACAATGACGTTTTGCGACTGTTACAGGGAACTAGGTCTGGAAACGAAAAGAGGAAGATTTCAAACCTTCTTTTTACATCAGAATGTTTATTTGATCCACTGGAGCATTAAAACCATGAGGGGCAGATCCTGGAGACATCGGTAAGGAGGTGGACATGCACCAGCCAACCGCAAGCAGAATAACAGTGCTAGGGGCAGGTCCCGGAGACATCGGTTAGGAGGTGGCCATGCACCAGCCAACCGCAAGCGAAATAACAGTGCTAGGGGCAGGTCCTGGAGACATCCGTTAGGAGGTGGCCATGCACCAGCCAACCGCAAGCGGAATAACAGTGCTAGGGGCAGGTCCCGGAGACATCGGTTAGGAGGTTGCCATGCACCAGCCAACAGCAAGCAGAATAACAGTGCTAGGGGCAGGTCCCGGAGACATCCGTTAGGAGGTGGCCATGCACCAGCCAACTGCAAGCGAAATAACAGTGCTAGGGCAGGTCCCGGAGACATCGGTTAGGAGGTGGCCATGCACCAGCCAACTGCAAGCGAAATAACAGTGCTAGGGGCAGGTCCCGGAGACATACGTTAGGAGGTGGCCATGCACCAGCCAACCGCAAGCGGAATAACAGTGCTAGGGGCAGGTCCCGGAGACATCGGTTAGGAGGTGGCCATGCACCAGACAACCGCAAGCGAAATAACAGTGCTAGGGTCAGGTCCCGGAGACATCTGTTAGGAGCTGGTCATGCACCAGCCAACCGCAAGCGAAATAACAGTGCTAGGGGCAGGTCCCAGAGACACCGGTTAGTAGGTGGCCATGCATCAGACAACAGCAAGCGGAATAACAGTGCTAGGGACAGGTCCCAGAGACATCGGTTAGGAGGTGGCCATGCAGCAGCCAACAGCAAGCGGAATAACAGTGCTAGGGGAAGGTCCCAGAGACACCGGTTAGGAGGTGGCCATGCACCAGCCAACAGCAAGCGGAATAACAGTGCTAGGGGCAGGTCCCGGAGACATCGGCTAGTAGGAGGCAATGCACCAGCCAACAACAAGCGGAATAACAGTGCTAGGGGCAGGTCCCAGAGACATCGGTTAGGAGGTGGCCATGCACCAGCCAACAGCAAGCAGAATAACAGTGCTAGGGGCAGGTCCCGGAGACATCGGTTAGTAGGAGGCAATGCACCAGCCAACAACAAGCGGAATAACAGTGCTAGGGGCAGGTCCCAGAGACATCGGTTAGGAGGTGGCCATGCACCAGCCAACAGCAAGCAGAATAACAGTGCTAGGGGCAGGTCCCGGAGACATCGGTTAGTAGGAGGCAATGCACCAGCCAACAACCAGCGGAATAACAGTGCTAGGGGCAGGTTCCAGAGACATCGGTTAGGAGGTGGCCATGCAACAGCTAACCGCAAGCAGAATAACAGTGCTAGGGGCAGGTCCCAGAGACATCGGTTAGGAGGTGGCCATGCACCAGCCAACAGCAAGCGGAATAACAGTGCTAGGGGCAGGTCCCAGAGACATCGGTTAGGAGGTGGCCATGCACCAGCCAACAGCAAGCGGAATAACAGTGCTAGGGGCAGGTCCCGGAGACATCGGTTAGTAGGAGGCAATGCACCAGCCAACAACAAGCGGAATAACAGTGCTAGGGGCAGGTCCCAGAGACATCGGTTAGGAGGTGGCCATGCACCAGCCAACAGCAAGCAGAATAACAGTGCTAGGGGCAGGTCCCGGAGACATTGGTTAGTAGGAGGCAATGCACCAGCCAACAACAAGCGGAATAACAGTGCTAGTGGCAGGTCCCAGAGACATCGGTTAGGAGGTGGCCATGCACCAGCCAACAGCAAGCAGAATAACAGTGCTAGGGGCAGGTCCCGGAGACATCGGTTAGTAGGAGGCAATGCACCAGCCAACAACAAGCGGAATAACAGTGCTAGGGGCAGGTCCCAGAGACATCGGTTAGGAGGTGGCCATGCAACAGCTAACCGCAAGCAGAATAACAGTGCTAGGGGCAGGTCCCAGAGACATCGGTTAGGAGGTGGCCATGCACCAGCCAACAGCAAGCAGAATAACAGTGCTAGGGGCAGGTCCCGGAGACATCGGTTAGGAGGTGGCCATGCACCAGCCAACAGCAAGCAGAATAACAGTGCTAGGGGCAGGTCCCGGAGACATCGGTTAGTAGGAGGCAATGCACCAGCCAACAACAAGCGGAATAACAGTGCTAGGGGCAGGTCCCAGAGACATCGGTTAGGAGGTGGCCATGCAACAGCTAACCGCAAGCAGAATAACAGTGCTAGGGGCAGGTCCCAGAGACATCGGTTAGGAGGTGGCCATGCACCAGCCAACAGCAAGCAGAATACCACTGATAGGCAGGGATGTTGCTAGGTCTGGAAAAGATCCAGGGCTATGCTAATGTCGGGACTGTCGGGACACGGGGCTAGCTGGCGTTTTGGTTGCAGCCTCTGAGCTTCTATCCGTGGCTGCAACCAAAAGACCTGTGGCTATGGCCGGATGTACTTTAAAATATCGTATCCCAAAAGCCGAATCACAAAATCACAGAGTCAACTAGCCCGCATGTTGTGATTCACACTTTTGGCATTTTGGCTGTTTGTCCTCCGCCCTACCTATATTGTATGCAGGGGGACCCCTGCAACCCCTGCAACCCATAATACAGAACTGGAGCTGCGGGGGACACCCCCACAACCCCTGCACCCCTGTTCAGTATTATGGACTTAGATCTTATCTACCATGCCGAATGTGCACTAAATGTGCTTTCGGTATTTTTGATACGATCTTTTCATCCGATACCGGTATAGACCCCTCGCTGAACCCCCTCTCCCCTAGCAATGCCTCCGGTGCTAGGGGTAGGCGGGTAGTATAGGTTTGGACAGAGGACAGAAAGAGTTTATGCACAAGCACATTTGGGGTTTTGATTTATGAGCTAGGCTCCCCCTCCCCTGGCGATATGGCCCAGCGACGGACTTTCTTCCCTGGCAATAGGGCATGGCGACGGACTTTCTTTTTTGTTTAATAAATCCTACGTGTTTTCTCAAATCTGTCCAGTTGTCCACGTCCTATCTCTGATCTAACATAGCGCCCCCACCCTCACTGTCATGCAGTGCTGTGCATTAACATTTCCCTAATGGACGCTGCCCTGCAATGCACCGCCCCCAACTCCCCATCCACCTGACTGTCCACACTCCACCAACACTCACCTGAGGTATAACCCAACCCAGTCCTAACACCCTGCTATGCACCATCCATAATTCCCCATCCACCTGGGGTGCACCCCCACCCACACTCTCCTGGTGTGCAACCCCACCCACTCCTAACAGCCTGCAATGCACCATACACTCTCCCATCTACCTGGGGTGCACCCACACTCTCCTGATATATAACCTCACCCACACCTAACACCCTGCAATGCACCATCCACAATCCCCCATCCACCTGGCTGTGCTCATCACCCCACACTCTCCTGATGTATAAACCCATCCACTCCCAACACCATGCAATGCACCATTCACAATCCCCGACCCACCTGGGGTGCACCCCCACCCACACTCTCCTGATGTATAACCCCACCCAGTCCTAACACCCTGCAATGCACCATCCACAATCTCCCATCCACCTGGGGTGCACCCCCACCCACACTCTCCTGGTGTACAACCCCACCCACTCCTAACACCCTGCAATGCACCATCCACAATTCCCCATCCACCTGGCTGTCCACACTCCACCCACACTCTCCTGATGTATAACCCCACCCACTCCCAACACCCTGCAATGCACCATCCACAATACCCCACCCACCTGACTGTGTGCCCCCCACCCAAACTCTCCTGATGTATAACCCCACCCAGTCCTAACACCCTGAAATGCACCATCCACAATCCCCCACCCACCTGGGGTGCACCCCCACTCACACTCTCCTGATGTATAACCCCACCCAGTCCTAACACCCTGCAATGCACCATCCCCAATCCCCCACCCACCTGACTGTGTGCCCCCCACCCAAACTCTCCTGATGTATAACCCCACCCAGTCCTAACACCCTGCAATGCACCATCTCCAATCCCCCACCCACCTGACTGTGTGCCCCACACCCAAACTCTCCTGATGTATAACCCCACCCAGTCCTAACACCCTGCAATGCACCATCCCCAATCCCCCACCCACCTGACTGTGTGCCCCCCACCCAAACTCTCCTGATGTATAACCCCACCCAGTCCTAACACCCTGCTATGCACCATCCACAATCTCCCATCCACCTGGGGTGCACTCCTACCCACACTCTCCCGGTGTACAACCCCACCCACTCCTAACGCCCTGCAATGCACCATACACTCTCCCATCCACCAGGGGTGCACCCACACTCTCCTGATATATAACCCCACCCAGTCCTAACACCCTGCCATGCACCATCCACAATCTCCCATCCACCTGGGGTGCACTCCTACCCACACTCTCCCGGTGTACAACCCAACCCACTCCTAACACCCTGCAATGCACCATACACTCTCCCATCCACCTGGGGTGCACCCACACTCTCCTGATATATAACCTCACCCACTCCTAACACCCTGCAATGCACCATCCACAATTCCCCATCCACCTGGCTGTCCACACTCCACCCACACTCTCCTGATGTTTAACTCCACCCAGTCCTAACACCCTGCAATGCACCATCCACAACCCCCAACCCACCTGACAGTGCGCCCCCCACACACACTCTCCTGATGTATAACCCCACCCAGTCCTAACACCCTGCGATGCACCATCCATAATTCCCCATCCACCTGGCCGTCCACACTCCACCCACACTCTCCTGATGTATGACTCCACCCACTCCTAACACCCTGCAATGCACCATGCCCAATCCCCCACCCACCTGACTGTGCGCCCCCAGCCGCACTCTCCTGATGTATAAACCCACCCAGTCCTAACACCCTGCGATGCACCATCCATAATTCCCCATCCACCTGGGGTGCACCCCCACCCACACTCTCCTGGTGTACAACCCCACCCACTCCCAACACCCTGCAATGCACCATCCACAATCCCCGACCCACCTGGGGTGAACCCCCCCACACACTCTCCTGATGTATAACCCCACCCAGTCCTAACACCCTGCAATGCACCATCCACAATCTCCCATCCACCTGGGGTGCACCCCCACTCACACTCTCCTGGTGTACAACCCCACCCACTCCTAACACCCTTCAATGCACCATCCACAATCCCCCAAACACCTGGCTGTCCACACTCCACCCACACCCTCCTGATGTATATCCCCACCCAGTCCTAACACCCTGAAATGCACCATCCACAATCCCCGACCCACCTGGGGTGCACCCCCACTCACACTCTCCTGATTTATAACCCCACCCAGTCCTAACACCCTGCAATGCACCATCCCCAATCCCCCACCCACCTGACTGTGTGCCCCCCACCCACACTCTCCTGATGTATAACCCCACCCAGTCCTAACACCCTGCTATGCACCATCCACAATCTCCCATCCACCTGGGGTGCACTCCCACCCACACTCTCCCGGTGTACAACCCCACCCACTCCTAACACCCTGCAATGCACCATACACTCTCCCATCCACCTGGGGTGCACCCACACTCTCCTGATATATAACCTCACCCACTCCTAACACCCTGCAATGCACCATCCACAATCCCCCATCCACCTGGCTGAGTTCATCCACGCACACTCTCCTCGTGTATAACCACACCCACTCCTAACACCCTGAAATGCACCATCCACAATCCCCCACCCACCTGGCTGTCCACACTCCAACCACACTCTCCTGATGTATAACTCCACCCAGTCCTAACACCCTGCAATGCACCATCCACAACCCCCCACCCACCTGTGCGCCCCCCACCCACACTCTCCTGATGTATAACCCCACCCAGTCCTAACACCCTACAATGCACCATCCACAATTCCCCATCCACCAGGCTGTCCACACTCCGCACACACACTCCTGATGTATACCCCCACCCAGTCCTAACATCCTGCTATGCACCATCCCCAATCTCCCATCCACCTGGGGTGCACCCCCACCCACACCCTCCTGGTGTACAACCCAACCCACTCCTAACACCCTGCAATGCACCATACACTCTCCCATCCACCTGTGGTGCACCCACACTCTCCTGATATATAACCTCACCCACACCTAACACCCTGCAATGCACCATCCACAATCCCCAATCCACCTGGCTGAGCTCATCCACGCAGACTCTCCTCGTGTATAACCCCACCCAGTCCTAACACCCTGCAATGCACTATCCACAATCTCCCATCCACCTGGGGTGCACCTCCACCCACACTCTCCTGGTGTACAACCCCACCCACTCCAAATACCCTGCAATGCACCATTCACAATCCACCACCCAACTGGCTGTCCACACTCCACCCACACCCTCCTGATGTATAACCCCACCCAGTCCTAACACCCTGAAATGCCCCATCCACAATCCCCCACCCACCTGGGGTGCACCCCCACCCACACTCTCCTGATGTATAACCCCACCCAGACCTAACACCCTGCAATGCACCATCCCCAATCCCCCACCCACTTGACCGTGCGCCCCCACCCACACTCTCCTGATGCATGACCCTACCCAGTCCTAACACCCTGCAATGCTCCATCCACAATCCCCCATCCACCTGGCTGAGCTCATACACCCACACTCTCCTGATGTATAACCCCACCCATTCCCAACACCCTGCAATGCACCATCCACAATCCCTCACCCACCTGGCTGTCCACACTCCACCCACACTCTCCTGATGTATAACCCCACCCAGTCCTAACACCCTGCAATGCACCATCCACAATCCCCCACCCACCTGGCTGTCCACACTCCACCCACACTCTCTTGATGTATAACCCCACCCAGTCCTAACACCCTGCAATGCACCATCCATAATTCCCATCCACATGGGGTGCACCCCCACCCACACTCTCCTGATGTATAACTCCACCCAGTCCTAACAACCTGCAATGCACCATGCCCAATCTCCCATCCACCTGGGGTGCACCCCCACCCACACTCTCCTGGTGTACAACCCCACCCACTCCCAACACCCTGCAATGCACCATCCACAATCCCCAACCCACCTGGGGCGCACCACACCCACACTCTCCTGATGTATAACCCCACCCAGTCCTAACACCCTGCAACGCACCATCCACAATCTCCCATCCACCTGGGGTGCACCCCCACCCACACTCTCCTGGTGTACAACCCCACCCACTCCCAACACCCTGCAATGCACCATCCACAATCCCCCACCCAAATGGCTGTCCACACTCAACACACCCTCCTGATGTATAACTCCACCCAGTCCTAACACCCTGCAATGCACCATCCACAATCTCCCATCCACCTGGGGTGCACCCCACCCACAGTCTCCTGATGTATAACCCCACCCAGTCCTAATACCCTGCAATGCACCATCCACAATCCCCCACCCACCTGACTGTGCACCCACTACCCACACTCTCCTGATGTATAACCCCACCCAGTCCTAACACCCTGCAATGCACCATGCCCAATCCCCCATCCACCTGGCTGTCCACACTCCACCCACACCATCCTGATGTATAACCCCACTAAGTCCTAACACCCTGCAATGCACCATCCACAATCTCCCACCCACCTGACTGTGCGCCCCCACCCGCACTCTCCTGATGTATAACCCCACCCAGTCCTAACACCCTGCAATGCACCATCCACAACCCCCACCCACCTCACTTTGCACCCCCCACCCAAACTCTCCTGATGTATAACCCCACCCAGTCCTAACACCCTACAATGCACCATCCACAATTCCCCATCCACCTGGCTGTCCACACTCCACCCACACTCTCCTGATGTATAACCCCACCCAGTCCTAACACCCTGCAATGCACCATCCACAATCCCCCACCCACCTGACTGTGCACCCACTACCCACACTCTCCTGATGTATAACTCCACCCAGTCCTAACACCCTCCAATGCACCATCCACAATTCCCCATCCACCTGGCTGTCCACACTCCACCCACACTCTCCTGATGTATAACTCCACCCAGTCCTAACACCCTGCTATGCACCATCCACAATCCCCCACCCACCTGGGGTGCACCCCAACCCACACTCTCCTGGTGTACAACCCCACCCACTCCTAACACCTTGCAATGCACCATACTCTCTCCCATCCACCTGGCTGTGCTCATCACCCCACACTCTCCTGATGTATAACCCCACCCACTCCCAACACCCTGCAATGCACCATAAACAATCCCCAACCCACCTGGGGCGCACCCCACCCACACCCTCCTGATGTATAACCCCACCCAGTCCTAACACCCTGCAATGCACCATCCACAATCTCCCATCCACCTGGGGTGCACCCCCACCCACACTCTCCTGGTGTACAACCCCACCCACTCCCAATACCCTGCAATGCACCATCCACAATCCACCACCCAACTGGCTGTCCACACTCCACCCACACCCTCCTGATGTATAACCCCACCCAGTCCTAACACCCTGAAATGCCCCATCCACAATCCCCCACCCACCTGGGGTGCACCCCCACCCACACTCTCTTGATGTATAACCCCACCCACTCCCAACACCCTGCAATGCACCATCCACAATCCCCCTACCAACTGGCTGTCCACACTCCACCCACACTCTCCTGATGTATAACCCCACCCAGTCCAAACACCCTGCTATGCACCATCCACAATCCCACACCCACCTGACTGTGCGCCCCCACCCGCACTCTCCTGATGTATAACCCCACCCAGTTCTAACACCCTGCAATGCACCATCCACAATTCGCCATCCACCTGGCTGTCCACACTCCACACACACTCTCCTGATGCATAACCCCATCCAGTCCTAACACCCTGCAATGCACCATCCACAACCCCCCACCCACCTCACTGTGCGCCCCACACCCACACTCTCCTGATGTATAACCCCCCCCAGTCCTAACACCCTGCAATGCACCATCCATAATTCCCCATCCACCTGGGGTGCCTCCCACCCACACTCTCCTGATGTATAACCCCACCCAGTCATAACACCCTGCTATGCACCATCCACAATCTCCCATCCACCTGGGGTGCACCCCCACCCACACTCTCCTGGTGTACAACCCCACCCACTCCTAACACCCTGCAATGCACCATACACTCTCCCATCCACCTGGTGTGCACCCACACTCTCCTGATGCATAACCCCACCCAGTCCTAACACCCTGCAATGCACCATCCACAATCTCCCATCCACCTGGGGTGCACCCCCACCCAGACTCTCCTGGTGTACAACCCAACCCACCCCCAAAACCCTGCAATGCACCATCCACAATCCCCCACCCACCTGGCTGTCCACACTTCACCCACACTCTCCTGATGTATAACCCCACCCAGTCCTAACACCCTGCAATGCACCATCCACAATCCCACACCCACCTGACTGTACGCCCCCACCCACACTCTCCTGATGTATAACCCCACCCAGTCCTAACACCTTGAAATGCACCATCCACAATCCCCCACCCACCTGGCTGTCTACACTCCACCCAAACTCTCCTGATGTATAACCCCACCTAGTCCTAACGCCCTGCTATGCACCATGCCCAATCCCCCACCCACCTGGCTGTCCACACTCCACCCACACTCTCTTGATGTATAACCCCACCCAGTCCTAACACCCTGCTATAGGCCATCCACAATCTCCCATCCACTTGGCTGTCCACACTCCACCCACACTCTCTTGATGTATAACCCCACCCAGTCCTAACACCCTGCAATGCACCATGCCCAATCCCCCACCCACCTGACTGTGCGCCCCCCACCCGCACTCTCCTGATGTATATCCCACCCACTCCTAACACCCTGCAATGCACCATACTCTCTCCCATCCACCTGGGGTGCACCCACACTCTCCTGATATATAACTCCACCCAGTTCTAACACCCTGCAATGCACCATCCACAATCCCCCACCCACACTCTCCTGATGTATAACCCCACCCAGTCCTAAAACCCTGCAATGCACCATCCTTAATTCCCCATCCACCTGGGGTGCACCCCCACCCACACCCTCCTGATGTATAACCCCACCCAGTCCTAACACCCTGCAATGCACCATGCCCAATCCCCCACCCATCTGACTGTGCGCCCCCACCCGCACTCTCCTGATGTATAACCCCACCCAGTCCTAACACCCTGCAATGCACCATCCACAACCCCCACCCACCTCACTGTGCGCCCCCCACCCACACTCTCCTGATGTATAACCCCACCCAGTCCTAACACCCTGCAATGCACCATCCACAATCCCCCATCCACCTGGCTGTGCTCATCACCCCACACTCTCCTGATGTATAACCCCACCCACTCCCAACAACCTGCAATGCACCATCCACAATCCCCAACCCACCTGGGGCGCACCACACCCACACTCTCCTGATGTATAACCCCACCCAGTCCTAACACCCTGCAACGCACCATCCACAATCTCCCATCCACCTGGGGTGCACCCCCACCCACACTCTCCTGGTGTACAACCCCACCCACTCCCAACACCCTGCAATGCACCATCCACAATCCCCCACCCAAATGGCTGTCCACACTCCACCCACACCCTCCTGATGTATAACTCCACCCAGTCCTAACACCCTGCAATGCACCATCCACAATCTCCCATCCACCTGGGGTGCACCCCACCCACAGTCTCCTGATGTATAACCCCACCCAGTCCTAATACCCTGCAATGCACCATCCACAATCCCCCACCCACCTGACTGTGCACCCACTACCCACACTCTCCTGATGTATAACCCCACCCAGTCCTAACACCCTGCAATGCACCATGCCCAATCCCCCATCCACCTGGCTGTCCACACTCCACCCACACCCTCCTGATGTATAACCCCACTAAGTCCTAACACCCTGCAATGCACCATCCACAATCTCCCACCCACCTGACTGTGCGCCCCCACCCGCACTCTCCTGATGTATAACCCCACCCAGTCCTAACACCCTGCAATGCACCATCCACAACCCCCACCCACCTCACTTTGCACCCCCCACCCAAACTCTCCTGATGTATAACCCCACCCAGTCCTAACACCCTACAATGCACCATCCACAATTCCCCATCCACCTGGCTGTCCACACTCCACCCACACTCTCCTGATGTATAACCCCACCCAGTCCTAACACCCTGCAATGCACCATCCACAATCCCCCACCCACCTGACTGTGCACCCACTACCCACACTCTCCTGATGTATAACTCCACCCAGTCCTAACACCCTGCAATGCACCATCCACAATTCCCCATCCACCTGGCTGTCCACACTCCACCACACTCTCCTGATGTATAACTCCACCCAGTCCCAACACCCTGCTATGCACCATCCACAATCCCCCACCCACCTGGGGTGCACCCCAACCCACACTCTCCTGGTGTACAACCCCACCCACTCCTAACACCTTGCAATGCACCATACTCTCTCCCATCCACCTGGCTGTGCTCATCACCCCACACTCTCCTGATGTATAACCCCACCCACTCCCAACACCCTGCAATGCACCATAAACAATCCCCAACCCACCTGGGGCGCACCCCACCCACGCCCTCCTGATGTATAACCCCACCCAGTCCTAACACCCTGCAATGCACCATCCACAATCTCCCATCCACCTGGGGTGCACCCCCACCCACACTCTCCTGGTGTACAACCCCACCCACTCCCAATACCCTGCAATGCACCATCCACAATCCACCACCCAACTGGCTGTCCACACTCCACCCACACCCTCCTGATGTATAACCCCACCCAGTCCTAACACCCTGAAATGCCCCATCCACAATTCCCCACCCACCTGGGGTGCACCCCCACCCACACTCTCCTGATGTATAACCCCACCCACTCCCAACACCCTGCAATGCACCATCCACAATCCCCCACCCAACTGGCTGTCCACACTCCTCCCACACTCTCCTGATGTATAACCCCACCCAGTCCTAACACCCTGATATGCACCATCCACAATCCCACACCCACCTGACTGTGCGCCCCCACCCGCACTCTCCTGATGTATAACCCCACCCAGTTCTAACACCCTGCAATGCACCATCCACAATTCGCCATCCACCTGGCTGTCCACACTCCACCCACACCCTCCTGATGTATAACCCCACCCAGTCCTAACACCCTGAAATGCCCCATCCACAATTCCCCACCCACCTGGGGTGCACCCCCACCCACACTCTCCTGATGTATAACCCCACCCACTCCCAACACCCTGCAATGCACCATCCACAATCCCCCACCCAACTGGCTGTCCACACTCCTCCCACACTCTCCTGATGTATAACCCCACCCAGTCCTAACACCCTGATATGCACCATCCACAATCCCACACCCACCTGACTGTGCGCCCCCACCCGCACTCTCCTGATGCATAACCCCACCCAGTCCTAACACCCTGCAATGCACCATCCACAACCCCCCACCCACCTCACTGTGCGCCCCACACCCACACTCTCCTGATGTATAACCCCCCCCAGTCCTAACACCCTGCAATGCACCATCCATAATTCCCCATCCACCTGGGGTGCCTCCCACCCACACTCTCCTGATGTATAACCCCACCCAGTCATAACACCCTGCTATGCACCATCCACAATCTCCCATCCACCTGGGGTGCACCCCCACCCACACTCTCCTGGTGTACAACCCCACCCACTCCTAACACCCTGCAATGCACCATACACTCTCCCATCCACCTGGGGTGCACCCACACTCTCCTGATGTATAACCCCACCCAGTCCTAACACCCTGCAATGCACCATCCACAATCTCCCATCCACCTGGGGTGCACCCCCACCCAGACTCTCCTGGTGTACAACCCAACCAACTCCCAAAACCCTGCAATGCACCATCCACAATCCCCCACCCACCTGGCTGTCCACACTTCACCCACACTCTCCTGATGTATAACCCCACCCAGTCCTAACACCCTGCAATGCACCATCCACAATCCCACACCCACCTGACTGTACGCCCCCACCCACACTCTCCTGATGTATAACCCCACCCAGTCCTAACACCTTGAAATGCACCATCCACAATCCCCCACCCACCTGGCTGTCTACACTCCACCCAAACTCTCCTGATGTATAACCCCACCCAGTCCTAACGCCCTGCTATGCACCATGCCCAATCCCCCACCCACCTGGCTGTCCACACTCCACCCACACTCTCTTTATGTATAACCCCACCCAGTCCTAACACCCTGCTATAGGCCATCCACAATCTCCCATCCACTTGGCTGTCCACACTCCACCCACACTCTCTTGATGTATAACCCCACCCAGTCCTAACACCCTGCAATGCACCATGCCCAATCCCCCACCCACCTGACTGTGCGCCCCCCACCCGCACTCTCCTGATGTATATCCCACCCACTCCTAACACCCTGCAATGCACCATACTCTCTCCCATCCACCTGGGGTGCACCCACACTCTCCTGATATATAACTCCACCCAGTTCTAACACCCTGCAATGCACCATCCACAATCCCCCACCCACACTCTCCTGATGTATAACCCCACCCAGTCCTAAAACCCTGCAATGCACCATCCTTAATTCCCCATCCACCTGGGGTGCACCCCCACCCACACCCTCCTGATGTATAACCCCACCCAGTCCTAACACCCTGCAATGCACCATGCCCAATCCCCCACCCATCTGACTGTGCGCCCCCACCCGCACTCTCCTGATGTATAACCCCACCCAGTCCTAACACCCTGCAATGCACCATCCACAACCCCCACCCACCTCACTGTGCGCCCCCCACCCACACTCTCCTGATGTATAACCCCACCCAGTCCTAACACCCTGCAATGCACCATCCACAATCCCCCATCCACCTGGCTGTGCTCATCACCCCACACTCTCCTGATGTATAACCCCACCCACTCCCAAAAACCTGCAATGCACCATCCACAATCCCCAACCCACCTGGGGCGCACCACACCCACACTCTCCTGATGTATAACCCGACCCAGTCCTAACACCCTGCAACGCACCATCCACAATCTCCCATCCACCTGGGGTGCACCCACACCCACACTCTCCTGGTGTACAACCCCACCCACTCCCAACACCCTGCAATGCACCATCCACAATCCCCCACCCACCTGACTGTGCGCCCCCACCCGCACTCTCCTGATGTATAACCCCACCCAGCCCTAACACCCTGCAATGCACCATCCACAATCCCCCACCCACCTGACTGTGCGCCCCACCCGCACTCTCCTGATGTATAACCCCACCCAGACCTAACACCCTGCAATGCACCACCCACAACCCCCACCCACCTCACTTTGCACCCCCCACCCACACTCTCCTGATGTATAACCCCACCCAGTCCTAACACCCTACAATGCACCATCCACAATTCCCCATCCACCTGACTGTGCGCCCCCACCCGCGCTCTCCTGATGTATAACCCCACCCAGTCCTAACACCCTGCAATGCACCATCCACAACCCCCACCCACCTCACTTTGCACCCCCCACCCACACTCTCCTGATGTATAACCCCACCCAGTCCTAACACCCTGCAATGTACCATCCACAACCCCCACCCACCTCACTTTGCACCCCCCACCCACACTCTCCTGATGTATAACCCCACCCAGTCCTAACACCCTACAATGCACCATCCACAATTCCCCATCCACCTGACTGTGCGCCCCCACCCGCACTCTCCTGATGTGTAACCCCACCCAGTCCTAACAACCTACAATGCACCATCCACAATTCCCCATCCACCTGGCTGTCCACACTCCACCCACACTCTCCTGATGTATAACCCCACCCAGTCCTAACACCCTGCAATGCACCATCCACAATCCCCCACCCACCTGACTGTGCACCCACTACCCACACTCTCCTGATGTATAACCCCACCCAGTCCTAACACCCTACAATGCACCATCCACAATTCCCCATCCACCTGACTGTGCGCCCCCACCCGCACTCTCCTGATGTGTAACCCCACCCAGTCCTAACAACCTACAATGCACCATCCACAATTCCCCATCCACCTGGCTGTCCACACTCCACCCACACTCTCCTGATGTATAACCCCACCCAGTCCTAACACCCTGCAATGCACCATCCACAATCCCCCACCCACCTGACTGTGCACCCACTACCCACACTCTCCTGATGTATAACCCCACCCAGTCCTAACACCCTGCTATGCACCTTCCACAATTCCCCATCCACCTGGCTGTGCTCATCACCCCACACTCTCCTGATGTATAAACCCATCCACTCCCAACACCATGCAATGCACCATCCACAATCCCCGACCCACCTGGGGTGCACCCCCACCCACACTCTCCTGGTGTACAACCCCACCCACTCCTAACACCCTGCAATGCACCATCCACAAATCCCCATCCACCTGGCTGTCCACACTCCACCCACACTCTCCTGATGTATAACACCACCCACTCCCAACACCCTGCAATGCACCATCCACAATACCCCACCCACCTGACTGTGTGCCCCCCACCCAAACTCTCCTGATGTATAACCCCACCCAGTCCTAACACCTTGAAATGCACCATCCACAATCCCCCACCCACCTGGGGTGCACCCCCACTCAAACTCTCCTGATGTATAACCCCACCCAGTCCTAACACCCTGCAATGCACCATCCCCAATCCCCCACCCACCTGACTGTGTGCCCCCCACCCAAACTCTCCTGATGTATAACCCCACCCAGTCCTAACACCCTGCAATGCACCATCTCCAATCCCCCACCCACCTGACTGTGTGCCCCCCACCCAAACTCTCCTGATGTATAACCCCACCCAGTCCTAACACCCTGCAATGCACCATCCCCAATCCCCCACCCACCTGACTGTGTGCCCCACCCACACTCTCCTGATGTATAACCCCACCCAGTCCTAACACCCTGCAATGCACCATCCCCAATCCCCCACCCACCTGACTGTGTGCCCCCCACCCAAACTCTCCTGATGTATAACCCCACCCAGTCCTAACACCCTGCAATGCACCATCCCCAATCCCCCACCCACCTGACTGTGTGCCCCCCACCCAAACTCTCCTGATGTATAACTCCACCCAGTCCTAACACCCTGCAATGCACCATCCACAACCCCCAACCCATCTGACAGTGCGCCCCCCACACACACTCTCCTGATGTATAACCCCACCTTGTCCTAACACCCTGCGATGCACCATCCATAATTCCCCATCCACCTGGCCGTCCACACTCCACCCACACTCTCCTGATGTAGGACTCCACCCACTCCTAACACCCTGCAATGCACCATGCCCAATCCCCCACCCACCTGACTGTGCGCCCCCAGCCGCACTCTCCTGATGTATAACCCCACCCAGTTCTAACACCCTGCGATGCACCATCCATAATTCCCCATCCACCTGGGGTGCACCCCCACCCACACTCTCCTGGTGTACAACCCCACCCACTCCCAACACCCTGCAATGCACCATCCACAATCCCCGACCCACCTGGGGTGAACCCCCACACACACTCTCCTGATGTATAACCCCACCCAGTCCTAACACCCTGCAATGCACAATCCACAATCTCCCATCCACCTGGGGTGCACCCCCACCCACACTCTCCTGGTGTACAACCCCACCCACTCCCAACACCCTGCAATGCACCATCCACAATCCCCCACCCACCTGGCTGTCCACACTCCACCCACACCCTCCTGATGTATATCCCCACCCAGTCCTAACACCCTGAAATGCACCATCCACAATCCCCGACCCACCTGGGGTGCACCCCCACTCACACTCTCCTGATGTATAACCCCACCCAGTCCTAACACCCTGCAATGCACCATCCGCAATCCCCCACCCACCTGACTGTGTGCCCCCCACCCACACTCTCCTGATGTATAACCCCACCCAGTCCTAACACCCTGCTATGCACCATCCACAATCTCCCATCCACCTGGGGTGCACTCCCACCCACACTCTCCCGGTGTACAACCCCACCCACTCCTAACACCCTGCAATGCACCATACACTCTCCCATCCACCTGGGGTGCACCCACACTCTCCTGATATATAACCTCACCCACTCCTAACACCCTGCAATGCACCATCCACAATCCCCCATCCACCTGGCTGAGTTCATCCACGCACACTCTCCTCGTGTATAACCACACCCACTCCTAACACCCTGAAATGCACCATCCACAATCCCCCACCCATCTGGCTGTCCACACTCCAACCACACTCTCCTGATGTATAACTCCACCCAGTCCTAACACCCTGCAATGCACCATCCACAACCCCCCACCCACCTGACTGTGCGCCCCCCACCTACACTCTCCTGATGTATAACCCCACCCAGTCCTAACACCCTGCAATGCACCATCCACAATTCCCCATCCACCAGGCTGTCCACACTCCACACACACACTCCTGATGTATACCCCCACCCAGTCCTAACATCCTGCTATGCACCATCCCCAATCTCCCATCCACCTGGGGTGCACCCCCACCCACACCCTCCTGGTGTACAACCCAACCCACTCCTAACACCCTGCAATGCACCATACACTCTCCCATCCACCTGGGGTGCACCCACACTCTCCTGATATATAACCTCACCCACACCTAACACCCTGCAATGCACCATCCACAATCCCCAATCCACCTGGCTGAGCTCATCCACGCAGACTCTCCTCGTGTATAACCACACCCACTCCTAACACCCTGCAATGCACCAACCACAATCTCTGACCCACCTGGGGTGCACCCCACCCACACTCTCCTGATGTATAACCCCACCCAATCCTAACACCCTGCAATGCACTATCCACAATCTCCCATCCACATTGGGTGCACCTCCACCCACACTCTCCTGGTGTACAACCCCACCCACTCCCAACACCCTGCAATGCACCATCCACAATCCACCACCCAACTGGCTGTCCACACTCCACCCACACCCTCCTGATGTATAACCCCACCCAGTCCTAACACCCTGAAATGCCCCATCCACAATCCCCCACCCACCTGGGGTGCACCCCCACCCACACTCTCCTGATGTATAACCCCACCCACTCCCAACACCCTGCAATGCACCATCCACAATCCCCCACCCAACTGGCTGTCCACACTCCACCCACACTCTCCTGATGTATAACCCCACCCAGTCCTAACACCCTGCTATGCACCATCCACAATCCCCCACCCACCTGACTGTGCGCCCCCACCCACACTCTCCTGATGTATAACCCTACCCAGTCCTAACACCCTGCAATGCTCCATCCACAATCCCCCATCCACCTGGCTGAGCTCATCCACCCACACTCTCCTGATGTATAACCCCACCCATTCCCAACACCCTGCAATGCACCATCCACAATCCCCCACCCACCTGGCTGTCCACACTCCACCCACACTCTCTTGATGTATAACCCCACCCAGTCCTAACACCCTGCAATGCACCATCCATAATTCCCATCCTCATGGGGTGCACCCCCACCCACACTCTCCTGATGTATAACTCCACCCAGTCCTAACAACCTGCAATGCACCATCCACAATCCCACACCCACCTGACTGTACGCCCCCACCCACACTCTCCTGATGTATAACCCCACCCACTCCCAACACCCTGCAATGCACCATCCACAATCCCCAACCCACCTGGGGCGCACCACACCCACACTCTCCTGATGTATAACCCCACCCAGTCCTAACACCCTGCAACGCACCATCCACAATCTCCCATCCACCTGGGGTGCACCCCCACCCACACTCTCCGGGTGTACAACCCCACCCACTCCCAACACCCTGCAATGCACCATCCACAATCCCCCACCCAAATGGCTGTCCACACTCCACCCACACCCTCCTGATGTATAACTCCACCCAGTCCTAACACCCTGCAATGCACCATCCACAATCTCCCATCCACCTGGGGTGCACCCCACCCACAGTCTCATGATGTATAACCCCACCCAGTCCTAATACCCTGCAATGCACCATCCACAATCCCCCACCCACCTGACTGTGCACCCACTACCCACACTCTCTTGATGTATAACCCCACCCAGTCCTAACACCCTGCAATGCACCATCCACAATTCCCCATCCACCTCACTTTGCACCCCCCACCCACACTCTCCTGATGTATAACCCCACCCAGTCCTAACACCCTACAATGCACCATCCACAATCCCCCACCCACCTGACTGTGCACCCACTACCCACACTCTCCTGATGTATAACCCCACCCAGTCCTAACACCCTGCAATGCACCATGCCCAATCCCCCATCCACCTGGCTGTCCACACTCCACCCACACCCTCCTGATGTATAACCCCACTAAGTCCTAACATCCTGCTATGCACCATCCCCAATCTCCCACCCACCTGACTGTGCGCCCCCACCCGCACTCTCCTGATGTATAACCCCACCCAGTCCTAACACCCTGCAATGCACCATCCACAACCCCCACCCACCTCACTTTGCACCCCCCACCCACACTCTCCTGATGTATAACCCCACCCAGTCCTAACACCCTACAATGCACCATCCACAATTCCCCATCCACCTGGCTGTCCACACTCCACCCACACTCTCCTGATGTATAACCCCACCCAGTCCTAACACCCTGCAATGCACCATCCACAATCCCCCACCCACCTGACTGTGCACCCACTACCCACACTCTCCTGATGTATAACTCCACCCAGTCCTAACAACCTTCCATGCACCATCCACAATTCCCCATCCACCTGGCTGTCCACACTCCACCCACACTCTCCTGATGTATAACCCCACCCAGTCCTAACACCCTGCTATGCACCATCCACAATCCCCCACCCACCTGGGGTGCACCCCAACCCACACTCTCCTGGTGTACAACCCCACCCACTCCTAACACCTTGCAATGCACCATACTCTCTCCCATCCACCTGGCTGTGCTCATCACCCCACACTCTCCTGATGTATAACCCCACCCACTCCCAACACCCTGCAATGCACCATAAACAATCCCCAACCCATCTGGGGCGCACCCCACCCACACCCTCCTGATGTATAACCCCACCCAGTCCTAACACCCTGCAATGCACCATCCACAATCTCCCATCCACCTGGGGTGCACCCCCACCCACACTCTCCTGGTGTACAACCCCACCCACTCCCAACACCCTGCAATGCACCATCCACAATCCCCCACCCAACTGGCTGTCCACACTCCACCCATACTCTCCTGATGTGTAACCCCACCCAGTCCTAACACCCTGAAATGCACCATCCATAATCCCCCACCCACCTGGGGTGCACCCCCACCCACACTCTCCTGATGCATAACCTCACCCAGTCCTAACAACCTGCAGTGCACCATCCCCAATCCCCCACCCACCTAACTGTGTTCCCCCACCCACACTCTCCTGATGTATAACTCTCCCAGTCCTAACACCCTGCAATGCACCATCCACAATCCCCCATCCACCTGACTGTGCGCCCCCACCCGCACTCTGCTGATGTATAACCCCACCCAGTTCTAACACCCTGCAATGCACCATCCACAATTCGCCATCCACCTGGCTGTCCACACTCCACACACACTCTCCTGATGCATAACCCCACCCAGTCCTAACACCCTGCAATGCACCATCCACAACCCCCCATCCACCTCACTGTGCGCCCCACACCCACACTCTCCTGATGTATAACCCCACCCAGTCCTAACACCCTGCAATGCACCATCCATAATTCCCCATCCACCTGGGGTGCCCCCCACCCACACTCTCCTGATGTATAACCCCACCCAGTCAGAACACCCTGCTCTGCACCATCCACAATCTCCCATCCACCTGGGGTGCACCCCCACCGACACTCTCCTGGTGTACAACCCCACCCACTCCTAACACCCTGCAATGCACCATACACTCTCCCATCCACCTGGGGTGCACCCACACTCTCCTGATGTATAACCCCACCCAGTCCTAACACCCTGCAATGCACCATCCACAATCTCCCTTCCACCTGGGGTGCACCCCCACCCAGACTCTCCTGGTGTACAACCCAACCCACTTCCAACACCCTGCAATGCACCATCCACAATCCCCCACCCACCTGGCTGTCCACACTTCACCCACACTCTCCTGATGTATAACTCCACCCAGTCCTAACACCCTGCAATGCACCATCCACAATCCCACACCCACCTGACTGTACGCCCCCACCCACACTCTCCTGATGTATAACCCCACCCAGTCCTAACACCCTGAAATGCACCATCCACCTGGCTGTCTACACTCCACCCAAACGCTCCTGATGTATAACCCCACCCAGTCCTAACACCCTGCTATGCACCATGCCCAATCCCCCACCCACCTGGCTGTCCACACTCCACCCACACTCTCTTGATGTATAACCCCACCCAGTCCTAACACCCTGCAATGCACCATCCACAATCCCCCACCCACCTGACTGTGCGCCCCCCACCCGCACTCTCCTGATGTATATCCCACCCACTCCTGACACCCTGCAATGCACCATACTCTCTCCCATCCACCTGGGGTGCACCCACACTCTCCTGATATATAACTCCACCCAGTTCTAACACCCTGCAATGCACCATCCACAATCCCCCACCCACACTCTCCTGATGTATAACCCCACCCAGTCCTAAAACCCTGCAATGCACCATCCTTAATTCCCCATCCACCTGGGGTGCACCCCCACCCACACCCTCCTGATGTATAACCCCACCCAGTCCTAACACACTGCAATGCACCATGCCCAATCCCCCACCCATCTGACTGTGCGCCCCCACCCGCACTCTCCTGATGTATAACCCCACCCAGTCCTAACACCCTGCAATGCACCATCCACAATCCCCCATCCACCTGGCTGTGCTCATCACCCCACACTCTCCTGATGTATAACCCCACCCACTCCCAACACCCTGCAATGCACCATCCACAATCCCCAACCCACCTGGGGCGCACCACACCCACACTCTCTTGATGTATAACCCCACCCAGTCCTAACACCCTGCAATGCACCATCCACAATCTCGCATCCACCTGGGGTGCACCCCCACCCACACTCTCCTGGTGTACAACCCCACCCACTCCCAACACCCTGCAATGCACCATCCACAATCCCCCACCCAAATGGCTGTCCACACTCCACCCACACCCTCCTGATGTATAACTCCACCCAGTCCTAACACCCTGCAATGCACCATCCACAATCTCCCATCCACCTGGGGTGCACCCCACCCACAGTCTCCTGATGTATAACCCCACCCAGTCCTAATACCCTGCAATACACCATCCACAATCCCCCACCCACCTGACTGTGCGCCCCCACCCGCACTCTCCTGATGTATAACCCCACCCAGCCCTAACACCCTGCAATGCACCATCCACAATCCCCCACCCACCTGACTGTGCCCCCCCACCCGCACTCTCCTGATGTATAACCCCACCCAGTCCTAACACCCTGCAATGCACCATCCACAACCCCCACCCACCTCACTTTGCACCCCCCACCCACACTCTCCTGATGTATAACCCCACCCAGTCCTAACACCCTACAATGCACCATCCACAATTCCCCATCCACCTGACTGTGCGCCCCCACCCGCACTCTCCTGATGTATAACCCCACCCAGTCCTAACACCCTGCAATGCACCATCCACAACCCCCACCCACCTCACTTTGCACCCCCCACCCACACTCTCCTGATGTATAACCCCACCCAGTCCTAACACCCTGCAATGCACCATCCACAACCCCCACCCACCTCACTTTGCACCCCCCACCCACACTCTCCTGATGTATAACCCCAACCCAGTCCTAACACCCTACAATGCACCATCCACAATTCCCCATCCACCTGACTGTGCGCCCCCACCCGCACTCTCCTGATGTATAACCCCACCCAGTCCTAACACCCTACAATGCACCATCCACAATTCCCCATCCACCTGACTGTCCACACTCCACCCAGACTCTCCTGATGTATAACCCCACCCAGTCCTAACACCCTGCAATGCACCATCCACAATCCCCCACCCACCTGACGGTGCACCCACTACCCACACTCTCCTGATGTATAACCCCACCCAGTCCTAACACCCTGCTATGCACCTTCCACAATTCCCCATCCACCTGGCTGTCCACACTCCACCCACACTCTCCTGATGTATAACCCCACCCAGTCCTAACACCCTGCAATGCACCATCCACAATCCCCCACCCACCTGACTGTGCGCCCCTCACCCGCACTCTCCTGATGTATAACCCGACCCAGTCCTAACACCCTGCAATGCACCATCCACAATTCCCCATCAACCTGGGGTGCACCCCAACCCACACTCTCCTGGTGTACAACCCCACCCACTCCTAACACCTTGCAATGCACCATACTCTCTCCCATCCACCTGGGGTGCACCCACACTCTCCTGATATGTAGCCTCACCCACACCTAACACCCGGCAATGCACCATCCACAATCCCCCATCCACCTGGCTGTGCTCATCACCCCACACTCTCCTGATGTATAACCCCACCCACTCCCAACACCCTGCAATGCACCATAAACAATCCCCAACCCACCTGGGGCGCACCCCACCCACACCCTCCTGATGTATAACCCCACCCAGTCCTAACACCCTGCAATGCACCATCCACAATCTCCCATCCACCTGGGGTGCACCCCCACCCACACTCTCCTGGTGTACAACCCCACCCACTCCCAACACCCTGCAATGCACCATCCACAATCCCCCACCCAACTGGCTGTCCACACTCCACCCACACTCTCCTGATGTGTAACCCCACCCAGTCCTAACACCCTGAAATGCACCATCCATAATCCCCCACCCACCTGGGGTGCACCCCCACCCACACTCTCCTGATGCATAACCCCACCCAGTCCTAACAACCTGCAGTGCACCATCCCCAATCCCCCACCCACCCGACTGTGTTCCCCCACCCACACTCTCCTGATGTATAACTCCACCCAGTCCTAACACCCTGCAATGCACCATCCACAATCCCCCACCCACCCGACTGTGCGCTCCCTACCCGCACTCTCCTGATGTATAACCCCACCCAGTTCTAACACCCTGCAATGCACCATCCACAATTCGCCATACACCTGGGGTGCACTCCCACCCACACTCTCCTGATGTATAACCCCACCCACTCCCAACACCCTGCAATACACCATCCACAATCCCCGACCCACCTGGGGTGCACCCCACCCACACTCTCCTGATGTATAACCCCACCCAGTCCTAACACCCTGCAATGCACCATCCACAATCTCCCATCCACCTGGGGTGCACCCCCACCCATACACTCCTGGTGTACAACCCCACCCACTCCCAACACCCTGCAATGCACCATCCACAATCCCCCACCCAACTGGCTGTCCACACTCCACCCACACTCTCCTGATGTATAACCCCACCTAGTCCTAACACCCTGCAATGCACCATCCACAATCCCCCATACACCTGGCTGTCCACACTTCACCCACACTCTCCTGATGTATAACTCCACCCAGTCCTAACACCCTGAAATGCACCATCCACCTGGCTGTCTACACTCCACCCAAACGCTCCTGATGTATAACCCCACCCAGTCCTAACAACCTGCTATGCACCATGCCCAATCCCCCACCCTCCTGACTGTGCGCCCCCCACCCGCACTCTCCTGATGTATAACCCCACCCAGTCCTAACTCCCTGCTATAGACCATCCACAATCTCCCATCCACTTGGCTGTCCACACTCCACCCACACTCTCATGATTTATAACCCCACCCACTCCTAACACCCTGAAATGCACCATCCACAATCTCCCACCCACCTGGGGTGCACCCCCACCCACACTCTCCTGATGTATAACCCCACCCAGTCCTAACACCCTGCAGTGCACCATCCCCAATCCCCCACCCACCTGGCTGTCCACACTCCACCCACACTCTCCTGATGTAAATCCCCACCCAGTCCTAACACCCTGCAATGCACCATGCCCAATCCCCCACCCACCTGACTGTGCGCCCCCACCCGCACTCTCCTGATGTATAACCCCACCCAGTCCTAACACCCTGCAATGCACCATCCACAACCCCCCACCCACCTGACTGTGCTCCCCCCACCCACACCCTCCTGATGTATAACTCCACCCAGTTCTAACACCCTGCAATGCACCATCCACAATCCCCCACCCACACTCTCCTGATGTATAACCCCACCCAGTCCTAAAACCCTGCAATGCACCATCCTTAATTCCCCATCCACCTGGGGTGCACCCCCACTCACACCCTCCTGATGTATAACCCCACCCAGTCCTAACACCCTGCAATGCACCATGCCCAATCCCACACCCATCTGACTGTGAGCTCCCACCCGCACTCTCCTGATGTATAACCCCACCCAGTCCTAACACCCTGCAATGCACCATCCACAACCCCCCACCCACCTCACTGTGCGCCCCCCACCCACACTCTCCTGATGTATAACCCCACCCAGTCCTAACATCCTGCTATGCACCATCCACAATCTCCCATCCACCTGGGGTGCACCCCCACCCACACTCTCCTGGTGTACAACCCCACCCACTCCTAACACCCTGCAATGCACCATACACTATCCCATCCACCTGGGGTGCACCCACACTCTCCTGATATATAACCTCATCCACTCCCAACACCCTGCAATGCACCATCCACAATCCCCGACCCACCTGGGGTGCACCCCACCCACACTCTCCTGATGTATAACCCCACCCAGTCCTAACACCCTGCAATGCACCATCCACAATCTCCCATCCACCTGGGGTGCACCCCCACCCACACTCTCCTGGTGTACAACCCCACCCACTCCCAACACCCTGCAATGCACCATTCACAATCCCCCACCCAACTGGCTGTCCACACTCCACCCACACTCTCCTGATGTATAACCCCACCCAGTCCTAACACCCTGAAATGCACCATCCACAATCCCCCACCCACCTGGGGTGCACCCCCACCCACACTCTCCTGATGTATAACCCCACCCAGTCCTAACACCCTGCAGTGCACCATCCCCAATCCCCCACACACCTGTCTGTGTTCCCCCCCACCCACACTCTCCTGATGTATAACCCCACCCAGTCCTAACACCCTGCAATGCACCATCCACAACCCCCACCCACCTCACTTTGCACCCCCCACTCACACTCTCCTGATGTATAACCCCACCCAGTCCGAACACCCTGCAATGCACCATCCACAATTCCCCATCCACCTGGCTGTCCACACTCCACCCACACTCTCCTGATGCATGACCCTACCCAATCCTAACACCCTGCTATGCACCATCCACAATCTCCCATCCACCTGGGGTGCACCCCCACCTACACTCTCCCGGTTTACAAGCCAGCCCACTTCTAACACCCTGCAATGCACCATACACTATCCCATCCACCTGGGGTGCACCCACACTCTCCTGATATATAACCCCACCCAGTCCTAACACCCTGCAATGCACCATCCACAATTCCCCATCCACCTGGCTGTCCACACTCCACCCACACTCTCCTGATGTATAACCCCACCCAGTCCTAACACCCTGCAATGCACCATGCCCAATCCTCCACCCACCTGACTGTGTGCCCCCCACCCGGATTCTCCCGATGTATAACCCGACCCTGTCCTAACGCCCTGCAATGCACCATACTCTCTCCCATCCACCTGGGGTGCACCCACACTCTCCTGATATATAACTCCACCCAGTCCTAACACCCTGCAATGCACCATCCACAATTCCCCAACCACCTGGCTGTGCTCATCACCCCACACTCTCCTCATATATAACCCCACCCACTCCCAACACCCTGCAATGCACCATCCACAATCCCCGACCCACCTGGGGCGCACCCCACCCACACTCTCCTGATGTATAACCCCACCCAGTCCTAACACCCTGCAATGCACCATCCACAATCTCCCATCCACCTGGGGTGCACCCCCACCCACACTCTCCTGGTGTAGAACCCCACCCACTCCCAACACCCTGCAATGCACCATCCACAATCCCCCACCCAACTGGCTGTCCACACTCCACCCACACTCTCCTGATGTGTAACCCCACCCAGTCCTAACACCCTGAAATGCACCATCCACAATCCCCCACCCACCTGGGGTGCACCCCCACCCACACTCTCCTGATGCATAACCCCACCCAGTCCTAACACCCTGCAGTGCACCATCCCCAATCCCCCACCCACCTGACTGTGTTCCCCCACCCACACTCTCCTGATGTATAACCCCGACCAGTCCTAACACCCTGCAATGCACCATCCACAATCCCCCACCCACCTGGCTGTCCACACTCCACCCACACTCTCCTGATGTATAACTCCACCCAGTCCTAACACCCTGCAATGCACCATCCACAATCCCCCACCCACCTGACTGTGCGCTCCCTACCCACACTCTCCTGGTGTATAATCCCACCCAGTCCTAACACCCTGCAATGCACCATGCCCAATCCCCCACCCACCTGACTGTGCGCCCCCCACCCGCACTCTCCTGATGTATAACCCTACCCAGTCCTAACACCCTGCAATGCACCATCCACAATCCCCCACCCACCTGGCTGTCCAAACTCCACCCACACTCTCCTGATGTATAACTCCACACAGTCCTAACACCCTGCAATGCACCATCCACAATCCCCCACCCACCTGGCTGTCCACACTCCACCCACACTCTCCTGATGTATAACACCACCCAGTCCTAACACCCTGCAATGCACCATCCACAATCCCCCACCCACCTGGCTGTCCACACTCCACCCACACTCTCCTGATGTATAACCCCACCCAGTCCTAACACCCTGCAATGCACCATCCACAATCCCACACCCACCTGACTGTACGCCCCCACCCACACTCTCCTGATGTATAACCCCACCCAGTCCTAACACCCTGAAATGCACCATCCACCTGGCTGTCTACACTCCACCCATACTCTCCTGATGTATAACCCCACCCAGTCCTAACACCCTGCAATGCACCATCCACAACCCCCCACTCACCTCATTGTGCGCCCCCACCCACACTCTCCTGATGTATAACCCCACCCAGTCCTAACACCCTGCTATGCACCATCCTAACACCCTGCAATGCACCATCCATAATTCCCCATCCACCTGGGGTGCACCCCCACCCACACACTCCTGATGTATAACCTCACTCAGTCCTAACACCCTGCAATGCACCATCCACAATCCCCGACCCACCTGGATCGCACCCCACCCACACTCTCCTGATGTATAACCCCACCCAGTCCTAACACCCTCCAATGCACCATCCACAATACCCCATCCAACTGGCTGTCCACACTCTACCCACACCCTCCTGATGTATAACCCCACCCAGTCCTAACACCCTGCAATGCACCATGCCCAATCCCCCACCCACCTGACTGTGTGCCCCCCACCCGCATTCTCCCGATGTATAACTCGACCCAGTCCTAACACCCTGCAATGCACCATCCACAATTCCCCATCCACCTGACTGTGCGCCCCCTACCCACACTCTCCTGATGTATAACCCCACCCAGTCCTAACACCCTCCAATGCACCATCCACAATTCCCCATCCAACTGGCTGTCCACACTCTACCCACACCCTCCTGATGTATAACCCCACCCAGTCCTAACACCCTGAAATGCACCATCCACCTGGCTGTCTACACTCCACCCATACTCTCCTGATGTATAACCCCACCCAGTCCTAACACCCTGCAATGCACCATCCACAACCCCCCACTCACCTCACTGTGCGCCCCCACCCACACTCTCCTGATGTATAACCCCACCCAGTCCTAACACCCTCCAATGCACCATCCACAATTCCCCATCCAACTGGCTGTCCACACTCTACCCACACCCTCCTGATGTATAACCCCACCCAGTCCTAACACCCTGCAATGCACCATGCCCAATCCCCCACCCACCTGACTGTGTGCCCCCCACCCGCCTTCTCCCGATGTATAACTCGACCCAGTCCTAACACCCTGCAATGCACCATCCACAATTCCCCATCCACCTGACTGTGCGCCCCCTACCCACACCCTCCTGATGTATAACCCCACCCAGTCCTAACACCCTGCAATGCACCATGCCCAATCCCCCACCCACCTGGCTGTCCACAATCCACCCACACTCTCCTGATGTATAACCCCACCCAGTCCTAACACCCTGCTATGCACCATCCTAACACCCTGCAATGCACCATCCATAATTCCCCATCCACCTGGGGTGCACCCCCACCCACACACTCCTGATGTATAACCTCACTCAGTCCTAACACCCTGCAATGCACCATCCACAATCCCCGAACCACCTGGGGCGCACCCCACCCACACTCTCCTGATGTACATCCCCACCCAGTCCTAACACCCTGCAATGCACCATCCACAATTCCCCATCCACCTGACTGTGCGCCCCCCACCCACACTCTCCTGATGTATAACCGCACCCAGTCCTAACACCCTGCAATGCACCATGCCCAATCCCCCACCCACCTGACTGTGTGCCCCCCACCCGCATTCTCCTGATGTTTAACCCCACCCAGTCCTAACACCCTGCAATGCACCATCCACAATCCCCCACCCACCTGGCTGTCCACACTCCACCCACACTCTCCTGATGTATAACCCCACCCAGTCTTAACATCCTTCTATGCACCATCCACAATCTCCCATCCACCTGGGGTGCACCCCCACCCACACACTCCTGGTACACAACCCACCCACTCCTAACACCCTGCAATGCACCATACTCTCTCCCATCCACCTGGGGTGCACCCACACTCTCCTGATATATAGCCCCACCCACTCCCAACACCCTGCAATGCACCATCCACAATCCCCGACCCACCTGGGGCGCACCCCACCCACACTCTCCTGGTGTACAACCCCACCCACTCCCAACACTCTGCAATGCACCATCCACAATCCCCCACCCAACTGGCTGTCCACACTCTACCCACACTCTCCTGATGTATAACCCCACCCAGTCCTAACACCCTGAAATGCACCATCCACAATCCCCCACCCACCTGGGGTGCACCCCCTCCCACAATCTCCTGATGCATAACCCCACCCAGTCCTAACACCCTGCAATGCACCATCCACAATCTCCCATCCACCTGGCTGTCCACACTCCACCCACACTCTCCTGATGTATAACTCCACCCAGTCCTAACACCCTGCAATGCACCATCGACAATCCCCCACCCACCTGACTGTGCGCTCCCTACCCACACTCTCCTAATGTATAACCCCACCCAGTCCTAACACCCTGCAATGCACCATCCATAATTCCCCATCCACCTGGGGTGCACCCCCACCCACACTCTCCTGTTGTATACCCCACCCAGTCCTAACATCCTGCTATGCACCATCCACAATCTCCCATCCACCTGGGGTGCACCCCCACCCACACTCTCCTGGTGTACAACCCCACCCACTCCCAACACCCTGCAATGCACCATCCACAATCCCCCACCCAACTGGCTGTCCACACTCCACCCACACTCTCCTGATTTATAACCCCACCCAGTCCTAACACCCTGAAATGCACCATCCATAATTCCCCATCCACCTGGGGTGCACCCCCACCCTCACTCTCCTGGTGTGCAACCCCACCCACTCCCAACACCCTGCAATGCACCATCCACAATCCCCCACCCAACTGGCTGTCCACACTCCACCCACACTCTCCTGATTTATAACCCCACCCAGTCCTAACACCCTGAAAT
The DNA here is from genome assembly GCF_040938575.1 of Ambystoma mexicanum. Lineage (NCBI taxonomy): Eukaryota > Metazoa > Chordata > Amphibia > Caudata > Ambystomatidae > Ambystoma > Ambystoma mexicanum. The sequence goes on from NC_090938.1 coordinate 4,618,166, forward strand.
GCACCATCCACAAACTCCCACCCACCTGGGGTGCACCCTCACCCACACTCTCCTGATGTATAACCCCACCCAGTCCTAACACCCTGCAGTGCACCATCCCCAATCCCCCACCCACCTGACTGTGTTCCCCCCCACCCACACTCTCCTGATGTATAACCCCGACCGTCCTAACACCCTGCAATGCACCATCCACAATTCCCCATCCACCTGGCTGTCCACACTCCACCCACACTCTCCTGATGTATATCCCCACCCAGTCCTAACACCCTGCAATGCACCATCCACAACCCCCCACCCACCTCACTGTGCGCCCCCACCCGCACTCTCCTGATGTATAACCCCACCCAGTCCTAACACCCTGCTATGCACCATCCACAATCTCCCATCCACCTGGGGTGCACCCCCACCCACACTCTCCCGGTTTACAACCCAACCCACTTCTAACACCCTGCAATGCACCATACACTATCCCATCCACCTGGGGTGCACCCACACTCTCCTGATATATAACCTCACCCACTCCTAACACCCTGCAATGCACCATCCACCTGGCTGTCTACACTCCACCCACACTCTCCTGATGTATAACCCCACCCAGTCCTAACACCCTGAAATGCACCATCCACCTGGCTGTCTACACTCCACCCACACTCTCCTGATGTATAACCTCACCCAGTCCTAACACCCTGCAATGCAGCATCCACAATTCCCCATCCACCAGGCTGTCCACACTCCACACACACTCTCCTGATGTATATCCCCACCCAGTCCTAACACCCTGCAATGCACCATCCACAATTCCCCATCCACCTGACTGTGTGCCCACCACCCACACTCTCCTGATGTATAACCCCACCCAGTCCTAACACCCTGCAATGCACCATCCATAATTCCCCATCCACCTGACTGTGTTCATCCACCCACACTCTCCTGATGTATAACCCCACCCAGTCCTAACACCCTGCAATGCACCATGCCCAATCTCCCATCCACTTTGGGTGCCCACCACCCACACTCTCCTGATGTATAACCCCACCCAGTCCTAACACCCTGCAATGCACCATCCATAATTCCCCATCCACCTGACTGTGTTCATCCACCCACACTCTCCTGATGTATAACCCCACCCAGTCCTAACACCCTGCAATGCACCATGCCCAATCTCCCATCCACTTTGGGTGCCCCCCCACCCACACTCTCCTGATATATACCCCACCCAATCCGAACACCCTGCAATGCACCATGCCCAATCCCCCACCCACACTCTCCTGATGTACAACCCACCCAGTCCTATCACCCTGCAATGCACCATGCCCAATCCCCCACCCACACTCTATAACCCCACCCACTCCTAACACCCTGCCATGCACCATCCACACTCTCCCATCCACCTGGGGAGCACCCCCACCCACACTGCCCTGGTGTACAAGCCCACTCACTCCTAATACCCTGAAATACACCATGCCCAATCCTCCACCCACACTTTCCTGATGTGCAACCCCACCCAGTCCTAACACCCTGCAATGCACCATCTCCACTCTCCCATCCACCTGGGGTGCACCCCCACCCACACAGGCCTGCTGTACAACCCCACTCACTCCTAAAACCCTGCAATGCACCATCCCCAATCCCCACCCACACTCTCCTGATATATAACCCCACCCACTCGTACCACCCTGTAATGCACCATCCCCAATCCCCCATCCACCTGGGGTGTACCTCCACCCACATTCTCCTGATGTATGACCCCACCCATTCCTAACACCCTGCAATGCACCATCCACAACAGGGGTGAATTAGGAACCAAAAGTGAAAGAGAATGGAGGTTTCCACCTTCTTGTCCCTCCATCCCTTGCCCTCAGTGTAGTTGGCATAAATCACACCTTTAGCACCCAATATTTCGGTAAGAGGCAATTCAAAGATGTTTTTTTTGTTTGTTTTTTTAAATTATTTTATTTAATTGTGTTACAATTTTTACAAAATAAATCCAGCCAGAGAAATAATTGGTTTGTTCTTTCTAAGTTGAGAGAGAAAGACTCTCGTCAAAGGGTCCAATTTCACAAGTTCAGCGTCCTCAAAAACAAGGACAGTCCGATGACACATCGCTTGTTAACGCTGGCCAGCAGAGCATCTAAGCCTAAGGTGCAATAGTTATTCAATGGCTCGGCCAGAAAGCGGTGTCTGGTCGCGACTAGGCCAATACATTCAAGAACCAAGTGTTTAGTGGTTTCTATAGTGTCTGGTATTCCACAGTAGCAACAATTATTTGAGATGGATTGGTTGCGAATTGTCAAGATTTTGTTTGTTTTTAGTTGGTTCAATCTGAACCTTAAAAAGGTTCTGCTTAGCCGCTTGTCTGGGAATTTAAGAAGGTAACCACACACCTCGTCAAGTTTCATTGGGGTGCTTGGTAAATTCGCTGTCAGTGAATAACTGTTTGCGACTTCCAGAGTGTTTACCCAATCAGCTTCGAAGAGTTTCTTTGACACCTGATTGGGGTTTTGGGTCAATGTTTCCGTAGTGATGTCAAGTTCTTGGAGGATGGAAAGGTTGGATTGTTCCCATCTGGTGAGCATTGTGTTGTTGCCACACTCGAATTTCCTCCGGATGAGATCCAGGACTTTGTTTTCTGGAGCGTTGATGACTTTGCGGTACAACATAACGGTAGCTCTCATTTTTAGAGCTAGAAGGGAAGATATACAGAGTTCTCTTCTTATCAGGGCTATCGGTGTAGAGGTAGGCAGGCCCAAAACGCTTCGCCAAAAGAAGCTTTCGTATTTTGCCCAAATTGAGTTCGGGATCAGAGGCATTGCATTGGTGCCGTAAATCAGGGCAGGAACAACCTTAGATTTGTAGGATCTTATGATGGGGATGATGCAAACTTTTCTGTGTTTCCTGTCCACTGCTTTAGCTTGTGCCGTGAAGTTTTTCAGTTTCGACCAAAGGGACTCTTGCATGACCTGTTCCTCCTTATCGTTGCTGATCATGATGCCCAGGTACTTAAAGGCACTGACTATTTCGAGGTTCCTCCCTTCACAGCGCCAAAGACATTTTTGTTTTCTTTTAGCCGCGGTTCCCAGTATTAAGATTTTGGTTTTGTCGTTGTTCAATCGCAAGTTGTTTTCTGCCAGGTAGTGTACTAGATTGTCTAATTGCCGTTGGAGGCCTATGGGGTTAAATCCATCAGGATCATGTTGTCCGCGTAGAGTAGTCGCTCGATCTTGGGGCCTCCAAGCGAAGGTGGAAAGCATCTGACCAGTTCCGTTGATTTCCCGTAGTCTGCGATATAAGCGTTGTACAGGGCGGGTAAAAGAGCGCATCCCTGCTTTACGCCTCTTGAAGTCTGTATTTCCCTGGACAGTCTACCTTCGGCACTAAGGCGCACCCATATTGAGGTGCCATGATGTAAGGCTTTTATGGGTTCCAAAATTAGTCGAGGACAGTCTGTACTTTGCAGTTTTCCCCATTGGAGTTGCCTGTTGACCTGGTCAAAAGCTTGGACCAGGTCAATGAAAGCCATGTAGATGGTTGGGCCACCCTGCACCACTTTGGCTTTCGAGGAACTTAGGAGGAGGATGTTAGTTGTTGTTCCTGAGTTTTTCATGGATCCATGCTTGGAAGGCATCCAAGGCCAAGGATGCAAACACCTTGCCCATGACGTCCAAGAGGGCGATTGGTCGGTAATGAATGGGGTTGTCTGTCGAACCCCTCTTGAATATAGGTACGATGATGCCTTTTTTCCGGGAGAGAGGAATATCCTGGAGATGATTGCAGTTGTTGAATATCTTACTCATTATAGTTGCCCGCAGTTCTGGATGTTTCTTGAGCTCTGCGTTACAAATGCCGTCAGGCCCGGTGACCCTCGGGTTGTTACATTTTTTTATTTTGAGTAAGATCGTTTCGTTGTCAGCAGGGATGTTCCAGGCTTCGTTGTCATGTTCTGATGTTCTATCAGATAGGACAGACTGAGGATTATTGTCTGCTATCGGCGCAAACAGGATCGAGAAGTGGGATATCCACTTAGCCTCTCCTACGTTGTTCTGGATATCCCCGGTCGTTTTGTTTAAGGTCCACTTGATCAGATTCCAGAATTCTTTTGGTTTGTTTCCACAGATGGCTGACAGCATATGCTCTGTGTCGCTCTGGTACAGCTTGTGCCGGTAGTGTCGTAGCCAGCTCTTGTAGGTGTGGACAGCCGATACCCATAGATCAAAATTTTCTGAAGAGGGTGATTTGTGGTAAATTTTCTTTAAGCGTCGGTGAAGCCTTATTTTTTTCACGAGGTCGCTGTTGTATGAGTGGGAATGACCAACCGCAGGTTTGGAAAATTTTGCGGCTGGAATCAGGAACCTTGTCAGCAATGGGTTATAATCCAGATCACCTGTGTTTTTTTTTTCCGAGGATCGCAGCATTGTGTTGAGGATAGGAATATTGGAGATTGATTTCGCGCAGGCCCTTGTCCGATATCTTTACCCGATTCCCTGTTACCGACATGTCCAAGGGGATCGGATTCAAGAGAGATTGGGGTCTGAACTTCAGGCCTTCTGTGATGAGAAGGTTATGGTCGCTGAACGTCGTCCGCTCAACCCTGAAAGTGTGGATCGCAGAGAGGAGGTCCTTATAAACAAATACATGGTCTATTGTGCCTTGTAGGTCTCCTTTTTCCCACAAAGGAATCGCTATGTTTAGTTTGGATCGAAGCCAGTGGAGGTTGTGCAAATCCCTGGTTGTCATGAGTTGTTCGAGAAGTTTCCCTCTTCGCCTCACCAGGAGATTTTGATCTTGCTGTTTGTGTTCACAACCAATGCCTTCGCATTCTGCATTAAAGTCACCGTTTATGATGGTGTTGTAGCACTGGATTTTTCCATCGGCTTCATCCAACAAAGTTAGGAGGATGGTTTCAAATTCCTCATTAGATGTTGTATCTGGATTCCAATATATGTTGAGTAGAAGAGTTTTTCCCTCTTTTGGGGGGGGGGAGGTCATCCAGCATGATCGTACAGTTCAGAATCATCGCCTGGATCCAGTTGGGTGAAATCAGGACTTCGATCATGTTGATTCTGGATCCTGATCTGAACGCAGTTATGAGCCCGGACGATGGTCGTCCCATGGCCCCCTTTTTTGCTGCAGAAAAGATTATTTCGTATCCGTCCAATTGGGGTTTAGTGGTCAACCATGTCTCCTGCAAACACAGGATGTCAAAATTGCCTAGGTTAACATCAGTTGCTTTGGTTAGATGATCAAAGCCTTGCGTGTTCCAGCATCCTAGTTTTAGCCGATTGCTTAGGGTTATTTTAGGTCCGTTTTCCTTTTTCCACACTTCTGATAGATTGGTTCCCTCTTCAATTGGTGGTTGCTAATCTTTCCGGTTGGGGTACGTATCGGTCTTGTGCCAGGTCCAGGGCCGTCCGTCCCCCCCCCAGTCCTTCCAAGATTTTGCGTGATGTGGGTTTTTGCAGTTGGTGTGGATTTCGGTGGAACCGGGCTGTGGATCGGTCAGGCATTGCCAACCTACGTGATCGGTTAGTTGAAGGAGCGGAATCCAGCTCTGAAGAAGTGTGTTCTCCAGATCTCTCATTAGACTGATCATTGTGAGACGGGCGCAAGTGGTCCATCCTGCTGGTATAATGGGTGTGAGAGGCACCTGGCTTTGCCGGTGCGTTTATAGAATTTCTTGAATCCATGTCTGGTCGTGTCAGTGGTTTGGCTTGTTCGTTTGAACGGTTGATTTCTGTTAATTCATAGCCCAGGAACGACAGACTTTCCGTTTCTTTCAGCAATTGGAATTTGATCATTTCTTTATTGAGGTGGATGTATGAGTAGTCACTTGTTCCTGATGTGCTGGGTTCCACCATCCATAGATCGTTGTTCCGGATGTATCTCAGGCTTGGGATTTGAGCCAAGATTTTCAGAATGTTGGTTCTGTTCAGTGTTTCTCCACCGACCCTAGAGCCGATTCTGTTCAGCCTTAGGACACAATCACTTACGATTTGCTTTGATTGGACCTTCGGGTCCGTTTCTCTCTCTTGCCTTATCAAGTTTTTGATGGTTGTGGCTTCGCGATGATTCTGAGAAAGGGATAGAAGTCTTTCTCTAGATCCAGTTTGCTCAGTGTGTTTAGAGGAGCTTTCCTGGTCTGTTTTCAGGTCGATGCTACGGGGGTGAAGGTTTGCGGACCGAGATCTTTGTCTTCTCCTGGCGTTGTTAAGTATCTTGATCGTTGGTGAGTCTGAAGTTAGGTATTGTCAGACAGTTAGAGTTCACAGCTCTGGTCGGTTCTCCTGTGGAATTTGTCAATCAGGTATCTGGGGGCGGAGTTATTAAGGGCTTTGTGGGTCATCTTGAGTTGTATTTTGTTGTCAGTGGTCAGCCATTTGTGATGGCGTCTGGCGGCGAGGATATGGGTCTTTTATTTATACCTAGTGCTGCTCTTATTTTGTAATATTTGTAATCTTTGAATTATTGTTTTATTAGCACCTGAATATAGTGCATTGCAGTAATCAATTCTGGAGAGTATTAAGGCTCTGGCCAAGATTAAGCAGCTATTATTGGAAAGGAGTGGTTTACCAGCTCTTATCAATTTGCACGTGCAAGCCGTGGAGGAGGCCAAGGATTTTACCTGTTTATTAAGTGATAGGGTGGAATCAAGATAGAATCCTAGGGTTTTTACTTCCTTGGACACTTGGATGATTTTCCCATCTATATTGAAGGAGGAGAATTCCTGGCCTAGTTTTTTTATATTGGCTTGGGAGCCCAGGATTATCAACTCAGTCTTATCATCGTCCAGGCAGAGGCCATGAGTGGCCATCCATGCCTGGATGATAAGATATACTTTGTTCACCAATTCCTTGTCCTTCACGTGATCCCCAGAAAGCGGGAGGAGGATCTGTGCATCATCTGCGTAGTTAGTGTAGGTGATACTGAAATGGTCCAGATCATCAAACAGGGGCTTGGTGGAGATGTTGTATAGAGTTGGGGAGACACAAGAGCCCTGGGGGACACCACATGAGATGGGGGTGGGATCTGCCGCTGCTGAGGGAGAGAAGACTCTCATGGTTCTTTCACTCAAGAATGACTCAATCCATTTAATGGCTTCCGGGGAAAGCGGGAGGAGGATCTGTGCATCATCTGCGTAGTTAGTGTAGGTGATACTGAAATGGTCCAGATCATCAAACAGGGGCTTGGTGGAGATGTTGTATAGAGTTGGGGAGACACAAGAGCCCTGGGGGACACCACATGAGATGGGGGTGGGATCTGCCGCTGCTGAGGGAGAGAAGACTCTCATGGTTCTTTCACTCAAGAATGACTCAATCCATTTAATGGCTTCCGGGGAAAAGTGGGCGGCAGAATCCAGATGACTAAAAGGACGTTATGATCCACTAAATCGAAGGCGGCTGAGAGGTCCAGGAGTAGCAGGAGTACTGTCCTACCTTTGTCCCTCAACTCATCGATTTGGGATTTCAAATCAATTAGGGCAGTTTCTGTTCCATGTAACGGACGGAAGCCCGATTGTCTCACTCTTAAAAGGTTATGTAGTTCAAGATGTTTTTGAATTTGGTTATATGCGGCTTTGTCAAGTATCTTGAGAAGAAACCGTACTGTAGTGATGGGGCGGTAATTAGTAGGGATGAGGTGGTCTAAGGTCTGCTTTTTAAGGAGGGGGAGCAACCAGGACTGTTTAAGGTTGGCTGGGATGGTGCCTGAGGCAAAGGAGGAGTTAATCAATTTGGTGATAAAGGGCGATAGTTCTCTGGCAGCGTCCTTTATTAGTTGCGCTGGGCAGATGTCACCTTTACAAATGGAAGGTTTAAGTGAAAGGATAATTTTTTCTACTTCCAAGGTAGTCATTTTGGAGAAGTGAAAGGAATTGCCATGCACCAATAAATTATTGGTGTGAGGCATTTTAGGCGAGTCCTGAATTTTAAGCGTTTCTTTTTTTTGCTGAATTTTATTTTGGAGTGTGATCATTTTATTTGCTAGTGCTAGTTGGATATCTGTGCACCAGGATTTATCCTTGGTGCAGGTATCCTGTGTGGCGATAGGGGACTCGAGTTCCTTTAGGATGGAAAAGAGCTCTCTCATGCTAGAATTAGATTTGGCTATACGATCGTATGACGCAAAACGAGTTGCGTTTTGCCTGGCAAACTTCTTTTTTGTATAACGAGGAGAGAGGTTAATTTGGCTTTGTTGTCAACTGAAGGGCAGGGCCTCCAAGTGGTTTCGCTTTTTCTTTTCAGGATAAGTAGGTCTCTTAGCTGTGGTGTAAACAATTTGTTTAGATGAGCTTTGGGTTTGCTAGATCTAATTTTAAGAGGTGCCAGTTTATCTAGGGTAGAGAGCATAATATTATTGAATTCTTGCACTAAGGTTCTACGATCTAGATTTTCTGATAGTACGTTGAGGGTGGGTAATATAGCTGGGATGACCTTCTCTACAGTAATGCATTTTTTATTTCTGGTTAAGCAAGGAGGCGCTAGTAGAGGGGCCATGGTGTTGGGTCTGGCGGTGGCTAAGTTAAAGGACACCAATGAGTGGTCTGTCCAGGGTAAGGGCATTATGGAAGAAATAGTGACTGAGCAGTTGCAGTCTGCTATCCAGTCTAACGTTTTCCCCTTCAGGTGTGTGGGCTTGTCAACTTTTTGAGTTAGGCCTAGTGCGTGAATCATGTTGGCTGTCACTAAGGCATTGGTGTCCATGCTGTCATGGAATGCTAAGTTAAAGTCCCCAAGAAGGATTAGTTGAAAGCAAGGTTTGAGATTGTTGGTAAGTAGGTTATGGAGATCCTCTTCAAATGTCCCTAACGGGCCTGGAGGTCTGTATAGTAGGTGAATAGTGAGTGATTGATTATTATTTATCTGGAATTTGGCAGATAAGGTTTCACAAGATTGAAGCGATTGGGTGGGGACTACTCTGAGGGCGGGGCTCATTTTAGCGATTATGGCGATACCACCACCTCTTGCACCTTCTCAATCTTGTTTGACTATCGTGTAACCATCAGGGATGGCTAACATAAGCGAGGGTCCTGCGGCATTATGTAGCCAGGTCTCAGTAACCGCGAGAAAATCAAGATTACCTTCAGTGATTAGGTCGGCTATGTCAAGGGCATGGGCGACGAGTGATCTCACATTAAGGAGTGCTCCTGCGATGGGAGGGGTCTTAGTGATGTCTGTAGCTTGGCTAGATTGAGTGGTAGATGTGTTGGATGGCTTGGGTTTGTTATTATGAATTGGGCAGGCCTTGGAATTAGGTGTGGGAGGTTACAAAGGTAGCCTAGTATGGCTCGGTTTGCTAGTCTGCTGATAGTTAGTTTTGATGTTGGTAGGGGGGAGAGACCTACGGAGAGGTTCGTGCAGTTTAGTTAGTCTGGCACGAAGTCTGAGGTTTCTGCTGAGTGTAGCACATGGTAGTGATGCCAAGGAGATTGTCTGGGGGGATCCGTAACTGGGATGTAAATATAGGCCAAGGGTATTGCAGTTCAGGCGTGTAGGCGACATCAAGGGAGACAGATTGTGAGGTAGGTTAATGTCTAGCATGATGAGCAAGTGTAGGATAGTCCTCAGTAGGACTGTGTAAATAGCTGGCAGATACATAGTTGTATTAGAGTGGGCTATCTAGCAAACCATACTGGGAGGTAGGCGGGAACCGTTGGTGATCAGGTTAATCTAAGTTCAAGGAGTGCAGTGTGAACTAAAGGCACAATATGGATAGGTGGAGTAATTTAGCAATAGGATTCACCTAAATACAGAACAGAATGTATACTAGAAGCACCTAAGTATGAAGCACAATGTATAATAAAGCCACCTAAGTGCAGGCACAGTGTATACTAGAGATATCAGCAAGTAGGAGCAGTTTAGCAGCAAAAAATCACTTAAATGCAGAACACGATATATGCTAGAGACTGGTTACAAAGCATAATGTATGCTAGAAGTGGATAGGTATAGTCAACCTAGATGCATCTTTGCTTGAGCAAACCTAAATGCGAGTTTGCTAAGGCAATAGTAGGTGGGCATAGGTAAGCTGGTGGCTAGTGGGCAGATGCAAGCAACCTAAAATGCAGCTTTGCTATAGCAAGTGACCTAAGTACAATTTTGCTAAGGCAGGCAAAAATAGCTAGGCATAGGTTGGTAGTTCATGGACATTTGTGCTGAGCTTAAATGCATATTTGTTGAGGCATGCGGGTAGAAGCTAAGCATTGGTAGGCAAGTTCACTAATGCAAGAAGAAGTCGATAGTGCGGATATGCATGTTAGCTGACTATGCGAGCCAAAGGATAGATCCGTATGATCCGTATGATCTATTGGGTGGGCGGGTTAGTTGCACATATGGTTTTACATACGATTAGGCATAGCAATATGGGCACACGTTATATTGTCAATATAAGATTTGCATACGCATGCGGGCTGAGCAATGCTTAGATACCTGAGGTCCGTAGCGCTATATGAATGTCCAATCAAGTTGCATTCCTAGCAAAGGTCCGGGTCAAATATGCACAGCGGTGCGGGCATTTGGATGTAGACGCGCAAAGGGGGCTGGCCCCACGGGCGCCACAGTGCGCAAACAGGGGCAAAACAGTCGCTTTACATGCAGCGCTTCTCAGGAAGGCGCCGGCTTCCGCCTGCCGGCGGATGTACGTTGCTGAAATAGGTTGCTTGTTGCTAGGCAACCGATCAACAACAGCACGGAGCGGCCATTTTAGGTGGCGTGCAATCGTCAGGACTTCGTCAGTGGAGACAGCTGTGGGCCTGCAGTCTAGGCGAGGTGCAGGGTGCCTGAAATGGCACAGGTGCAGCAGCTCCAGGAGAGATCAGAGAGGGAGGGTAGATCGTGGCATGAGCATCGTATTGTGCTCACCTCTGGAGATCCTCCTGTTGGTGCGCTAGCTGCGTGGTGGCCGGCATCAGGGAGGGGCTCCTGCCCGCTCCGAGGGTCCTCCTGTAGTGGCAGGACAGGGGCAAAACAGGCGCTTTTCATGCAGCGTTTCTCAGGAAGTCAAAGTCAAAGGCCCGGAGCCAGGGTCGAAAGACACCGGGGCCAGCTGCCGAAGATCACACGGTCTAACAGTTGATGATTCAACAGAGCCAAAAGTACTTCGATATTGTCAATGTTCAGAAACAAAAGTTATAAGAAGGAGGGAAGACAAGGTCAAGCCTTGGAAATGAAGAAAGAGGGATTCACCCAGTTCCTCAGCAGAACACAGTACCTTGTTCCAATGGTGCAGCTGGTGCCCTGGCAGTTGCTCCTGGTGGTTTCCCGCAGACCCACGATTCCTGGAGCTTCATCGAGAAGGAGGACGTCTGAAGGGGGTCTGCACCACACAGGGATGAGGCCGGCAGCAGCAACACGGAATAAAAGGTGCGCTCCTTAAAAACAGGAGAGGCTCTTCAGGTGTCTATCCGGACCACTACAGCAGTGTGCAGCGATTTCGACCATGGAAGAGGATCCTTTGGCTCTAGAAGATGAGCTGGTTATTCCCACCAAGCTCAAGGGAAGAAGACTCCGGACTGGATCTTCTCTGAGTCGTTGAAGGGTAGATATCTCAGGACTGCAGCAGGGCTTCACTGGGATGGGGTAGTTGCAGCAACCGTCATTCTCTCCGCTTCTCTTCGGTTCCTTGTAGTTCCAGTGGCGACACTCTGACGTCTAGCCCAAGAGACCTGCCTTTTATGCGAAAAACCCCCATTCACGCAGCCTGGCTGTCAATCACCCAGCAGGGGGGTTGTCCAGCCCGGACAACCCCTCTGGCCAATCATGACAAAGGGCGATTTGGGTTTCCTAGGATACCCTGTGCAGGGGGTGACTACACCCCTCCCTCACATTCAGTCCACCTAGAACCCAGGCGCCTTGAGGAGGGCTTCTGGGCAGAATTCCGCCAAAAGACAGTGAACAAAGAAGGCAAACCTAGTTTGCTGCGCAAAGTAAAACACAAGAAGGACTTTAACAAAAAGAAATGGCGAATAAGCCCAACCGGGGCCAAAAGAAAGACAATTTGGTCCAGCGGGTTTATGTTCGAGGCTAATATAATAGCCAAGAACAGTACCACGTTTATCTAATTTAATCGCGGTAGAAAAGTTAGGGTAGATACCACTGCCACCAGCCAAGTCTAAATGTTAAAAGAGCGAAACAATGCTATAGGAGGTACAGATAAAAAGGGATACGATTTAACCCTTTCCAGTACTCCATGGAAGATGGGGTGTACTGGATCTGTGGTAGATTGACTAAATTAAGTTAATGGCAACTTTACCCTTTTCTGGGGGACAGTAGTCGCCTCAGAAATGGAGTCAAGGGAAGTATCAAAGACAACCCTGTGCCACGGCACTGAAGGTGCTGTGTGACACACACAAAGAAGGGGGCTACTGAAGTGGTGTACTTCAGAGTCCACAATCACAAAAACAGATGGAAACACATAGCAAAACATAGGTAAGAGTGGGGGAAAAGCTCTCACTCTTACCAGGTGGAAAAAAAATAAAGTCCAGAAGTCCATAAAAGATTCTGGGGGACTCACTAGGTGAGGGAAATTAGCCATAAATGAGAATCCTCCCTAACACTCGCCCCCCCAGACTAAGGGACTGGAGGATTTAATCCACTCCTGGATGGACCTCATACCTCTAGACGGTTACAAACATCCTACAGAGACCATCAGCATTTTGGTGGTGACTTCCTGATCTGTGCTCAATGGAAAAATCTAATCCTTGCAGGCAGATTGACCATCTGAGTAATTTTGGGTTTCCCCTTTCATTTGCATCAGCCATCTCAAGGGTTGGTGGTCAGTCTGAATAGTGAAGGTAGATCCCTACAAGTATGGTCTAAACCTCTTCAGAGCCCACACAATAGCAAAGCATTCTCTTTCTAGTGTTGCCCACCTTGTCTCAGGATCCTTTAACTTCCTGCTGATGAAACAAATGGGGTGTTCCCTACCCTTCTCATCCAGTTGACTAAGGACTGCACCTATACCTACATTAGAAGCATCAGTTTGTACAAAGAAGGGCTTTGTGATAGTCAGGAGCTCTTAGGACTGGAGCTTGACAAAGGGCTTTCTTTGGGCCTTCAAAGGCTTGATTGCACTCCTCATTCCACCTGACCTTTTTAGGAAATTTGGGAGAGGAGATGACATTCAAGGGAGAGGCTATGGTCCCATAGTTCTCTATGAAGTTCCTATAATGCCCAGTAAGACTTAGGAAGGCTCTCACTTGAGTTTGAGTAGTAGGGGTGGCCCGGTTGTGTACAGCTTGTACTTTGCTAGGCAGTGGCCTTATTTCACCTCCTCCTACCTCATGTCCAAGGTAGACCAATGAACTCTGACCAATTTGACATTTGATTGCCTTTATGGTCAGATGGGCCTGTTAAAGAGCCTGCAATACATAACCTAGGTGTTCAACATGTTTTTTCCATGTAGGGCTGAACACTGCAATGTCATCCAAGTATGCCACGCAGAAGTCCTCCATCCCATTCAGAACTTGATTGACCATCCTCTGAAATGTAGCAGGTGCATTCTTTAATCCAAAAGGCATTAAGGCATTAACTTGAATTGGTAGAGGCCAGATGGGGTGGAGAATGCAGTTTTCTCCTTGGCATGGTCTGTCAGGGCTATTTGCCAATAGCCTGACGTTAGGTCAAATGTGCTGAGGTACTTGGCTGCACCAAGTTTGTCCACCAGCTCATCTGTCCTGGGCAAAGGATGGGCATCAGTCATGGTGACTGAATTTAGAGCTCTATAGTCCACGCAGAATCTCAACTCTTTGGATCCTGCCTTTGGTACAAGCACAACTGGGCTAGACCATGGGCTAGTAGAGGGTTCTATTACCCCGAGTTCAAGCATCTTGTTGACCTCATTCCTTTTGTGGGATCTGACATTGTCTGACATTATGTAACCCCTGCTTTTGACAGGCAAACAGTCACCAGTGTGTATGTCATGCTGGCCCCAAGGGGTCAAGCCTGGTGAAAGGGAGAACAGGGAGGCAAACTGATTTAACAGTAACTTGCACTCATCTTGCTGGTCAGATGTGAGACTGGAAGAGAGATTAACTCCTTCCACTTGCTCATCTAAAGGTAAGCCTCTGAGGAGGTCAGGCAGAGGTTCACTCTCCTCCTCCTCCTGAGCTGAAGCTAGAAGCAGAGCTCCTATGTCAGGTCTAGAGACACACGCCTTTAAACGGTTGGTGTGAAGGACTCTAGGAGCCTCCTTAGGATTGCCTAAGTCCACCAGATAGTTCACCTCTCCAAGTTTACCCACAACTTTGAAGGGTCCTATCCATTTGTCCTGCAAGGCCCTCTGCCTTGTGGGGACCATAACAAGAACAAGCTGATCTTGAGAGAACTCAACCATGTTAGCCTTCTGGTCATGCCAATGTTCGACCAGAGCTTGACCAGCCTTCAAGTTATCACTTGCCTCTGCCATCATGTGTGACATTCTCCTCCGGAGACATATCACATAGTCAGTCACTCTGACTGGCATGGGGGAAGGAGCACTCTCCAACCCCTCCTTAATCAGGGCCAATGGACCTCTGACCTGATGGCCATAAAGAAGTTTGAAGGGACTAAATCCTACTCCCTCCTGAGGGACTTCTCTATATGCAAAGAGAAGGCATGGCAGTAGAAGGTCCCACTTTCTTTTCAGGGGTTCTTCTAAAGCACCTATCATGCTCTTCATAGTTCTGTTAAACCTCTCTACCAGCCCATTGGTTTGGGGGTTTGGGGGTGGTAGGCAGTTGAGAACTTGTGGGTAACTCCACAGGTTTTCCACATGGTTTGCAGGAGTGACTTTGGACAGTCTCGGAGATGTCCTTCTGGGCACAGGAGTGCGTGCTGGTTTCTTGCTGGCAGACTTAGGTTTCCCCTTTGTCTTTTCTTGTCCTGCAATGGCAGTAAGTAAGTCCTGTGGACTTGGGGTGATAGCTTCCTCTATCATGTCTCCAGGAGAGCCTCTTAAGGTTCTCTTCCTTGCAGACCTTGTGAGCTCCTGCTTCCTTCTGCTGGGGGGGCTGGGGGTGCTAGAGACAACTCCAAGAGTTTTACGGTCATTACCCCACAGGACCCTCCCAGGTACGTTATTTTGCACACTTACAGGTATTCTGACAGTCATGTCATTGCACTGGATGAGAGCTGGTAACTGGGGAGCCATTTGCACAGAGCCTCCAGCTAACTTGGTTAAGTGTTTAGGTGCCTTAGCAACATCCTCCACTTTGACAAAACATTCATCAACCACAGTTATGCTGGCTCCAGTGTCTCTGATGGCAGGGGTCTCCTGACCATTCACCTGGACACTGTCCTTATAATACTCTTTAGTATTATCTGGGATTGAGTTATAGACATCTAAGTTCTGTTGGTCCCAAAGACCCAAGGACACTAAAGAAACACTGGCTGAGACTCTCATGGGCTCATCAGCTAGTAGCTGAACGTTTCCACTGGTCATAGGTACTTCATCCATCTGGGAGAAGGCTAAGGAGATAGTGTTGATCCCTGACGGTTTACCCTTACACTTGGGATCTCCTTTCACATGACCAGGCAACCCACAAACAAAGCATTTCCCAAATGCTCTCTGGAATGAGGGCTTGCTCAGACCTCCATCTGGTGTGGAACCAGATGGTACACTAGCCTGATTCTGTTTACCTTGTGGCTTACCCTGGTTATGTTTGGGGCCCTCTTTTGGATTGTAATTATTGGAATTCTCTGTGTTGTCTTTCTTTGGCTGCTTCCCCTAATCCTTATTCTGAGTAGCCCCAGAATCCTTGTCAGTAGCCCTGTTGGCAACCCACAAGTCAGCAGCCTTAGCTAGTTTCTTAGGATCTATCTCCTTTGAATCAGCCAAGTGCTGTCTAAGCTCACGAGAGCAGACATCAAAGATAGACTCCAACATTACAAGATTCCTCAAACCTTCATAAGTGTTCACTTTGTAACCCTTAACCCAACCATCTAAGTTTTTCAAACATTCACACACTCAGGTAGCCCAAGGGGTACCATCATGCTTTTTGAGGGTTCTAAACCTCTTAAGATACTGGGAAGGGGTCTTCCCAAACCTAGATATTAATGCTAGTTTCACACACTCATAATCCTGTTTATCCTCCTCCCCCAACTCCATTACAGCATCACTTGCAACAGGGGGGAGCCTAAAGAAAAGCCAAGGAATCAACTGATTCCCTGAGATACCTTGAATCCCATGATTGTACTCAAACATTGCTAACCAATCCAAAATATCAAGTTTAGTCTCATACATACCAATCATTTCCTTTGGCATACAGGGTCTTTTAGGGCTTGAAGACCTAGAGGACTCTGGGAGAGAAGTATTTTCTAGAGACAGTTTCTTCATTTCTAGTTCATGGTTCAGCTCCATTTCTCTGAGCCTTAACTCTTGATGTTTCATGGCAGTTTGTGCATCAATACGTTTCACTTCCAACTCAAGTCTCATTTTCTCAAGTGCAATAAACTCAGGAGTAAGTGTAGGACCTGTGGGGGTCCCTGTGGAGAGAGGTTGTGCATTCTGAGCAGGCAAGGAAGTTCTAGGGTTTCCTAGCAAGGACTCATCTAATTATTTACAATTAACACACTCAGAATCAGAAACATCAAAATCCACATTTGCTGGAGTGGAAGGTCCTTCTGACCCACTCGCCAGACTTTTTCCCATTAACTTTGCAACCAGTTCAGATTTCTTTCCTTTACCAGAGAGATTCTTATCCCTACACATGGTTCTCAGACCCTCAGCAGTATAGAGTAAAAGATTCTCTTCAGTGTAGCTTTCCATATTTGACATGATTTCTTAGTTAGATAGAATTAGTGGTGTTAGCCTTGTGGTTAGTTAAACCCAAGCAAAAGCAGAACTCTAAGTGTAATCACTCTACTTCCAAAACCTCACCGCTGTACACCAGTGTTAGGCAGAATCCTCTGCAGTTCCCTTTGGGACCACTACACACAATTAAGACTACAGGTGGTGGTACAAGTTTTACCTTTGGTACAAGCCTGTACTACTATGTCAGAGTGGTAGCAGTGGCGGAGCAGCCAGGCTTATCTCAAGAGTATATGAGCAGTAGCAGAGATTATACAAAGGGACCACAATTACTGTGACTCAAGCAAACACTGACTCAAGGTTTCAGATAAAAAATATAAGTACATTTATTTTAAACCACTCGTTATAAACACAACACTTCTATTAAACTTCAATAAAAACCACACGTTAAATATACTACAACTAACCAATTCACATTGTAGAGTAAATCTCAAGGTAAGTACCCTGTGTTGGAATGAACCGGTGCTAGGCACAAAAACACGTTACCGTGGATACGATTGCGATCACTTTTTGTCAGTTCTATCTACTAAACAAACGCATATCCGTGACATGAAATGCTACCGGGTCAAAAACACACTTAGCACCTCAGATACCCAGAGGGAGTTGGAGGCAAAAATCACAGGCAATATTTTGGTTAGGCAGGCAGAATCAAGAAACACTCAGAGACAGGAGTTCAAAAGTCAAAGGGCCAGAGCCAGGGTCGAAAGACACCGGGGCCAGTTGCCGAAGATCACACGGTCTAACAGTTCACGATTCAACGTAGCCAAAAGTACTTCGATATTGTCAATGTTCGGAAGCAAAAGTTATAAGAAGGAGGGAAGACAAGGTCAAGCCTTGGAAATGAAGAAAAAAGGATTCACCCAGTTTCCTCAACAGAACACAGTACCTTGTTCCAATGGTGCAGCTGGTGCCCTGGCAGTTGTTCCTGTTAGTTTCCCGCAGACCCACGATTCCTGGAGCTTCGTTGTGAAGGAGGACGTCTGAAGGGGGTCTGCACCACACAGGGATGAAGCCGGCAGCAGCGACAACGAATAAAAGGTGCGCTTCTTAAAAACAGGAGAGGCTCTTCAGGTGTCTATCTGGACCACTACAGCAGTGTGCAGCGATTTCGACCATGGAAGAGGATCCTCTGGCTGTAGAAGACGAGCTGGTTATCCCCACCAGGCTCAAGGGAAGAAGACTCCGGACTGGATCTCCTCTTAGTCGTTGAAGGGTAGATAGCTCAGGACTCCAGCAGGGCTTCACCGGGATGCGGTAGTTGCAGCAGCCGTCGTTCTCTCAGCTTCTCTTCGGTTCCTTGTAGTTCCAGTGGTGACTCTCTGACTTCTAGCCCAAGAGACCTGCCTTTTATGCAGAAAATCCCCCATTCACGCAGCCTGGCTGTCAATCACCCAGCAGGGGGGTTGTCCAGCCCGGACAACTACCCTGGCCAATCATGACAAAGTGCGACTTGGGTTTCCTAGGATACCCTGTGCAGGGGGTGACTACACCCCTCCCTCACATTCAGCCCACCGAGACACCCAGGCGCCTGGTGGAGGGCTTCTGAGAAGAAGCCCGCCAAAGGACAGTGAACAAAGAAGGCAAACCTAGTTTGCCGCACAAAGTAAAACACAAGAAGGACTTTAACAAAAAGAAATGGCGAATAAACCCAACCGGAGCCAAAAGAAAGACGATTTGGTCAAGCGGGTTTATGTTCGAGGCTAATATAATGGCCAAGAACAGTACCATGTTTATCTACTATGATCGCGGTAGAAAGGTTAGGGTAGATACCACTGCCAACAGCTAAGTCTAAATGTTAAAAGAGCGAAACAATGCTCTAGGAGGTACAGATAAAAAGGGATACGAGTTAACCCTTTCCAGTACTCCATGGAAGATGGGGTGTACTGGATCTTTGGTAGATTGACTAAGTAAAGTTAATGGTAACTTTACCCTTTTCTGGGGGACAGTAGTCGCCTCAGAAATGGAGTCGAGGGAAGTCTCAAAGACAACCCTGTGCCACGGCACTGAAGCTGCTGTGTGACACACACAAAGAAGGGGGCTACTGAAGTGGTGTACTTCAGAGTCCACCATCACAAAAACAGATGGAAACACATTGCAAAACACAGGTAAGAGTGGGGAAAAAGCTCTCACTCTTACCAGGTGGAAAAAAAAATAAACTCCAGAAGTCCAGCAAAGCTGCTGGGGGACTCACTAGGTGAGGGAAATTAGCCATAAACAGGGCGATAGTTTACAGGCACACGATCTGTGTGCAAGCAACCCTGTCCTACGTTGGTGGTAGGGTGAGGTTTACAGGTACACACGGGTCAAGAGAAGGCTTCTTTAGCAGGGGAGAGGTCCATCCATGGACGACGGTACTAGATTTTCCTGAAAGGATGTATTCAGAAATGTGGTAATTAATGATAACAACTGAGTACCACATGATCTGACCACGAGAGCAGGACAGGTGTCCCGCTTACAATTTGTGGGTTTAGGTTGTAGTAATTCGGATATGTTGGTCTCTGTGACTGCCCTGAACTCAATGCTCATAGGGGTAGATTTCCATGTTTGTACAGGGTCTACCTAAAGCGCTTCTCTTGGCAGCGGTGTCCTCCTGAATGTTCCTAATCTTCCGGCGGGGGTCCTCCGACTCTTTAAGGAGTCTTAACAGCTCTGTCGATTCTTTGGTGATATGAGCATTTCTCTGCAGAGGAAAGGGCCGGTGTTTGGGCCTTCCCTGCAATGGGGTATTTAGCCTTGCCACTGCTGCAATGCCCTGTTTTTGGCAGTTCTAAGTTTCTGGAAGTCTGTAGAGTACCACACTTTAGTGTTGTGCTTGTTCCCTAGCCGGGTTTTTGCAGGGGCCAAACAGTTGACCGCATTTACCATCATGTTATGGTATGGAACAGCTGGGCCACTGGCAGGGTCGAGATTAGCCAAGTTATCCACAGCAGCCAAGAAATAGGGCGCCATGGATGGAACGCATAGTTTGCTCTAAATGTGGACTTTACATTAGTGTGAAAGGCACAGGAGGCTGGACTGCATGACCTTATGGCCGACCATGGGCAGCGGGTGATCTCCATACTGTTAATGGTAACATTATAGCCGGTCACCCAATCACCTGTCCTGCCCTTGACATGAGCGCCCGACTCACTGTTCTGCCCAAAGCCTGAGCCCGTCACGGCAGCCTTGACTGCACCCGCCAGGGGAATCCTAAATGAAGGTCTCCAGGGATGATAACTTCCCACAACGGTTTGAGTAGAGGCAAAATCAAGTCACTAAGTTGAAGTAAGAAGTCTGGCACGTCATGTAGGGGCCGATATAAAAGAGTAAATAACGCTGATCTTATTGAACTGCAATGATTCATTAAAGGCGCTTGGACTGCTGGGAACTGTAGTCCCAGGTGCACTTCCTTAAATCTGTTTGTTAGTTTTGAGCCGTATGTAAAAAAAATGGTGGGACTCAGCAGGCTCTTACCAGCCAATATGGCCCTGCCTGCCAAGCAGCCATAATCGCCATTTAATGTTCATAGGTTAGACATAGCTCTCACAACTCACACGCTTTTGGCGGGTGTCACCCGCCTTGTAAACAGCTGACCCACCCACCAAGACTCCTGCACGAACATTTGTTTCAATGGGCCTCTCACCTGCCAGAAATAAAATCCGGTGTTTTTACCCGCCGTTGCGAAACAAATGGTTGAGAGCTATAGGTTAGAGCAAATGTCCTTTCTTTTATCTCAAGCAATCCAGTGGTCGGGCAGTAAATGGTTCTTTTGAAGTCTGCGATTAGAGCTGTCAATCATTCACTTTTACAAGGGCTGCCTGCAGGAATGCACACCTTTCCTGCAGCGATACTGGATCCTTTGCTTGGTAGCACACATTGCGCAACAGCATGCACGCTGTCCCGCTTGCCTGCCACATATTGACTTCTTGGCGCAGGCTGCAGGCTGATTTGACCCCTTATCTTTGTTCATCCCAGCCGTTCACTCTCCCCTCCCCCCAAGTCCTCCCACTCACAGACCGCTGCAAAGTGTGTGGGCAGAATAAGGCCCACAGCTGCTTCAATAGCGGGGGTAACTTGCAGGTGAAACGTAAAGGACAACCCACAGCCAGGAAGGAACTTCACTGCGCGAGCCCCTGGCTGTGTGCGAGCAGCAGGAACCCTCTACCTCTTTCAGGGGGACATGGGGTCCTGTGTGCGAGCAGCAGGAATCCTTACCTCTTTCAGGGGAACTTGGGGTCCTGTGTGCGAGCAGCAGGAATCCTTACCTCTTTCAGGGGGACTTGGGGTCCTGCGTGCGAGCCACAGGAACCCTTTACCTCTTTCAGGGGGACTTAGGGTCCTGCGTGCGAGCAGCAGGTATCCTTACCTCTTTCAGGGGGACATGGGGTCCTGCGTGCGAGCAGCAGGTATCCTTACCTCTTTCAGGGGGACTTGGGGTCCTGTGTGCGAGCAGCAGGTATCCTTACCTCTTTCAGGGGGACTTGGGGTCCTTTGTGCGAGCAGCACGGATCCATACCTCTTTCAGGGAGACTTGGGGTCCTGTGTGCGAGCAGCAGAAATCCTTACCTCTTTCAGGGGGATTTGGGGTCCTGTGTGCGAGCAGCACGGATCCTTACCTCTTTCAAGGGGACTTGGGGTCCCATCTCGGTCTTGTTGGCACGCTGCTTCTTCCTGGCCCCCTTAGTTCCTGCAGTTGCGCGCTCCTCTATTGAGGGGTTATTTCCGTTCCAAGCTCTCCTTTTGCAAATTACCTCCTTCCTTCTCTTCCTCCTCACAGTAATTACTCTATGAAGGTGCTCTGCCTTTCGCAGAACCCTCTCCCAAAAGATCTGCTGGCAGTGTGTGGGGTGAAAAATAGTCCCTGAAAGCTAGAAATCAAGAGGCCAGAGTGATTTGCAAATGCCCATTGTATCTAAGGCTAGCACAGAAATGGTGATGTCAGACAGGAGGCCTATTGAAATAAAATCTAAAGGAAAGAAAGGGGACTTGAAATTTCAAAAATGGCAAGATATGTGCAATGAATTTCAGCACGGAAATGAAAGACATGTGGCTGACAATCCATGGGGAGCTGCACTGTTACATAAGGGAACAGCAGTGTGTATAGTATCTTCAATGGAGAACCAGATTGTGCTCCAAGCAGCTAAAGTGAAATCGTGCTCATCGCATTTACAATAAATAGAAGAATGTCATTTTCGTTTTTCACTCATCCATATTGACAGCATGCTAAGAGAAATGCTCACTAGACTTTCAAAGTTTATATTGAAACTGTGAACGCCTTATCAGACGGCTCCAACTGGAGCCGTGTCTGGGCTCCATGGGAACGGAGCACAACAAAGGAGGAGCGGAGTCAGCTGACTCGCGCGCCGCGGCCTGCAGCCCCTCCTCTCCCGCTTTAAAGGGAGAGGAGACCCGCCGCCAGGCAAAGCCGCCACTTGGCAAAGGCCTATGGAAAAGGCCTTTGCCTCTCTCTGCAGCTCTCCGCTGCTCGACGTCGCGGGACGGAGCTCCCAGACTCCTTCATCTAGGTAAGCCATCCAGCTGCCTCCAATCCACATTCCTCTACACCCTAACTTGCACTGCCCGTAATGCACGACTTAACACACGTACTATAATTACCCAACGGACTCGCACTCAAAGTACAAACTCTCGCAATAAGCGTCTCGGCAGTAGATGCTGGTGTGATACCTCTCCGGCCAATACCACCCTCTGCCTCACTGGCACTGCTTGCCATGAATCTAACCACCCACTAGCTCCCACACGAGGACCCAATGTTGCACACTGGCCCGCTGTGCCTGCTGCCCCCACTGTATTGAACCTGCCTGTATTGAATTTGCCTGCCGTGCCTGCTGCCCCCACTGTATTGAACCTGCCTGTACTGAATTTGCCTGCCGTGCCTGCTGCCCCCACTGTATTGAACCTGCCTGTATTGAATTTGCCTGCAGTGCCTGCTGCCCCCACTGTATTGAACCTGCCCGCTGGGTCTGCTGCCCCCACTGTATTGAACCTGCCCGCTGGGTCTGCTGCCCCCACTGTATTGAACCTGCCTGTATTGAATTTGCCTGCCGTGCCTGCTGCCCCCACTGTATTGAACCTGCCCGCTGGGTCTGCTGCCCCCACTGTATTGAACCTGCCCGCTGGGTCTGCTGCCCCCACTGTATTGAACACACCGGTGCCTGATGCCCTTGACACAACTATCCTGCCTACGCATGACCCCATGGCCATCTCAGCCACGGCCTTTCCTACCTCCACCCTTAAGTGTGCCCTAATTAATGCCCGCTCTGTTCCAGCACATGCTCTAGACATTCATGACTTAATTCTCAAAAACAACACTGACCTCCTTATTATCACCGAAACCTGGTTGAATGACTCATCAGGGCCTGCCCTCTCCCTGGCCATCCCAGACGGATACTGCATTTACAGGCAAGACCGACTCCTTCTTAGAGGCGGGGGAGTAGCCCTCATCGCCAAAGACAACCTCACCATTAGGAGGATCGAAGGGGAACTTGGCAGCTGTGACTACCTTCCCCTTAGAATCTATCTTTCCCCCAACCTCACCCTGACCCTTCATATTGTTTATCGACCTCCAGGTCCCATTGCCGAATTCCAGGAATCCCTCATCCAAGCACTCTCTGCCAACCTAAAGAAAAATTCCAAAGTCCTTCTCACAGGTGACCTTAACCTAGGCCTCAACGACCCCAATGACGCCCACGCGGCCGGCCTTAATAAAGCCCTCGCCACTCTCGGGTTCTCACAAACGATCTCGAATCCTACCCACCTCAAAGGGCGCACTCTGGATTGGGTTGGCCACCACAACTGCCCAGTGCTAATCACTGGTAATTCTCCTGAGAAGAGAAGGCTTCTTTAGCAGGGGAGAGGTCCATCCATGGACGACGGTACTAGATTTTCCTGAAAGGATGTATTCAGAAATGTGGTAATTAATGATAACAACTGAGTACCACATGATCTGACCACGAGAGCAGGACAGGTGTCCCGCTTACAATTTGTGGGTTTAGGTTGTAGTAATTCGGATATGTTGGTCTCTGTGACTGCCCTGAACTCAATGCTCATAGGGGTAGATTTCCATGTTTGTACAGGGTCTACCTAAAGCGCTTCTCTTGGCAGCGGTGTCCTCCTGAATGTTCCTAATCTTCCGGCGGGGGTCCTCCGACTCTTTAAGGAGTCTTAACAGCTCTGTCGATTCTTTGGTGATATGAGCATTTCTCTGCAGAGGAAAGGGCCGGTGTTTGGGCCTTCCCTGCAATGGGGTATTTAGCCTTGCCACTGCTGCAATGCCCTGTTTTTGGCAGTTCTAAGTTTCTGGAAGTCTGTAGAGTACCACACTTTAGTGTTGTGCTTGTTCCCTAGCCGGGTTTTTGCAGGGGCCAAACAGTTGACCGCATTTACCATCATGTTATGGTATGGAACAGCTGGGCCACTGGCAGGGTCGAGATTAGCCAAGTTATCCACAGCAGCCAAGAAATAGGGCGCCATGGATGGAACGCATAGTTTGCTCTAAATGTGGACTTTACATTAGTGTGAAAGGCACAGGAGGCTGGACTGCATGACCTTATGGCCGACCATGGGCAGCGGGTGATCTCCATACTGTTAATGGTAACATTATAGCCGGTCACCCAATCACCTGTCCTGCCCTTGACATGAGCGCCCGACTCACTGTTCTGCCCAAAGCCTGAGCCCGTCACGGCAGCCTTGACTGCACCCGCCAGGGGAATCCTAAATGAAGGTCTCCAGGGATGATAACTTCCCACAACGGTTTGAGTAGAGGCAAAATCAAGTCACTAAGTTGAAGTAAGAAGTCTGGCACGTCATGTAGGGGCCGATATAAAAGAGTAAATAACGCTGATCTTATTGAACTGCAATGATTCATTAAAGGCGCTTGGACTGCTGGGAACTGTAGTCCCAGGTGCACTTCCTTAAATCTGTTTGTTAGTTTTGAGCCGTATGTAAAAAAAATGGTGGGACTCAGCAGGCTCTTACCAGCCAATATGGCCCTGCCTGCCAAGCAGCCATAATCGCCATTTAATGTTCATAGGTTAGACATAGCTCTCACAACTCACACGCTTTTGGCGGGTGTCACCCGCCTTGTAAACAGCTGACCCACCCACCAAGACTCCTGCACGAACATTTGTTTCAATGGGCCTCTCACCTGCCAGAAATAAAATCCGGTGTTTTTACCCGCCGTTGCGAAACAAATGGTTGAGAGCTATAGGTTAGAGCAAATGTCCTTTCTTTTATCTCACGCAATCCAGTGGTCGGGCAGTAAATGGTTCTTTTGAAGTCTGCGATTAGAGCTGTCAATCATTCACTTTTACAAGGGCTGCCTGCAGGAATGCACACCTTTCCTGCAGCGATACTGGATCCTTTGCTTGGTAGCACACATTGCGCAACAGCATGCACGCTGTCCCGCTTGCCTGCCACATATTGACTTCTTGGCGCAGGCTGCAGGCTGATTTGACCCCTTATCTTTGTTCATCCCAGCCGTTCACTCTCCCCTCCCCCCAAGTCCTCCCACTCACAGACCGCTGCAAAGTGTGTGGGCAGAATAAGGCCCACAGCTGCTTCAATAGCGGGGGTAACTTGCAGGTGAAACGTAAAGGACAACCCACAGCCAGGAAGGAACTTCACTGCGCGAGCCCCTGGCTGTGTGCGAGCAGCAGGAACCCTCTACCTCTTTCAGGGGGACATGGGGTCCTGTGTGCGAGCAGCAGGAATCCTTACCTCTTTCAGGGGAACTTGGGGTCCTGTGTGCGAGCAGCAGGAATCCTTACCTCTTTCAGGGGGACTTGGGGTCCTGCGTGCGAGCCACAGGAACCCTTTACCTCTTTCAGGGGGACTTAGGGTCCTGCGTGCGAGCAGCAGGTATCCTTACCTCTTTCAGGGGGACATGGGGTCCTGCGTGCGAGCAGCAGGTATCCTTACCTCTTTCAGGGGGACTTGGGGTCCTGTGTGCGAGCAGCAGGTATCCTTACCTCTTTCAGGGGGACTTGGGGTCCTTTGTGCGAGCAGCACGGATCCATACCTCTTTCAGGGAGACTTGGGGTCCTGTGTGCGAGCAGCAGAAATCCTTACCTCTTTCAGGGGGATTTGGGGTCCTGTGTGCGAGCAGCACGGATCCTTACCTCTTTCAAGGGGACTTGGGGTCCCATCTCGGTCTTGTTGGCACGCTGCTTCTTCCTGGCCCCCTTAGTTCCTGCAGTTGCGCGCTCCTCTATTGAGGGGTTATTTCCGTTCCAAGCTCTCCTTTTGCAAATTACCTCCTTCCTTCTCTTCCTCCTCACAGTAATTACTCTATGAAGGTGCTCTGCCTTTCGCAGAACCCTCTCCCAAAAGATCTGCTGGCAGTGTGTGGGGTGAAAAATAGTCCCTGAAAGCTAGAAATCAAGAGGCCAGAGTGATTTGCAAATGCCCATTGTATCTAAGGCTAGCACAGAAATGGTGATGTCAGACAGGAGGCCTATTGAAATAAAATCTAAAGGAAAGAAAGGGGACTTGAAATTTCAAAAATGGCAAGATATGTGCAATGAATTTCAGCACGGAAATGAAAGACATGTGGCTGACAATCCATGGGGAGCTGCACTGTTACATAAGGGAACAGCAGTGTGTATAGTATCTTCAATGGAGAACCAGATTGTGCTCCAAGCAGCTAAAGTGAAATCGTGCTCATCGCATTTACAATAAATAGAAGAATGTCATTTTCGTTTTTCACTCATCCATATTGACAGCATGCTAAGAGAAATGCTCACTAGACTTTCAAAGTTTATATTGAAACTGTGAACGCCTTATCAGACGGCTCCAACTGGAGCCGTGTCTGGGCTCCATGGGAACGGAGCACAACAAAGGAGGAGCGGAGTCAGCTGACTCGCGCGCCGCGGCCTGCAGCCCCTCCTCTCCCGCTTTAAAGGGAGAGGAGACCCGCCGCCAGGCAAAGCCGCCACTTGGCAAAGGCCTATGGAAAAGGCCTTTGCCTCTCTCTGCAGCTCTCCGCTGCTCGACGTCGCGGGACGGAGCTCCCAGACTCCTTCATCTAGGTAAGCCATCCAGCTGCCTCCAATCCACATTCCTCTACACCCTAACTTGCACTGCCCGTAATGCACGACTTAACACACGTACTATAATTACCCAACGGACTCGCACTCAAAGTACAAACTCTCGCAATAAGCGTCTCGGCAGTAGATGCTGGTGTGATACCTCTCCGGCCAATACCACCCTCTGCCTCACTGGCACTGCTTGCCATGAATCTAACCACCCACTAGCTCCCACACGAGGACCCAATGTTGCACACTGGCCCGCTGTGCCTGCTGCCCCCACTGTATTGAACCTGCCTGTATTGAATTTGCCTGCCGTGCCTGCTGCCCCCACTGTATTGAACCTGCCTGTACTGAATTTGCCTGCCGTGCCTGCTGCCCCCACTGTATTGAACCTGCCTGTATTGAATTTGCCTGCAGTGCCTGCTGCCCCCACTGTATTGAACCTGCCCGCTGGGTCTGCTGCCCCCACTGTATTGAACCTGCCCGCTGGGTCTGCTGCCCCCACTGTATTGAACCTGCCTGTATTGAATTTGCCTGCCGTGCCTGCTGCCCCCACTGTATTGAACCTGCCCGCTGGGTCTGCTGCCCCCACTGTATTGAACCTGCCCGCTGGGTCTGCTGCCCCCACTGTATTGAACACACCGGTGCCTGATGCCCTTGACACAACTATCCTGCCTACGCATGACCCCATGGCCATCTCAGCCACGGCCTTTCCTACCTCCACCCTTAAGTGTGCCCTAATTAATGCCCGCTCTGTTCCAGCACATGCTCTAGACATTCATGACTTAATTCTCAAAAACAACACTGACCTCCTTATTATCACCGAAACCTGGTTGAATGACTCATCAGGGCCTGCCCTCTCCCTGGCCATCCCAGACGGATACTGCATTTACAGGCAAGACCGACTCCTTCTTAGAGGCGGGGGAGTAGCCCTCATCGCCAAAGACAACCTCACCATTAGGAGGATCGAAGGGGAACTTGGCAGCTGTGACTACCTTCCCCTTAGAATCTATCTTTCCCCCAACCTCACCCTGACCCTTCATATTGTTTATCGACCTCCAGGTCCCATTGCCGAATTCCAGGAATCCCTCATCCAAGCACTCTCTGCCAACCTAAAGAAAAATTCCAAAGTCCTTCTCACAGGTGACCTTAACCTAGGCCTCAACGACCCCAATGACGCCCACGCGGCCGGCCTTAATAAAGCCCTCGCCACTCTCGGGTTCTCACAAACGATCTCGAATCCTACCCACCTCAAAGGGCGCACTCTGGATTGGGTTGGCCACCACAACTGCCCAGTGCTAATCACTGGTAATTCTCCTGTCCCGTGGACAGACCACCATCACATCCAATTTGACCTGGACACTTCTAAAGGGCCCCCTAAACCCACCATTCCACTTCCCGCAGCTCTCGCAAGAAGCTCCCGCTTACTAACTGCAGAAAGGATCACGCCCTTCCTTGAGGTACCGGCTCTCCAAGCCCCCTTTTCAACTGACCCTGACACCCTTGCCAACGCCTTTAAACTGACAATCACCAATGCGGTTGACGCCGTCGCCCCTCTCACTCTCAGAAAATCTAAGAAAGCCAAGCATACCAACACATGGTTCTCCCAAGAGCTTCTTCAGCTTCGGTCCAAGAAACGAGCTGCCCTCTCAGCCTGGAGAAATAAACCTAACGACGCTACCAAATCCTCCTTTAAGACTATTTCCAAGGACTACAAAACAGCTATTATCTTCGCTAAAGCTAACTCCTTCAACAATAGGATTGCCAACGCCAAATCTACTACCAAAGAAATCTTCACCATCTTCAGGGAACTTGAAACTCCATCCACCCCACCATCCACCATCCTGAAAGATGAAAAATGGTGTAATGACATCCAAACCGCCATGTTTAATAAACTAAATACCCTGCAAACTAAAATTCAGGCACACCAAAAAGCTATGCCCCTCCTTATCGCAAACCAGAACACTAACACCAGCATAGAGACCAAAGCCCACTCCTGCCCGCCTTTCGACTTCAAAGACATCACTGAATCTGAGGTCATCACGCTCTTAAACACCATCAAACCATCTAACTGTAAAGGCGATGTATGCCCTGCACAGCTAGTCAAAGACTGCGGTCCCACCCTGGCCCCCTTCCTCACAGCCTTCATAAATGCATCCTTTCAGTCTGGCCATGTTCCAACTGACCTTAAGGAAGCCTGGGTCGGTCCGCTCCTCAAAAAGCCCTCACTTGACCCATCAGTACCAGGGAACTACAGACCCATCACTACTGTCCCCTTTCTATTGAAAATTTTGGACAAAGCGGCCTACCATCAAGTCCAAAAATTAATCGAAGAGCACCGCCTTCTCGGCCTTCGACAGTCTGGTTTCAGACCTCGTCATGGGACGGAAACAGCCCTACTTGACCTAAAAAATCAAATGGATGACATTCGTGACGCAGGCAAACCAGCGCTCCTGCTCCTCCTCGATCTATCAGCAGCATTCGACCTCGTTGATCACAACACACTCTGCCACCATCTCTCTATAGCAGCCAACTTCTCCCCAAAAGCATGCGCATGGATCACCTCATTCCTACAGGAAAGGGCCATGAAAGTCTTCTCGGACTCAGCATGTGCATCTCCTAGTCACATCAAATGTGGGGTGCCCCAGGGTTCCTGCATAGCACCCACCCTCTACAACCTGTTCACACGTCCTCTCTTCAATCTCCTTGATTCTATGGGCATCTCATACACGAATTATGCGGATGACACCCAAGTACTCATCCCGCTTACAGGTGACTATGAGCTGGACAAAAACACCCTCAACTCCATCTACGCCACCATCCAAGCCTGGATGGCTGACAATTGGCTTTGTCTCAATAGCGAGAAGACCGAGCTTTTACTTATTGGGTCACCAACCATTTTAGGCAACCTTGACAAACAATACACCTCTTTTACCATCGACAACATACAGATTGCGGTATCCCAATCAGTCAAGACTCTAGGAGTCTACCTCGACTCTAATCTCACCATGGATAAGCATGTTAATGCCATAGCCTCCTCTTCAGCATACTACTCCAAACTCATCTACGCAGCAAGACCCTTCCTATCCTCACAAAATGGCCTCACTATTGCTAGGGCCATCATAGGATCTAGGTTGGACTACTGCAACGCACTCCTTGGTGGGACCTCCGGAAAAAACATCGCCAAACTCCAGCTTGCCCAGAACAACGCCCTCAGGGCCGCTACAGGTTTTTCCAGGAAAGACCACATTTCTGACCTTAGGAGGCAGGTCCACTGGCTGCCCATTAGGCAGAGGATCATCTTTAAAATCCTCTCCCTCACCCATAAATGCCTCCATGACTTTGCTCCCCCCTACCTTGCCCAGAGAATTTCACGACCCACCTCGGCCAGGCCCACCAGATCTGCCTACACCAACCTGATTTCTACTCCCAAGACTTGTAGAGTACGTGCGGGCGGTTCGAGCTTCTCAGCCCTAGCAGCCTCACACTGGAACGCCCTACCTTCACTCCTCAGGGGGATTGACTCTCACCTAGCCTTCCGAAAAGCCTTAAAAACCAGGCTGTTTGTCTAAACCTTCCTGCCTTTATATCTACAGGCTTACGAACGTCATTTGTAACTATGTTCCGCTCCTCTCTCTGTAACTAAGTACCTTTTGTTTCCTATGTTTACACAATCTTGCTGCTTACGCCTTCATGTAATAGCGCCTCGATGTCTATGGGCTGCAGTGCGCTCTATAAATGTAAAATAAATAAAAAAAAGATGTCATGCTAAATGCATTAGGTGGGAGTTTAGAAGGCCATTTGCTTCAGGGCACATGAGCCGTTCCTCTCTCCCAACATGAAACTAACCTCAAGGCCCTTTCCTCTGCTGCCCTGAAGACACAGGCCTGGTTGTCATCATCAATCAGGCCTATTGCTTAAAAAGATATAAATAAATACACTGCTGAGATTGGGATCACAGTGAAAAACAGATAAGCCCAGGTCTGTTCTTGCAGCAGAAGTGACCTTGAGGTCACAATTCCCATAAAATGTCCATTAACAGTTGCTATCAGGGTCTCACATGCCTGGAAGGAAGAAGCAGTGCTTTAAGTAGGCTGGGGGCCGCCAGGGCTGAGCCCCGGCAGTCTCCAGTAAAGGCTCCCGAGCCAGGGCCCTGCCGGGGCCCTCCCCCAACTAGCCCCAGCCATGCTGACACCTGAGGCAGCTCTGTAGCGGCTGCATGGTTACATGAGCTGCCTGCAGGTGTCAGCACTTTGGTTCAGAAGAAAAGAAAAGTCATTGCCTTTTCTTTTTCTCTAAACCGAAGTGTGGACACCTGCAAGCATCAGGTGTAACCGTGCAGTGCGGGCTGCCTGATGGGTCTGTACTCTGAAACAGGAGGAGGGTCCTCCTTTTGTTTCTGAGTAAATAGCCAATACTCAGCGTGAAGCCCCTGGGCTCCTAGTACTGGCTGATGGCTATTTAATCGGAAACAAAAAAGCCCTCCTCCTGTTTCAGAGTACAGAGGCATCAGCAGCAGGCAGCACTTTCATTCAAGGAGCCTGGGTTTAAAGCGTTGCACCACAGGGCTCCTTGAATGAAAAGGATGCCTGCAGGGGCCCACTGGTGCGCCCAGGCCCTTCTTTTATTTAAAAGGTGGGACTGGGCGCATCAAAGGTAATAATGCCATTGCGCCCCAGCTTGGATTCTTTTAGCAGTCCCCACCCCTTAGGTGAGGGGGGGTCTTTATAGGGGCGTGGCCTAAGCACACCAATACATAGGCCACACCCCCTAATGAGAGCCCCTCTCAAATTCTAATCCACTGGATATAAAAGCACTGGGAAGAAGCAAAAGTAAACACAGACGAGGCTCTGCCTAGCCATATGTTTTAGGAGAAATGAAACCCTGAGGAGCAAGGGTGGGGCCTGGAGTGTAAGAGGCCTGTGAAACTGCAGTTTGATTAATGAGAAAAATAAATGTTATTGCATAAAAAGGGCCGCGTAGATGCCACTATGGTCATTCTAGATTTTTATTAAAGGTGACAGTCACCCCCTTATAGCCATGCTAAAACGATATTTGTGTGATAAACATAACTAAAGTTATTAATGAAAATGTGATTTGGACCTTCCCTTGATTCCAAGAAATTTGAAAGTTAGTATGAGCGTGAGGGAGATAAGTAACATGAAAACTATAAAGTGCCATATTTTACACTGATATGGCTCCTGAGTAAATGAAGAAAAACTGTATCTCTGCATAAGAAGGGCGTACTGACTTCAGACTAGCATCATCTGATCTCCTTAAAAATGTAGTTCTTAAACATATATTCATACATGTAAAGATTGGAACATTTAGGGTACTTGCCAAATTGAGAGGTTTTTTAGTTTTAAAACAGGCCGAGCCCACCTGTCAAAATGGGATGATGAAGCTTTCCCCTCCAACAGCTGTCATAACTCACTCCCCTCATCTCTTTGTCCTATTCACACACACTTGGGATGTGGGTAGAGAAAACCAGCCAACCCCTTTCGCGAGAATCATGACAAGTCATGATGTCATTTTCCCTATAAGTAAACCAGTTTGCATTAGAACTGGCCCTTTTTTCAACTTATTCCGGGTGGCGACCTGCTGCTGAAATCTTGCGAGAAACATCCCAGCAGAGAGGCCTACATCTTGCATTGGAGACAGGAACCAGGAGACATAGCAGCTGACTGGGACCCCTTGGAGGATTCAGAGGAGATACTTGACTGAACCCCTTGCTGTCCCAGCGGTGCCCTGGAGTTCCCTGATGCTCATTGCAAGATCTCTCATGTAAGTAAAACAACCCCATAGCCATAGATTGTGTAGGCCCTATATTTTTCAAGCATTGTTTAGTTATTCCCCCATAGAAAAATATCATGTTTGATCCCCTTCATTAAATCAGAAGTGTGAAATCGAAACTGCCCCCTTGTTCCCATTCTGCTCTGACTAAAACCACAAAGCCCGGCCTGTTCTTTTTAGATGTGGCAAAACAAAATCCCCATTGCTTTTCTGCCCTTCATATTGCATCTGTGGTAACAAGCAGAAAAAGAAAAGCGATTTTGCCCCTTGAATCCCCTTTTTCCAAAGCATACATTTTATTGAAATCCTTAAATGATTTTCCCATTGTGTTCTCACTCTCTGCCACTGGCCATCAGTTCAGAGGGGCCGAGTCTAATTGATATTAGGAGGTGGGGGTTGTTGGGAGAAAAGTATTGAAACCCAAATCAGCAATCACTGTGTGTGTTGAATTGTTCTTTTTCCTGTACTGGTGGGTGATTTAAAATGAAATATTTGTGACTGCATATCTTAGTATTATCTCTGTGTTGGTGCCTTTACGGAAGTCATTTTTGTCCTTGTGTTGCCACAGCATTGGAGGCTTATGTTAATCTATTTGTCAAATTTTGTTTAAATAAATTAATAAATATCTATATTCTTAATACACACTGGCCAGGTTCCTAGTCCATTGTGGCAACCGGTATTTGTTGGGGTTGTGTGCAAGATGGGTTGGAGGGCTTACCAAAGTGAACCAAATCAAAACATAGTGCTTTATTGTGCACCACATTCATTGGGGGAAAGGAACTACCTAAATTGAGTGTGACAGCGTGATAAACTGCTACAAAACTGGGGGCTCGTGCCGAGATTGGTAGAGAGTTTTCACTCATGACAGTGTAGTAGCAGCAGACTAATCATTTAGGTGTAATTGCATTTCAGTGGATGGAAAGTTGTGTTGCATTGTGAAGGCGCCATTCAGACCTGTACCCTGGGTTTCAGGGCGGTGTGTAGATAAAAGTATTCATTGTCATTGTAAGTACAATTGTTGAACGGGAAAACATATTATACCCTCTAGATCATATGAATATATATATTGGCCTAGGCCAAGTCGCTCTGCGAGGAAATCCGCGTTGCAAGGTCCTGACCTTAGACCTGTGTAAGCCGCCATTTTAGGTTCATCCACCATTTTAGATTCTCTCTCTAAAGTCACCCTGTGTCCTAAAATGGTGGACAGTTGTAAAAAAAAAAAGGGGGCCCCTTTCTGAATGAGACGCGACACCTCAGCAGCGCTGCACGGACCGATCCCTGGACGGTGAGTACGCGGTCCGAGTCAGCATCTTGACGAGGGTCCACATATCGAGGCGGGCAGATTTGCCGAAATCACCAAACACGAGGTAAAATTCGTTAGAAAAACTTTGAAATCCTATCGGACCTCCTTAGGCTTGATCAGGTGAGTCGTGACCCGATTCTTAAGTATCCTGATAATTTGCTTTGGAGCATTGCACTTGCAAGTACAATTATTGACCAGGTAACACCATTATTCTGATATGCCTGGGAAATTGTCTGCCTGCTTTAGGGCGTTATTCCGCAGTGACAGACAATCTTTGGAATTTAGCCGTCCGGCGCCACAGGAGGGGTCACTGGCTTGTACTATGTACTGTAAGCATGGCATTGGTAGTATAGTGTTTAATGGTATTTGGCACAGACAAACTAGACATGCTTCCAAACTTCAGTGGCCAATCAATGGTAGTTTTGAGATCCCTCGCATAGAATACTTAGAATCTTTATTATTAAAGAAAAAAGCTAGACCTGCAGCATTCGATGTATACAGAATTGGAAAAATGAAGATTTGCAGCAGCTTAAGAGTAAGGAAAAACATGCGCGCCGCCATAAAACGAACGCCGAAAAAGCGTTGTTGTATGACCAAGATAAACAGTCTGAGTCAGCTAGGAATATGGATAGGGCTTTCTCACTTGGTATCCAGAAAATCTATCCTTCTAAAGACTTTCATGTTTACGACAAACCTATTGATAAATTGTTAAATGAACGAAGGCCTGGTGCCACTGCGCCACCTCTGTATGTTCCTCTTCCTGCTGCTTTGCCTCTCCCTGCTGTTATTACTCCTCCTGCTCCTATTGTTCCTCCTGTCGTTCCTCTTCCTCCAGTCGTTGTTCCTCCTTTTGTTGCTGCTCCTTTTCCTGCTCCTCCACCTGCTCCTCCACTTTTTCCTGTTGTACCAGTGATAACAACTCCATTGGATATGCCTCCTCTCCCTCTTCCAAGTGGTCCTGCACCGTTTGTAATCGATCAGGGAGCAGGATCGAGGGTTGTTACTCGTAATACTGTACCTCCAGAGAAGAAACGTGAGTTGATTGCGTGGGCCAAGCATTGTATGGAGGGGGGGTGATCGAGCTAATGTTTTTGCCACACTTTCTAATATGGACAATTTTCCTGAGAAAAATGTTTTTATTGAGGGATTAGGTATTCATTTATGTGTAATGTGGGACAGACTGAACAATTCAGATCTCCCACAAGGGTTGAGGGATCTGAACACCTTAGCGTTTTCTAGAGACACTGCGGAGAAAGTACAAGTGCATGTTGAGAGGGTATTTGAGTATAGAAAGGAGTTGGAAAGGTTACAGAATGAGGATGGAAATAGTTCAGACATTATGTATGTAGGGAAACGGTTCATTCCTTGTCGTAAATCGACAAATGAGGAGATGCGAATTTGCACGAAAGATGCAATTAGATGGATTTCAGACACATCAATAACTCCTGTTGATGTATTTGACACGTATAGTCAGTATACGCCAGAAATGCAGAGGAAAGTGATACAGGTAATGGTAGAATACCTACAAAATGAGTGTGTAAAAAGAAAGATTAGTTGACCCGCAGAGTTATTAAGTATTTACAAAAGAGCTTTTTCATTTGACACCTCTTCGGCTGCTTTAGCACTCGATTTGGCTCTGTTGGTTAGTAAGCGTTCGGAGTTTCCTACTTCTCAGTTGCCTATGAGAGAGGTTCCTCTGACACTTGTCCCAAAAGTCGAGGTTCCAGCGGATATCGGAACAGGTGCAGCTGCCTATGAAATTCCTGCACACTATGTGTCGCAGTTTGTTCACGTCCCTTTCTCAAGACAGGAAGTGAACACCATTAGACAATCTATTCCCGACATTAGGAAAAATCCAACAGGGTTCTATAAAGAAATAGAGTCTGTTTTGCAATCCTCAGTATTCACCTTAAGTGATATTGATCTGTAATATCCTGTACTCCTGCCGTAGATTTGTGGAAACAGGTTAGGACTATAGATGACGTACCAGGATTAGGAGATACATGGGCTAACATAATTAGACTTGATGGAGAAAGGCCAGCTGGCGAAAGATCGCCTCAGGTGATACTAACTTTGCCTGACAGAATAGTTGCGAAATTAAAAACTATAATTCCCGAAAAGAAAATTATCTGCGACAAGCTTACAGCCTATGTCCAAGGGAAGTCTGAGGGTGCTACCCAGTTCTTTAAGCGGTTCAAACAGGTATTCCCGGATTTCAGTGGACAAGATTTAGGCACAGAGTCTGGGAAAAGATTATTTGTAGACAAATATGTGTGTGGATTGCTGCCTGACATCCAGTCGCAAATTATGTCTTCTGAGAGCACTTGGCAAGCAAAGTCTCAATCAGAACTACTGCACATGGCTCAGTACTATGAGAATCGTGTCAATAATGAAAAAGAAAGAGTCAAAAAGAGAAAAAGCGATTTAAAGACAAAGGTATTATTACAGCAAATCGTTAGTGGCCCTAGAGGGGGTAATGCACAAACTAGAGGTCAGTATGTTCCACAAGGAAATGTGCCCTTGGGTCCTGTAAACATTAACCAATGTGCCTATTGTAGGCAAGAGGGTCATTGGCGTGCACAATGCCTGATCCTCCGACAGAGGTCAAATAACACATTTGGGAATATGGGTAGATGACCCAGAGGTCGCCCGGGTGTAGGGGGCCCTAGTAGAGGTCAGTTTTCACAAGATTCACAACAACCTTTTTCACAGGATAATCAGGTACCAATTGTGGATACTAGAAACATATTTGACCATCCTTCTGCCACTTACCTCTCTGAAGAACTCCCTTTCGACGATATTCTGTTTCGTTAGGATTGCCCAAAGCAGGGTTTGGTACCTACGCCTATTCCCGTTAATCAGAAAGATCCCTACGTTGAAATGTTAGTGGGAAATAGGAAACATCTATTCTTGATAGATACAGGGGCACAAAAGTGTTCCATCGATCATTCTCGGGTTCCAAACATTCCACTGTCAGGGCAAACCAATGTTTCTGTAGGGTTTTCTGGCACACCAGCTGTCTGTCCGGTTTCTTCACTGGTGCCTATTTCTTTGGGTCCGTTTACGGACCATTGTCCATTCCTTTTGACTTCAAATTGTGGAGAGAATTTGCTGGGGTTGAATCTGTTTAAGGAATTAAATGCGGTAATTCATTGTTCCTCTGATGGAGTGCGTTTGACGATTTCACCACAGCAACTTTCTGTCTTTCAATACTTACTAGACCGTAGCCGCCGGAATTTAGTGATGTTCTGGAGTGTTTATGGGCTATCGACGACAATGATGTCGGCATTTTGAAAATCGAGCCTGTTAAAATTGTATTGAAACATGGAGTAAAGCTGCCACGTATTCCACAATATAAGATTTCAGTCGAGGGTGAGCAAGCTTTAAAATGCATCGTCTCCGATTTTGTGCATCGAGGGGTGATTGAGGAAATTGCAGGTAGTTTGTACAATAGTCCGATTTTACCCGCGTACAAAAAAGGCAATAATGCAATTCCTTTTCGTTTTATAATTGATCTACATGCCATCAATATGATCGTCTCTCCACAATTTCCGATTGTGCCTGATGTGATATGATATGATATGGTATGATATGGTATTTGTAACGCGCCTATACACATGTGTTTCAAGGCGCGACGAGGCAGGGAGGGGGGGACAAGGGGAGACAGACAACGATCTTACTAGGCCAGGTGTCATTCAGATCGCGCAAGTGCAGGGGTGGGGGAGGGGGAAAAGTGCAAGGGGAAGGGGAGGGGGGAAGTGCAGTACAAGGTAAGAGGCGTAACGTAATAAATAAATAAATAGGGCCAGCTGGTGGCAAGTGTGAGGTAAGTGCAGAACAAGTGCTGGGGGAGGGGGGGGCTGTAGGGATACAGAGACAGTCCCGCAGTGCAAAGGGGTTCCAGGGCATCAGTGCAAGTGGAGAGTGGCAGGGCCCAGGACCGAGGCCGTTTAGAGTGGTCCAGTTGCAGGATCAGTGCAGTTTCAGTGAGGAATTAATTAGCTGTTCAGCAGGGGAGAGGGAGAGAGAAAGCAGAAGCAAAGAGGAAGGTTTTGAGGTGCTTCCGGAACCGGAGATGGTTCTCCTCAAGTTTCAAGGAGGCAGGAAGCCTGTTCCAGAGGGAGGCCATATATTAATATTATTAACTATGATCCCAGCTTCCGCTACTCATTTTAGTGTTGTGCATCTAAAGAATGCTTTCTTTAGTATTCCTATACACAAGAACAGTAGATACTTGTTCGCGTTCACCTTAGCCTTAGAGGGACGTTCATTTACCTTCACTCGTGCACTGCAAGGTTACACAGAAATTCCCAGAATCAGTAGGGCCCTGAAGGAACAACTTGATACCCTTGAGTTGCCCTCTACTTGTACACTGATTCAATATGTCGACGACTTGCTTTTAGCTGCTGACTCAGAGAGCGCTTGTAAGGAGGGCACTGTGTTGTTGCTTATTCACCTGGCTTAACATGGACACAAAGCTTTGCTTAAAAAGTTTCAATATTTTTGCCAGGAGGTTGCCTATTTAGGCTATCTCCTGTCAAAGGAGGGAAGAAGATTGACGCCTGAATGGATAAAACTCATTCCTAGCAAAGAAGATTGACACCTGAATGGATAAAACAAATTTCTAGCATGTCTGTCCCAAATACACAGAAGGAAGCTAGAGCCTTGATAGGTATGGCTTCTTACTGTAGGCAGTGGATCCCCAACTTTTCGTTAACGATTAAGCCGATCTTGGCTTTGACAAAGAAGGGCATTTCTTCACCATTGCCATGGAACATGGAGCACCAGCGTTCATTTGATTTGCTGAAGACTGCGTTGTGCTCAGCACCGTTTTTGGGCACACCAAATTATGAAAAGGCCTTTCTGTTGTTTGTGCATGAATGTGATGGATGTGCTTTGGCTGTGTTAACGCAGGAACATGGAGGGAAGAATAGGCTGTGCGGTTACTTTTCTTCCGCCCTTGATCCTGTTGCATGCGCTTTGCCAAGATGTTTGCGAGCTGTCGCTGCTGCTGCTGCGTCTGTAAAACAGAGTGAGGGAATGGTCCTAGGCCATGCTTTAACCCTGATGGTACCTGACTCTGTGGATGTTCTACTGAACAGAACTCAAACGCAACACCTCACTTCCGCACGGTTAACGAGATATGAATTGATCTTGTTTGCACCACACATACAAATTAAGAGATGTTGTGTTCTTAATCCGGCTGAACTCTTACCTTTTCTGCAAAGTACTGTTTGCACTGACGAAGAGTCACATGATTGTCTATACTCTACCGAACAAGAGACAAAGGGTAGAATTGATCTAAAAGATACTCCTTTGAACAATCCACAAGGGGAGCTGTTTTGTGATGGCTCCTGCTTCAAACTTCCGGATGGTACATCCACAGCTGCTTATGCAATCACTACGTTGAGGACGGTCGTGGAAACCAAGAGAATCACGCATAACTCCGCGCAGGCTGCAGAGATTATAGCATTGACCCGAGCTTGTGAACTTTCCGAAGGGCTTACCGTGAATATATATACTGACAGTCGGTATGACTTTGGGGTGTTTCACAACTTTGGGAGACTTTGGTTAGAAAGAGGGTTCCTGACTTCACATGGTACAAAGATCCAGCATGGCTGTTTGATAGTACGATTACTCTCTGCGCTTGCACTCCCTACTCAGTTAGCTATCATAAAATGCGCAGCGCATCAAAAGATTGTAGATGATGTAGGGAAAGGGAACGCTTTCGCTGATCAGATAGCTAAACAGACTGCCACTGACCTCTCTTCAGACATGTACACCTTAAGGGAATCCACAAATGCTTGTAAAATGGATGAGGGCATTGATTCTGTGAGGGATATCCAAGCCAATGCCTAGTTAGAAGAGTCAAAGAAATGGGCTGAGGGCTTGGGGAATCTTGATGATGACGTGTGTTGGGTGGACAGAGTTGAAGGAAAATGGCTACTTCCCGATGCATACATCATGATGATGGTTGTTATGGCTCATGGTCCCACACATATATGTGCCCGCAAGATTACAAAAATGTTGGAAAATGTATGGGTGAATGACAAAATCTCTAAGGTAGCTGAATGTTTTGTCCAAAACTGCATGATCTGTTTACAGCATAATGTGGGAAAGGGAACGGCAACTCCTAGGGGAAGTTTTGGTCCACCTTCTGTCCCCTTCGAGGTTATACACGTTGATTTTATTGAAATGGAACGATGTAATAACTTGAAATACGTGTTAGTCGTCATTTGTGCTTTTAGCAAATGGGTTGAGGCTTTTCCTGTAAAAGACGCTACAGCCATGACTACTGCAAAGACTATGTTAAAAGATTATTTCCCTAGGTTCGGGCTACCAAGAGTCATCTGGTCAGACAATGGTCCACATTTTATCGCTGCTGTAATTCTACAGATATGTGCGGGATGACAGATTGATAAACGGTTCCATTCGGCCAGACACGCTCAGAGTGCCGGACTAGTAGAAAGACACAATGGCATCATCAAAAACAAGCTTGCTAAGACGTGTGCCGGCACCAAACTAAAATGGCCGGACGCCTTACCGATCGTGTTTTTATCCATGCGTACGACCCCTCAAACTTAGACTGGGCTCTCTCCCTTTGAGGTGGTTATGGGGAGGCCTGCTAATATCTGGAACCTTCCGAAAGGTTGTTCACTACGAAATGTGGAAAATGTACTCCTTTCAGATTACTGTAGCCAGTTGACTAAAAACTTGTATTTGATTTATCACCAGGTGCGAGAGGCTTTACCTGTACGATACGAGGGCCCCGGTCACAGCATACGGCCCGGTGAATGGGTTCTCACAAAAGCATTTGAGCGATCCTCTTGCCTTGCACCTCGGTGGCGGGGCCCCTTCCAAGTCCTGCTGGTCACACAGACAGCGGTGGGGTGGCTGGCCGGAAAAATTGGATCCATGCAACGCACACCAAGAAGATTCCACACCCAGTGCCATACGATACAGAAGAAACAGAACCCCTCATCAGTACTGCAATCAACGACCCCGAAGCAGTAAACAGCATCGAGAGTCCGTCGGAGACTCTCCCTGAGCCCGTGGGGCCTGGGGAAACAGCCATTTTGCCTCCAAAGCTGTTGTTCCGGATCTTGCATCCTCTCTTGTTCTTGATACGTTGCTTCCAACGGGAAGTGATGACACGTTGTTCTCAGATCACTCAGTACCAGGAAGCACGAGGTACGATCTGCGACCTAGGAAATAGACCTACTGCACGGTTCGGCTGTGTGATCGAGGAAAATCAGCAAGGGCTTGCCTTTTTGGCTTGATCTATTGTCTACACAGGGATTCTGTTGGCTAAGTTTTGTGGAAGGACTAAGAAGACGCTCGGCCTGGAGGTCGCCAGCTAAAAACATTGGCGTGTTCGTTTGAAGATTACAATGCCTGCCACCGCTACCGCTCGTACAGGACTGATAAGTGAACGTGTGACCAGCTGCGAAAAAGGACAGTCCGTAACATGGGCCCCGAAAACGTACTGCTGTTTTTTGATAATGTTAATTGGTTTTATACTAGTTATTGTTTTAGGCTTCTGGTATCTAGAAGAAGTACATCCGTTTGAAAATGTGTTGCCGACTGAAAATGTACCTACTGTTTCTACTCCTTTCGTGCATCTGCACACTCTATCTCCTAGGGACTCTCAGCATAGACAGAGATATCACAACAATACGCTATTACTCATCATGAATGCTACACATGCCATCTTTAAGAGGTCCAACTGCTGGGTTTGCTCACATTTACCGCAACACAGGGATAAGGGGCTAGGTTGGTGTATTCATCCTTTACCTTTGACAACTGCATGCTATGCTTCTCTTAGAGCATTATTCTTTGGTCGTTGGAACGATAGCATCTCAGGGAATGTTAATGTTAATGTTAAAGGTCATTTGTACCGCGCACTATCACCACCGGAGTGGTCCCCTGGCGCTCTGGCGGCTCTGAAAGAGGGGGGGGATGGTGGGTTAGTGGGTGGAGGCTGGAAAAGTGCAAGATTGCAGTGATGTGCTGTTGGCAGCCTCAGCCCGGTGGTTCCGTCGGATGGGCCTGGGGTGTATGCGGCCGGTAGTCGTCGTGTGCTGATGTGCGAGTCTATGTGTTTTTTTTTGTTTTGTTGTTGCAGTGTAGTGAAGTTCGTGCGGTTTGCTGCGCTAGAGGTTTGTGGTTGTGTTTGGTTTGGAGTTTGAGAGGTGTATGCAGAGAAGGAAATTGTTAATGGTATTCGTTAGTCATCTCTATCCTGGACTGAACCGTGTAATCTTACCCGACGGGATGCTTGTACACCCTGAGCCTCAGGAGGTATGTGCCCGATTTTCCATTCGAGGCCGTTTGAGGATCTAGCTGCCCCCTCCGCCCGCTCCCTTAATAACCTTGCATGCTCCTCCCCCCCTCCACATGACTAGCGCCGCTGCTAGTGTCCATACACCCGGTTGTGTGGTGATTGGTGGTATATTGTCTGTTCCACAGCCTCGTGGGACCTAGTTGTGGCTGTAAGGGCGGTGGGGGATGGTAAGGGTTGGCTGGAGTAGTTGTATCCGTTTCTCTGTGTCTCGCGGGTGGACCCCTGTGTCCAGCGTCAGCCCTGTTGGTGCCCCGGGTACTTCTGTCGGTTCTAGCGGTTTGTCACTGTCCTTTTTTGATGATTCGTTTGTCTTATTGTTGTTTTGGTTTTATTCTCCGGTGTTGAAGAGGTAGGTTTTTAGTAATTTTCTGAATTTAAGGTGGTCTTTGGTGTTCCTTATTAATTTTGGGATGTTGTTCCAGGTTTTCGCGGCTAGGTGGTAGAAAGCGGTGCCTCCGAGTTTCTTCTTGATGTAAGGTTTTTGTTCCAGTCGGATTTCGTTGGTTGACCTGAGTGGTCTCGTTGGCTTGTAGATTGTTTTTTTTTTC
Source organism: Ambystoma mexicanum (assembly GCF_040938575.1). Taxonomy (NCBI): domain Eukaryota; kingdom Metazoa; phylum Chordata; class Amphibia; order Caudata; family Ambystomatidae; genus Ambystoma; species Ambystoma mexicanum. The sequence continues at coordinate 4,660,955 of NC_090938.1, forward strand.
GTAGGAATTCAGCTCCTTGTCCGCTGATTGCCCTGTGCGTTATGCACATTGTTTTGAAGATGATACGCTGTTTTACTGGGAGCCAGTGTAGTGTTTTTAGGGCCGGGGTGATGTGGTCTCTTCTGGATAGTTTGAGGAGTAGTCTGGCTGCAGTGTTTTGGATCCGTTGTAGCTTCTTCAGTAGGTATTCCGGTATACCGAGGTAGAGGCTGTTTGCATAGTCGATACTTGACATGATGAGGCCGACGATGGTGAGTGTTTTGTGTGTGAAGGAGAGGAAAGGTAGTATTTTTCTTGCCGTGTGGAGGAGGAAGAAGCATTTCTTGACTGTTGCGTTTATTTGCGGTTCTAAGGTTAGGGTGTTGTCCATCAGGACTCCCAGATTTTTTACTACCTTAGATGGTGATGGTATAGATCCCATTTCCGTTGGCCACGGGATGGCGGTTTCCTTCTCTTGGTCTTTGGATATGATCATGATTTCTGTTTTTCCTGGGTTGATTTTCAGGTTGTTGGCATTCATCCAGTTGAAGACTTCTTTTAGACAGTCGGTTAGGTTCGAATGATCGGCTTGGGTGTCTTCGATCTTGTAGATGATTTGAGTGTCGTCTGCATAGTTGTAGCATTTGATGTTGCGTTTCTTGAAGATTCTGATTACAGGGGTTTGGTAGATGTTGAAGTACAATGGAGATAGTGAGGATCCTTGTGGTACTCCACAGTCGTTGACTCGTGGGGTGGATTTGAAGGGTTTGATCCAGACGGTTTCAGTTCTGTCTGCTAGGAATGATTTAGTCCAGCGTAGCGCTGTGTCTGTTATGCCTATGTCTTCTAGTCTTTTGGTTAGGGTGTCATGGCTAACTGTGTCGAAGGCTGCTGAGAGATCGAGCAGGATAAGGGCAGATGTTGTGTTGGAGTCTGCGTTTGTTTTTAGGTCATCCCAGATGGATAGTAGTGCTGTTTCTGTACCTCTTGTGGGTCTGAAGCCGACTTGAGCTTGGTCTAGCAGGTGGTGTTCTTCAACGTATTCTTGGGTTAGTTTGTATACGTAGGTTTCGAGGAGTTTGGCTGGGTAGGGGATGTTGGAGATTGGTCTGTAGTTGGAGAGGTCATCTACGTCCCCGCTTGTGTTTTTCAGAAGTGGTTTGATGTAAGCCGATTTGAAGATCCTTGGTACTGTCCCTGTTGCCAGTGATAGATTTAGAAGGTTTCTGAAGTATTCTGCTGGTGTTCCTTGTCCGAGAATGGATTTGTAGATGTCCGGGGGGCAGGGATCCATCGGTGAGCCTGCTTTCTTGCTGTGTTTTATTAGCATTGCGAATGCCTCTGCTGATATTTGAGGGTAGTTATTGAGTTTGTGCTGCGGTTCTGATTTGGGTTCGTTTGGTTGTAAGTCGCTGCTGGTTGGTCTCTGTTGGATGGTTTGTCGGATGTCATTGATCTTCTTTTTGAAGTGGTCTGCAAGGTTGTTGCATAGTTTCTCCGAGGGGGTTGGGGTGTTGTCACAGCCTGGTGGGTTTCTCATTTCTTTAATGATACGGAACATTTCTTTTTGTGTGTTGGTGGCATTTGTGATTCTGTCATCATAATGCTTTCTCTTTGCCTTTTGAATTTCCTTCTTGTATGCGCGAATGTGCTTCTGGAACATTGTTTTTTTGTCTGGATTGTAATCTTTCCTCCATTCCGTTTCCATCTTTTTGTTTTCCTTTTTCATGGTGCTTAGTAGTGGGGTAAACCATTTTGCCATTGCTCTTTTTTTTGATGGTGTGAATGGTTTTTCTGGGGCCATCTTGTCGATTGTGTCTGCAATCCATTTGTGTAGTATCTCCGCTTTCCCGTCTAGGTCAGCTAGGTCTAGTTCTGTTGTTGAGGGCTTGGTTAACTCCAGTTGTTCGAATAGGTTGCCTTTTTTGACGTCTTTCCAGTTTCTTTTTGTGGTGGCTGTGAGTTTGGGAGGTTGGATGTAGACTTGAGTAGGCAAAGTGATTACGAATGGGATGATGAGATGGTCACTCCACAGTATTTGTATCGGCGGTGCCATGGTGATGAGTTTTTCCTCTGCGAATATTGCGTCCAAGGTGTGTCCTGCCGAGTGAGTTGCCCCTTTTACTAGTTGTCGTAGTTTCATGGTGGCGAGTTGTTCAGTCAGTGAGTTTTGGGAGTTGGCATGACTGTCTTCGAACCAGATGTTGAAATCCCCCAGTATGATTAGGTGTTCGTGGTTGATGGCTATGTTGGTTATGGCTTCTATGAAGTTGTCGACGAAGGATGCATCATAAGTTGGGGGTCTATACACCAGGATGAATGTTATGTTGGTTTTTGGGCTAGTTGTTAGGTGTATGATCATGGACTCGCAGTTGGGGATGTTGAGTGGTTCGTCTGTTCTTATTGTTAGCTGCTCTTTAAATGCTATTGCGATGCCTCCTCCTTTTCTGTTTTTCCTGTTTATTTGAAGGCATTTAAAGTTTGCTGGGAGGCAGCTTTGGAGTGTGATTTTGTAGTTGTCGTCCAGCCAAGTTTCTGTGATGAAGAGGATGTCGATGCCGTTGTCGTCGAGTAGGTCGAAGATCTCTGTAGAGTGTTTTGACATGGATCTTGCATTTATTAGATTGCAGTGGAGTTTAGAGGTGTAGCTTGGTTTGCCTTTTTTTGTTAGGGTCGTTTTCTGATCTTGTTCAGGAGCAGGTTTCGGGTTGTCAGCGTTCTCAAGTAGTACTTCTAGGTTTAGCCTGGGGTTTTTGTTTTCACCTGGTTCGTCTTCCAGGGGACATGGTTGTGGGTTGGGAGTTCTTCTTGCTTTGGTGATGTATGGTGTTATCGCTTCAGTTGTGCGCATGTTGTATCTGGTGGAGTTTGTCATTCTTCGTGATGTTGGTAGGTTGTTCAGTGTAGATGGTTTTGGCGTCGCGTTGTTTCGATCTGGTGAGTAGGTCTCAGTGAGGTATGGAGTTAGGAAAAGGGATTTGTCTCTTCTTTCAGTGTTGGTCCGATCTTTGAACCTGTCTGTGGGGGTGTGTTCTGTTGTTGCGGTTCTTAGTTGAAGTTTCGGGGTGTTTGTTCTTTCTTCTCTTCTTTCCCTCTGGGTGGGTCGTTTGCGCGGCATTGTACGATTCTGAGTTGTTTTAGTTTAGTTGTTGTCTTGGTCGGGGTGTAAGGGTGGAGTTAAGGGTTGTATAGTTATGTAGTTGGGTTCTAACAGTGGCTCTCTTTAGTCTCCGTCTCCCTTAGCGACAATGCAGATTTGGGCACGGCGGCCCTGCTAGGTTTGAGACACCTGTATAGTGTGGGAGTGGCCTATCAGTGCAGTTTGGAGAACAGACAATGCACTTTGGGCACGGCGGCCCAGCTAAATTTGAGGCAACTGTATAGAGGGGGAGGGGCCTATCAATGCAGTTTGGGGGACAGACAATGTAATTTGGGCGCGGTGGCACTGCTAAGTTTGAGACACCTGTATAGTGGGAGAAAAGCCTATCAGTGTAGTCTGGAGAACAGGCAATGCAATTTGGGCACGGCGGCCCTGCTAGGTTTGAGACACCTGTATAGTGTGGGGTGGCCTATCAGTGCAGTTTGGAGAACAGAAAAATACACTTTGGGCACGGCCGCCCTGCTAAGTTTGAGACATCTGTACGGTGTGGGAGAGGCCTATCAGTGCAGTTTGGAGAACAGACAATACACTTTGGGCACGGCGGCCCAGCTAAATTTGAGACAACTGTATAGAGGGAGAGAGGCCTATCAATGTAGTTTGGAGAACAGACAATACACTTTGGGCACGGCGGCCCTGCTAGGTTTGAGACACCTGTATAGTGGGAGAAAAGCCTATCAATGCAGTTTGGAGAACAGACAATACACTTTGGGCACGGCGGCCCTGCTAAGTTTGAGACACCTGTATAGTGGGAGAAAGGCCTATCAATGCAGTTTGGAGAATAGACAATACACTTTGGGCACGGCGGCCCTGCTAAGTTTGAGACACCTGTATAGTGGGAGAAAGGCCTATCAATGCAGTTTGGAGAATAGACAATACACTTTGGGCACGGCGGCCCTGCTAAGTTTGAGACACCTGTATAGTGGGAGAAAGGCCTATCAATGCAGTTTGGAGAATAGACAATACACTTTGGGCACGGCGGCCCTGCTAAGTTTAAGACACCTGTATAGTGGGAGAAAAGCCTATCAATGCAGTTTGGAGAATAGACAGTACACTTTGGGCACGGCGGCCCTTCTATCAAATGCAGTTTGGGGCAACGGGGTTAGGTATCTGGTGTAAAGCTGTACCTCTCCCAACCCCGGCCCTCCTACCTTACTGGTCCTTGTAGTCGCTGGTTGACGGCTGGTCACTGGGGTGCTGACATTTCCTGGAGTTGCCTCTGTTGGAGTCGCCCTTGGCCTCGGGGCCTTTAGCCGCTGGGGGCTGCCGGGCAGAGGGCTGCCCGGGGGGACCGGTGATAAAGGCTGGAGGGACCACTGAGAACGGTGCTGGGAGAGGAGGAGAGGGGGGCTTTGGTTGGTGAAAGGCAGTGGGCGCCTGCCGACCCGGAAGCCCAGTAACCAATCACGGGCGGTGGGCGGGTTGGGAGGAGGGAGGGAGCAGGGACACGCTCGGGGAAGGGATGCGGGATGCGGTGGGAAGGGGGGTCAGCGGGGCAAAATGGAGGTCGGGGGCCGCAAGCACTCACCTGCCGATGATTTTTTAGGAGGCAGTGGGCGCCTGCAGCGCGGGTCGCTAGACCCTGGGCCCGGAAGCCCAGTAACCAATCACGGGCGGTGGGCGGGTTGGGAGGAGGGAGGGAGCAGGGACACGCTCGGGGAAGGGATGCGGGATGCGGTGGGAAGGGGGGTCAGCGGGGCAAAATGGAGGTCGGGGGCCGCAAGCACTCACCTGCCGATGATTTTTTAGGAGGCAGTGGGCGCCTGCAGCGCGGGTCGCTAGACCCTGGGCCCGGAAGCCCAGTAACCAATCACGGGCGGTGGGCGGGTTGGGAGGAGGGAGGGAGCAGGGACACGCTCGGGGAAGGGATGCGGGATGCGGTGGGAAGGGGGGTCAGCGGGGCAAAATGGAGGTCGGGGGCCGCAAGCACTCACCTGCCGATGATTTTTTAGGAGGCAGTGGGCGCCTGCAGCGCGGGTCGCTAGACCCTGGGCCCGGAAGCCCAGTAACCAATCACGGGCGGTGGGCGGGTTGGGAGGAGGGAGGGAGCAGGGACACGCTCGGGGAAGGGATGCGGGATGCGGTGGGAAGGGGGGTCAGCGGGGCAAAATGGAGGTCGGGGGCCGCAAGCACTCACCTGCCGATGAATTTTTAGGAGGAACATCGATGGGACTAATTTGAATCAGTTTGAAAAACGTGTTCTGACTCCCTTGGGTTGCTCCCTTTTCGCAAATAGGAGTAAGCTCAACATTGCTTCTATTAGGCCTTTTGATAGACTGCCTCATCCTTTCCAATCTTTGATTTCCTTTAAAATGGTTCCTTTAGGCAATAAGGATGCCACGCCTCCTTCTTACACTGTTAACCATAGCCCCGATTCAGTTTCTTTCTGCATACAGAGGAATGGTACTCAGTCAATGGGAGATTTTAAAGGTTGTGCCAACATTGCAAATTTGACTGGGGAAGACAGACCTTTGTATGTAGGCGAACCTGTCTACTTTGTTTGCGGTAATATAGCATTTCTATGGTTACCCAGGGATTGGCAGGGAACATGTTATTTAGGGATCCTGTTACCCGGGTATTCATAGCAAGTACTGTAGAGGTTTCAAAGTCTCGTCCACGGCGGGACGAGAATGGTGACACTCCAGCACAAGTTCTGGGACACGTAGCAAAATCCTTTGTGCCATTTTGGGGACAAATAATGAACTCTGGGGATATCAGGAGGCTAGCAAGAGTACTGGAGAGAACCATCAACCGGACCACTGACATACTCTATAATATGACTCTAGAACAGAAAGCAATAAGGTTAGTAGCACTTCAGAACCGGATTGCATTAGATGTCATCCTGGCTGAACGTGGAGGGGTATGTAAATTAGTGGGGTCCACTTGCTGCGTTTTAGTGCCAGATTCCTCCCCAACTATCTTCAAGGCAATACAGAATTTGCATGTCCTCAGTTCAGAAGTGCATGTTCCCGAAGGAAACTGGGATCTTAGTGCTTGGTTCTGGGACTTCTTGCGATCTTGGGGTTGGAAGATACTTTCGGTCTCGCTGATCATTTTGGGAATTCTGTTGTTCCTTTGTTGCTGTATACAGTGTCAACCTGGTATATGTTCGATGCTAGGGGTATGTTGCACACAGGCGATGGGTACGTTAGGAGGCAAGGTGTATGCCACAGACAAAAACTCCAATGAATATGTTCTGAAAGAAATTCTGGTAACCGATCTAATGGCGATTGATATCTCCGATGGTGATTCAGGGTGTGTGGACATTGAGACATGGAATTATTCGTAAAGTGATTAGAAGTAGTTTAGTGCTTGGCATAGGACAAAAGGAGGGTTTGTCAAACGGGAAAACATATTATACCCTTTAGATCGTATGAATATATATATTGGCCTAGGCCAAGTCGCTCTGCGAGGAAATCTGCATTGCAAGGTCCTGACCTTAGACCTGTGTAAGCCGCCATTTTAGGTTCATCCGCCATTTTAGATTCTCTCTCTAAAGTCACCCTGTGTCCTAAAATGGTGGACAGTGTCATTCCGAATGTAACATGGCCGTCTTGACCTCTGCGTACAAGTTAATGTATAAACTGCCTGCAGGCCAAATGTTAGGGTCATGTACTAAGACCTTGTCCTTCGTTCACCTGTGTATAGAGGATTATCTGTGCCAACGAAGCTAATCTGCGAGCACATGTTTAACATAATATAGTCAAATACTGAAATGTGAATACTTGTTTAACTGCATTGTATAAAGAGATGTGCGAAGGCTCAACGAGAAATCCGAAGACACACTGTTGCTATTTGTAACTCGTTGACGAATGTATTAAGGATAACCCCTAAATGTATAGATGAATAAATCAAGATGCGAACTCGGCACGTACCCTAGATCCGTGATGTATTAACTTGTAGGTGGGTTGGACATCATGTTTTGGACTGTATAAAAGGTGCGACTATTCTAATGTACAGCCCCACTCACTGAGCACACCGAACAGGGCTGGAGTTCGCTGTGTTGTACTGAGGGCCTGATAGCTATCTGTTGCTTTATCCTTTGAAGCTGTTCAGTTATAGAATACAGATCTCTGTAACTTTCTTTGTAACCCACGTTTGGTGTATTTCCTTTTGGGGTACTCAGCCTCGATATATCCTGATTTTGTTTTCACACAATTGAGCAGGAACAGGGTTGAGATTTTGCCCTTGCACAGAGAGCATATTAGGTACAGAACACATTTCAGAATGAGCACAGTAGAAATCAATATGGCCAGGAAGCACCTTCTATCCAAATAGTTTATTAATGGTGAATGGGTAGAACGGGAGCATGAAATGTGGCAATCTAGAATGATGTAGGAGGTTACCTCTGCAAATGTTGATATGTGGCAGGATAATGGGCTGTTACACCAGGCCCTGACAGACTTTTATATGACACAGTCCACCAGAGATGAGTAGATTAAAATGGCTCAGCTCACAGCATATATTTACTTCCATATGATGATCATGGAGGAAAGATACCAGATTAGTGTAACCTCTGTGCAAAACCAATCTGAGCTTTTGGATCAAGCACAGAGAGGCTCGAAACAGAGGAAAAAGTGCAACAGAACAAAATTCAGAGTTGAAATTAAAAGACAGTATTCCGCAGCTAAAAGAGGAGTTAGTGACACAGCAGCAACCAAATTTAGAGTGTGAGTCTCAATTTTCTGCACTGAAAGAGGAGTATCAAGAAGGTGTTGAAAACCTGAGAGCAATTCAACAAAAATCAAGTGAGCAGGTTGTGCACAATAGATCCTTTTTAGAGGACATTTTTTCATTTCAAAACCAGATTAAGCAACTGAAAGATGAGAATAGCCAGTTGATCATTAGGAATGTCAATTCCGAGGCGGAATTCGATTCAATGCACCAAAATCTGAACACTCTGAAACAACAGAGAGAACACCTCAGGGAAGAGAATATCAAATTGTGTCAGGAGAAAAGTGCCTTGTGTCAGGAAGTGTGTCAGTTAAGGACGGACACAGAGAAAAGTCAGTTATGTTCTCAGGAACTGACTGACATATGGATAAAAAATGAAAAATGAAGGGAACATGTGAGGCAAGCAGGGGTTAACATGGAGCAGGCAACACTGGCCAAATGTGCACAAAGGGAGGAGATTATTCTCCTGCAAAAGTAGAGGTATGAATATGCCCAGACAATACAAGACTCACAGAAGGAAAATGAGTCCCTTTGTGAGGAGAACAAGAGACTCAGTGACCAAGTAGTGCCACACAACAATGTACTAGAAGCTACTCAAGCTCTGATATCAGAGTTGAAAGCTCAGGCCTCTATATATCACCAAGAGATAGGGGCTGAGAAAATCAAATCTGAGCGATGGGAAAAGGAAATAGCCAAATACAAGCAGGCTTTGAGGCACCTCAACCAGTTAGAGTGTGGAAAGGCACCCTCCGATCACAGAGTAATGACCTCCTTACCAGGGACCTCGAGGCAATTTACCACAGTATATGCACAGGGCACTGCTAACTTCATGCCTGCCAGTTTGCAAGAACAGGGAAACATAAGGCAGCTGGACTCAACCAGGCCTAGTCCAACTCAACCAGAAGGCCAGTCCTTATCAGATATTGATGGATAGTCGTCTTTATTCAGATTTAAAAATACTGTAGCATGTACTTCTGACCAGGAGGGCTCCTATGATGAAAGGATCAGGGAGTTAGACTGGCAGAAGCTAAAGTTACAAAGGGACCACCTGGTCCGCTTCGCAGAACTGTATGACCAAATGATGATGTCATTTGGCATCAAAAATGATCAGAATTCCATGGAGTTCATCAAATGGACATTCTCCCTGGAATATTCCAGCTTCTTTGCTGGGCTGGAGGACCAAGATCACCAAAGATGGTCCACCTATAAGGTGGCTTCACAGGAACCCTCAGGAGGCCCATAAGGCAGCCTACAACCTGCAGTGCGGAGAAGACCAAGCACCTAGAGAGTTTTAGCAAGAGCTGAACGGGCATTTGCCCAGACCTCTAGGCAGGTGAACACAAATAGCCAGAAGTTCATTAACACTTACTTCCATGCACTCCCGAAATACATTATGACCCAACTGGTAAGGGACTTCCATGAGCGTAGGACCCTGGATTGGGTGATAGAACAGGCCACCCGGATTTATGAAGTACAAAAGCCCTCTGAGAAAAAAAATAATCCCAAAAACCCCAAACACACCTGCTGCTGCAAAGGTGGTAGAGGTGAAAAATACCCCTCTATTGGACTTGGAAATGGGGGGGGCCTAAAAATACTCCTCCTGCTAATAATACTAATAAGCAGAAGGAGAGGCACAGGAGACCCTCTGATCCAACACAATTGGGGTAGCAAGGCAAGGTATCTGACTAACACTCCATCTGACCCTGCCACCTATATTACCCCTAGATACAAGGGTAACAGACCCACCTTGTGGTATGTATGGACTTTCCCGGAACAAGGGGGGGTCCAATCAGGTAAGTACTGCCCCAGGAAACCTCCCTCAAATCTTCCCTCAGAACTTGTCTCAGGAAGAAAGAAATACTCCACCCCCCAACCTACGTTTCTTTCCCAGATACCCTTCAAACCCCAATTTTTTCCCGAACAATCCTCCTCTCTCTCACTGCTTTCAGGACAATAGATTCCCAAATCAGGGAGAAGGGAGCCCAAGGATGGAGGATTATCAGGGAAACTCTCAATACCCAAGCTACTCTGGGAGAAGGGACAGCTACCCTTGCTGGGAGCAGCAGAGGTATGAAACAAGACGTCCCTACCAACCGGAAAGGATGTCTCAACTGGAGCGACAAGTCCAACGTTTGACACAAGACCTGGGTCACAGGTTGAGGGCTCAGCAGAGCCCTCAAATGGAAATTGTTACCCAGAACAGCTCAACACCCTGGTCTGGTGCCCCAGAGCAATGGCAAGAAGAAACCTCTGACAACCAACAGGTTCCAGAGGAGGGGAAATGGGGGGAGGGGAGATGCAAAGCCCCACAGGAAGCTACCTTTCTCACCAGAGTAAAACTCCAGGAAACCATTGAACCTGAACACAAATCACCTACTCCCGAAAAGATGGAACCTAGGGAACAGAGGGTAAGTAGGAGAAATCAAGAGCCAAAGAGAACACATTTTGTGGAGGAGGTCCCCATCACCCCGTTTGAAGGGGAAGAATCCCGGGAGGATTCAGGGATGGAGGGATCCCTCCCAAGGAAAAATGGGCCCGCAAAGACCCTGATCTAGACTGGGAAAGTATGGAGACTGACCCAGAGCCACACATTTTAAACCCCAACAATGTCACCCAGATGACCCTGAAAGCAATGAGGGATTCTGCACCCAAACAGGTTCGGGTAACTGTCTCCAGGAAAAGGGGGTAGCAAAGAATCAGGTGAAAAAGGGGACTTCCTAATCCCACAGATATCTGGGTGCAAAATCTTCTTTACAGATTCCCAGACTCTGACACAGAAAACTGTCCAAGATCACACAGTGTCGGAGTTCAAAATAAAAAAATTAACTGCCAAGCTGGCACAAAATGCACATTTTCTTTGTCCCCTTGAAGAGAGGGAAGGAGGATTTTGTGTGTCCGTCAAGGTACAAGGCCAATGTGCATTCTCAGCGCTGGTGGATATTGGATCCCAAGCCACACTCCTGTCCAAAATGTCCTTCACCCAAATTCATTCAGGAAGGGGGAGAGTCACCAAATTGCCCTCCCAACTATTCCTGGACAACTCCAAAACTTTGATGGAAATTATATTTCTGTCGAAGGGACTGCAGATCTGGAGATCGAAATTGGGCGACACAAGGTGAAACACCCGGTGATAGTCATTAGTCCAGAGGGCACACCTTGTCTACTGGGGAATGACCTACTTCGAAGGTTATCACCTCTGAATGACTGCACGAACAAGGTCCTCTGGACTCAGACTAACTGGCCAATCAAATTAAAACAACATACAAATTATATGAATTTAAATGGCACATGCCACATAATCGAACAAGAGTCCGACAAAATATAATTCCACTTTAGGAACAATCAAGTCCCAGACATCACTGTCATCTCTGTAGGAGAGCAAACTGGTGATGGGAACCCTTCTCCATTTTTGAAAATTAACCTTCGTCCCAGTTTTAAGTGGCGTTCCACACTGGAAGGAAATACTCTGAAATGTTATACCAATCCACAATCTGTAGAAAACCCAAATCCCATGACAAAAGGTGATGAAAAACCAGCTCAAAGTGTGACCGACATCCAGAGAAAGGGTGAACAGCTGTTTTCCCCATTCAGGTAAATGGGGGGGTGCCTTGTTCCCGCCAGAGTATGCCTGAATAACGGAAGAAGCTTCATCAGCGAAGCATTATTTCGGAAACTCCCAAAAGATCGTACCATTCCCCCGTTTAAGTTCATTGTTAAGTGGGAAATGGGCCTGGAAATTCCAAATTCCAAACATCTCCTGCCTAGCAGGTGAATGCTAAAAATGTACATTGGTGACAAAAACATAGAACATAATTGTTGGGTTGTCCCTCTGCCTTTACCTTAGGCAGTGACATTCTCAATCGATTCACAATTAAATTGGACCTAATTAATAACAAAGCCTGGTCACGACTGGGGGGGTAACCCCATAGGCTTTGACAACACTGAGAAAGCATTTTGGTCAGCTCAATTGCTGCCATATGCAGTTGAAGTTCAAATGGGAGAAGAGGTCACCATCCCAGGACAGGTATGACAATTTATAATTCCCCTAAAAATTAAGCAAGCACAGAACCTCAAAAACAAGGACGCTTATATAAATTTGAATTATCACCTCAAACAGCAAGGTTTGTATTTACATCCAACACCTCTAATTGACCTAGAACATGACACCATTTGAATATTGGTGCATAACAGCAACCCTAGAAGTATCACTTTGAGAACAGACACCTTTATTGGAATGGCTGTCGATGCCCAACATTATTCTATTGACTTAGGTAATGAGATCATGGGACCAATTCCAAATGACTGTTACAATTTTGACGACGATATCCCTCTGGAAACGATTTTCACCCGGCAAGGGGGGAATTTCTTGGTGTACTTTTCCTGCCCTTATGGGGGGGAAGAGGTGACCTGTGGCATCAGGAAGGATAAGGTGGTTTTTCAAGTCAACAGTGACTACCTCCCCGCCTTGAAACCTCATGTCCAGGCCAACAATGTAACAAGAGATCTCTCCACTCAACTGGAGGATACAGCTGAAATTGCAAAACCCAAGGTATTTCCATGCTTTAAGCAGATGGTGGAAGAACGAATAAATCCTGCTAATGCCTGTGAGACTGAGGAGCAAAAGCAGAAGCGGAAGCAGGTGTTTTGGGATTTTCAGGCTATCTTTGCCGTGGATTTGTATGACTGTGGTCGCACAGAGATACATTCAACCTCCATTCCAATGGACCCTGAGATGGCTCCCGTATTTGTGTGTCATGCATGCTGGACGTGGTCCTACCTCCTACGCTCGTAGAACAGCTAGACCGTTCTATTCCAAATGGCGGTTGTTCGATACGTTGCCGGGAAAACGACGTTTGCACTTTTCACGTCGCTAACTTCACGTGTATTCTGCTTCATCACGTGAACTACGGCATTACGTATTTAAGCAGCGTGGAAACTTCACTCGCTGCTTCTGATCGAATCATTTGGCGTTGTGTAGCTGAACCTCCGGTCTGCATCCTTGCAGGTTACTACAGCTACTTTTTGGGCCTTCTATAGCGTGTTTTCCGTCACATGCTGATTCCTGGAGCTGTTTGGTTGCGTGTAACTCCACACGCGAACGCTATCTTCAAGCGCTGCTGGCCTGGGCTGCGTGAATCCTGTTCGCGTGTAAATCCACACGCGCACGCTATCTTCAAGCGCTGCTGGCCTGGGCTGCGTGAATCCTGTTCACGTGTAAATCCACACGCGCACGCTATCTTCAAGCGCTGCTGGCCTGGGCTGCGTGAATCCTGTTCGCGTGTAAATCCACACGCGCACGCTATCTTCAAGCGCTGCTGGTCTGGACTGCGTGAATCCTGCTCGCGTGTAAATCCACACGCGCACGCTATCTTCAAGCTCTGCTGGACTGGACTGCGTGAATCCTGCTCGCGTGTAAATCCACACGCGCACGCTATCTTCAAACGCTGCTGGTCTGGACTGCGTGAATCCTGCTCGCGTGTAAATCCACACGCGCACGCTATCTTCAAGCTCTGCTGGACTGGACTGCGTGAATCCTGCTCGCGTGTAAATCCACACGCGCACGCTATCTTCAAGCGCTGCTGGCCTGGACTGCGTGAATCCTGTTCGCGTGTAAAATCCACACGCATATATTGCTCGCGTGTAAATCCACACGCGCACGCTATCTTCAAGCGCTGCTGGCCTGGACTGCACGAATCCTGCTCGCGTGTAAATCCACACGCACACGCTCTTTTCTTCGCGGCTGTACAGAACCGCGTGAACTTTGTTTATACCTCAAAAGGAGTGCCATTTCCAACTCCTGCACCTGTGATATTAACAGGGGGATTGATTCATTTCTATACTTTACTCTACGTGGGAAGGATGCTTTTTCAAGGATAATTGGAAGGTGACAGTGAACAGTACTTTGGACGCTATCCTGTGGTGCATCAACCCGGTATCTAGCGTGAGCCTCGTTCCGTTCGGGATAAGTCTCCCTTACTAATCTTCCCTTCCTTGTCGTTTGTTCTACCTTGGATTCCTCAAGAGACTCTGCTGGATTCGTCTGCCCTAGACTCAAGGTCAGTGTGTGCATTCATGACATTTTCTATTCCATCATACCCAGGTAGGGGCAGTTATTCATGATACTTTATTTTGTTCTAGGCTGACTTCCTATACCTTACCCACGCCCTTTCCAGTGATCCATCGCTCTGCCTGTTTTACCGGTCAGAGAGTTGTATCATTTGGAAGGTCTTAACTTGACTTCACAACTATCAAAACGCGTGAACAGGGATCCGGAAGACCCTACCACCTGTATCCTTTTAAGTACCGTATCCTTTTCGGTTAATACTTTGGTGCTTTCTGACATTGTGAAGCAATATCGGTTGCCCCCCACATCTATGGAGGAGTCACTCACAGAAATTATTAAAAATGTGGAATCTCGTGGGATAATTTGTGTAGCCCACAGTACCTTTAACAACCCAGTACTGGGGATACTTAAACCCAATAGCCAATGGAGACTTTGCACAGACCATAGGGAGTTAAATAAATGGGCCCACGTGTCAAGATGGTCCCTGCCTACATCGATCAGGGACTGGCCCAGATACAAGAGTAAAAGGTGTATACCACCACTGACCTGACCAACGGTTACTGGACAGTACCTGTGAGTAGTACAAGCTTGCCTTTACCTTCTGGGGGCAGCAGTACACGTGAACCCAATACCGCTTTGGATACATAAACTGTGGCAATTAATTTAACATCTTCTTACATAAGGCCATGCCCGACTTCGTCAAAAAAGGGGAAACCTAGCCTATTAGATGATATCTTAATCAAGAGCTCAACTGTGGAGGAACATATTGCTGAAATACGCTATGTTCTGACCCAGTTGCAGAAAGCCGGAGCAAAACTGTCCTTTCAGAAAGCACAGTGGTGTAAGACCAACGTGAACTTTTTAGGGCATGAAATCACCCCTCAGGGTCTCAGTCCCCCAGCGAAAAAAGTGGAAGCATTATTGAAATTAAAAGACCCTACTACTCTGCTAGAACTACGAAGCCTTCTTGGACTCACAAATTATAGTAGAAAGTTAACAGAAGACTACACAGAGGTCACACGACCCTTGGTCCGTTTATTAAAGGCTGCTGTCAAGTGGGAGTGGGGTCTAGAACAATCCAAAACAACTAAAGAGAAGCCTTTCCCAAGCACCTTGTTTGGCTTACCGCATAAAGAACAAGGAATTCTTCTTGGAGATGGGGTTCTCAAATACTTGCTTAACAGCAGTATTATACCAAAAGCACGACAATGTCAACAAAGTAATCTCGTACACGAGCAAGACTTTGTCCTCCGTGGAGGAAACATTCAACGATTGCGAAAAGGCACTCCTGGCAACAGTGTTGAAGAATTACCACCCGTTCATCCAGGGGGAGCACATCATTGTCGAGACTCCTCACCAGCCCTTGCAATATCTCCAAAGTGACCGAATCTGAACAGTGAGTAATTCCAGAATTACTTCCTGGATTCTGTTCATGCAAGGCTTTCCTGTGGAGGTCAGATATGGCCAAAACAAGAAGAGTCCCCTTGCACAAGGTTTGGCTGACTTGCATGACTGTGCTCAAGAAAACTGTCTTGAGGACAAAAGTCTAAAGACCAAAGACAATATGGAGGGGTACCTTACTTCCCTGCACAAAGTCTATGAGGAAGACACACGCCAGGGGATACCCAGAGTTTATGTGGATGGGTGCTCCTACCATGTTGATAACGACTGGGAGAAAATACTGGTGGCTGTCGCTGGAATGCCTGGGTAAATGATGCCCCAGAGCACTCTGCTGGGTACAAAATAGGTCCCCGAAAGTAGTCAGGTCGCAGAGATGATGGCGGTACACGAAGCCCTCCTCACTGCCATGCAACACCAACTCAAAAAACTGATCATAATCACTGATTCAAATGATGTCAAGAATGGGTTCGTGGAGCACCTGATTAATTGGAAAAATTGAGGCATGCTGTGTGCGAATAACAAAACACTCAAGCATCGGAAATTAATCCAAGCAATTGATGATCTGATCACCTCTAATGAGATGACCATCTTTTGCAAAAAGATCGGAAGTTACTCCAGAATAGAGGAGGGACCAGACAAAACTGGAAATGACTTGGCTAACCAGTTGGCCAAAACCGGAGCCACCCACAGGGATCTCATAGAAACCAAATCCTTGTTGGGGGAAATCCAGGTCGCTGCTGTCACAAGGTCCCAAACATATGCCTAAAATGAACTGTCAACTGCCCAGTGGAGTAAAGAAACCCCAGATGTTGATTTGAATATGGCACAAACAGAGCACCCGATTATTAGGAAATGTTATCAACATATTAAAGGCCCCGTGAATTTTCCTCTTACCGAATTCGATTATATCGGGAAAGAGGAATGTTTAGAATCTAAGATGGTTTGTTGGTACGGAGATCCATATCTGGATCCATATCTGGATGTGACCAGTGGGTGATACCTACCTCATTCCAAAGCCTGATGTAAAGTCACAACAATGACGTGGCCACTGCCGGTCATAGGGGGTTTCATACAACTTCAGAATTCTTGTGAGAGGTTGCATACTGGCCACACATGTGTCAGGACCTCAACCTATATTTGAAGGGGTGTCTTGTGTGTGCTCAGTTTCATAAAGCTCTCTAACACACAGAGCTCCTCTACAGAAAAGGGGAATGACACTGCTTTAGTCAGATTTGCAAGTCGATTTCATCGGGCCAACGATTCGCTCCATTAGAGGAAACAAGTACATGTTGACCGTGACATGCTTGTTTACCAAGTGGGTGAAATGTCTTCTGGCCCCAAATTGCAAGGCAGAGACAGCTGCCGTCCTAATGATCAATCACATCTTCTCTCGTTTTGGCCTTCCCCAATGGATTGAGTCGGATTGAGGAAGTCAATTTACCAGTGAGGTGATGACAAAGATGTGGGCGATACTAGGGGTAAAGAGAACACTCCACATTGCCTACCACCCAGCCTTGAGTGGGGGAGTTGAGAGGTACAATAAAATGATTGTGGGCATCTTGAAAATGTTTGTGGCGGACCCTGGACCTAGTTGGGACATCCAATTACCACTTGTCCTGATGGCCATCAGGTCTACACCATCTTCTGCAACAAAAATGTCACCATTCGAGCTCATGACTGGAAGAAAAATGGTTCTACCTCAGCATCTGCTCTATAAAACTCAAGAGCAGACTCTGATCAATGCGCCCATGACCCATGAGTATATTGAGTATTTATCAACACACCTTCAGCACACTTTTGCTTACACTCATCAAAATTTAGAAAGGTCAGCAGAGGGGATGAAAACCCACTACGACTTAAAGACCACCAAGAAAGAGTACGAAGTAGAAGACAGGCTCTACCTGTACAATTTCTAAAGGAACCAGACCAAGGAGTGGAAGTTCCTGCCCTCCTGGTGCGGTGCTTTTGAAATTGTTGATACAATCTCACCTGTCACCTATAAGAACAACATCCCTAAAGGAGACCAGACAGAAGGGAAATTAGTTCATATCAATCAGTTGAAAAGCTGTCATCCCAGACAGAACTTGCAACTGATTGAAGAACCCAGTGAGGGTAGAGCCCAGGAACCATCTGAAGAATAAAGGTAAAGAATGGGAACCCAGATGGAGAAGATCATACATTTACATAGAGTAGAACAGCTTGTACTTATTAGGAAGTTATTAAGTGTGTTTTTCATTGTCCAACTTTGTGATGCCATGAAATGTGATATGTAACTTGCTGTTTTGTTGTCAATTCACACATCATACCGGGGAAATTAGTACTGTATGAAATACTTAACCTCTCTTTTATTCTCGGCAGATTAAATAACTCCTTGCCTCTACAGGCCTGTCAAGTACACAATAATGGGGGGAAGGTGTGTCAACACTCTCCCCCGAGCCACAGGAGCCGAATGTAGTCGACCCTCCACCCGTGGTTGGCACAGATACCTTATTTTTAAATACAGGATACCACGTGGCAGCCAATAGGGGGAAGAGGGTTAGGGAGAGGATGTGGACGGGAAGGGGAATGTAGGAAAACCAGAGAGAGGGTTAGGAAATGCCTAAGGGGGATAGGTCCGGGGAAGCAACAGGGAACAAACCCTACACTGTCTAATGTCACATGTAATAACATAGACCAAAACATGTAAAACAGCACACTAGTAATACCACTTAATACAGGTTAGTGATGCTCATCCTAGAAATCTTGCACTTCATAATACCCCTTGATACAGACATAGGTTGTCATTCTCTTACATGGACCACATATAAGCAAGCAAAAATGAAACAGACTTTTGGGATGTCATTCCCACATGAAAACACGACACATGGCCCTCCGGGCAAGCAGTAGCAACATGTACAAAACATAAAACATATATAGTCATGGATCTGGCTCAGACCCAAAAATATGCGGTGAACACCCACTCTGAGATACCAAGTTAACAACACTGATACTCGAGTAACGTGTATTTCAGACCCTAATAATGACAAGCCAAGTAGCGTGCTCCTAGACACATTTTGGAGTGATCAGGTTAGCCGCACTAGTACTTGAGTAAATGGCAACCAGGAGTTCATACACACGGGCGCGGCACATTAGGAGTTCTTTCTCGTATCGAACAGAAACATGATTCCACAACATCAACTGATACCAAACCCCTTCCCGCACTTATCTTTTTGCCCGGGATGCTAATCAGCCTTCCCAGATGTAATCCGTTATAGCCTTGACAGCAGCGCGGGTTCTCCTTCAGCTGCTGAACAACCCCAAATGCCGCTCCGTAGAATATATAACACCGGCATAGTATTCGCGCGTCTCCTCCTCTCGCTGCCATCCGCTCCCACAGTGACCGCTCAAGAGAGGAAAAGCATGGGCAGGCGCGGGTGAAGTTCCTCAATCCTCCGGCATGGCTTCGCCTCACAGAACAAAATAAGCCACACCTGCCGTGCGCCGTTGGGCCTTGATAAGCTGTTACCAATTAGTGTCAGCTGGCCAAACGCGCGCACAGCAAGAACTACTGAATACCGGGAGGATGCTGAGAAAGGTAGTTTATAGCCTAAATCATGTTCTTTAAGCTGTCTGAGACCTCCGACACCTCTTCTGTCTCCACCCTCCCATATTCCTGACAAGGCCAGAGGTGGAGCTACAGGAAAGGAAGGGGTCCAGAACCAAAAGCCAAAATCCGAACAGAGTGGAGTGCAGACTAGAGCGCCACTTCCTCAGGACAAGGAGGCGTGCTCTAAAGGAGATCCCTAGAATGAACCCAGTCCACAAGGAAACAGACAACCCACTCTTTCCTTGCTCTTCTCTCTGTCTAATTGGAATCAAAGAGTCAGGAGTGGGAAATCTGTGGAGTGAAATATAGACCCTGAACGATAGAAATCAAGAGGCCAGAGTGATTTGTAAATGCCTATTGTATCTAAGGCCAGCACAGAAATGGTGATGTAAGGCCACGGTGAAAAACAGATAAGCCCATGTCTGTTTTTGCAACAAAAGTGATCTTCAAGTCACAATTCCCATAAAATGTCCATTTAGAGCTGCTATCAGGGCCTCACATGCCTGGAAGGAAGAAGCAAATGTAAACACGGACCAGGCTCTACCTAGTAACATGTTTTACGATAAATGAAACTCGGAGGAGCAAAGGTGGGGGCTAGAGTGAAAGAGGCCTGTGAAACTGCAGTTTGATTAATGGAAAAAATACATTGTATTGCATAAAAAGGGCAGTGTAGATGCCACAATGGTCATTCCAGATTTTTATTAAAGGTGACAGTAACCCCCTTTGAACCATGCTAAAATAAATGTTTGTTAAACCTAACTAAAGTTATTAATGCAAATGTGATTTGGGCCTTCCCTTGATTCCGAAAGATTTGAAACTTAGTATGAGCGTGAGGGAGATAAGTAACATGAAAACTATAAAGTGGAATATTTTTCACTGATATAGCTCCTGAGTAAACAAAGAAAAACTGTATCTCTGCATAGGAAGGGCGTGCCGACTTCAGATTAGCATCATCTGATCACCTTAAAAATGTAGTTCTTAAACTTATATTCATACATGTAGAGATTTGAACATCTAGGGTACTTGCCATGTTGAGAGATTTTTTAGTTTTAAAACAAGCCAAGGCCACCTGTCATAGTGGGATGACAAAGCTTTCCCCTGCCACAGCTGTCATAACTCACTCCCCTCATCTCCTTGTCCTATTAGCACACAGGTGGGAGGTGGGTAGAGAAAACCACCCAATCCCTTTCGCGAGAATCATGACACAATCGTGATGTCATTTGCCCTATAAGGAAACCAGTTTGCTGCTGAAATCTGGTGAGAAACATCCCAGCAGAGAGGCCTAAATCTTGCATTGGAGACAGGAACCAGGAGACGTAGCAGCTGCCTGGGACCCCTTGGAGGATTCAGAGAAGATCCTTGAATGACCCCCTTGTTGTCCCAGCAGTGCCCTGCAGTTCCCTGATGCCCATTGTAAGGCCTCTCCTGTAAGTAAAACATACCCATATATTGTGTAGGCCCTATATTTTTCAAGCATTGCTTTAGTTATTTCTCCATAGAAAAATATCCTGTTTGTCTATGTAGATCCCTAGCATATTTATATAAGTAAATCAATTAATTCCCCTATAGTGATCACAGGGTGTGTTTTGTTGGCATTCAAAACCAACACACTCTTCCCAGTGTGTTTTCAGCCAGTACAGACAAAAAGATTTGCCAAAAGAATGAATCCCAAAACCCTGTTTCCATGTGAGGGTGTAGGGTGAAAAATGAAATTCCCTGTTAATCCCCTTCATTAAATCAGAAGTGTGATGCCTGGTAGTGCCTTTGCATGTGCAGGATGCACATCAAAAATGCCCCCTTGTTCCCTTTTGCTCTGACCAAAACCACAAAAGCCCTGCCTGTTAATTTTAGGCGAGGCAAAACTAAATTCCCATTCCTTTTCTGCCGCTCATATTGTATCTGTGATAACAAGTAGAAAAAGAAAAATGATTTTGCCCCTTGAATACCCTTTTTCCAAAGCATACATTTTACTTAAATCGTAAAAGATTTTTCCATTGTGTTCCCACTCTCTGCCACTGGCCTTCAGTTCTGAGGGGCCAAGTCTAATTGATGTTTGGAGATGGGGGTTGCTGGGAGAAAAGTATTGAAGCCCAAATCAGCAATCACTGTGTGTGTTGAATTGCTCTTTTTCCTGTATTGCTGGGTATTAAAACCAAATAATTGTGACTGCATATCTTAATGCTATCTCTGTGTTGGTGCCTTTACGGAAGTCATTTTTGTTCTTCTGTTGCCACAGCATTGGAGGCTGATGTTAATCGTTTTGTCAAATTTGGTTTAAATAAATTGATAAATATCTATATTCTTAATACACACTGGCCTGGTTCCTAGTCCATTGTGGCACCAGGTATGTGTTGGGGTTGTGTGTGAGACGGGATGGAGTCCTGACCAAAGTGAACCAAATAAAAATATAGTAGCGTTATTGTGCGCAACAATCATTTGGGGAAAGGAACTCTCTGAGTTAAGTGTGACTGCGTAATAAACCACAACAAGTGTTCTGCATTCAGGTTTGAAGGTTCTTGAACCCTTTAGGGGGGGGGGTACAGGGCCTTGGGAGCACTTGCCTCTTTTCAGGGGTTACTGGCCTCATGCCCATTCACTGCCATGGGCCCTGGCAGCCACCGTGAATTCCCTTTGGTTCCACTTGTCCAAAGGTTGTTGGACTGGCTCACACTTGGACTACTGCAGGCTAGTAGTTGATAGTGAGACTCTCGGATAAGGGTTAACTCTGGAGGCCTCAGCTCTGTGGGATAGAGCTCCAGTTTTTGCCCTTTTGTCTTGAAGGGAAAGCTTAGCCTCGTCTTGCTCTGTTTGTTCCTTGGGACCTCTCGAGTTGGAAGTCGGCCTGAGGAAGTCCTCTTCCCTGATCTTTCCCTGGGACTTCTGTGATTCTCTGAGGTCCCTGGGGTGGATTATCGAAGGGGAAGGGCTCTTGGCTTCCCCAAAGTAATGCTGTTGAGTGGCCAGGATACCTGTCTATCCTTGGCACCTGTGGTTTTGCCCTCTCTGGTTAGCCTCTGTCCTTTACGCTCTCCATTCTCTCCTTGGGAGGATGGGGGGGGCGCTTGTGACTTTCCATGGGATGGCTAATGCTCCTACTGTGTAGGGGACGGCCATTCCTTTTCGGGCCATACACTGGGTAGATCTTTAGGTCTTCGATAAGCTTTAGAGCGTAAGTGCTGGGACCAGGAAGAGGGACATGGGGGTAATGCTCCCATTACTCACCAGTAATCTTCATTACAGCTACTTGTCACAGTACTGATGGCCACCTCTTCCTCCCAGGTGTTAAGATCACCCCAGAGCATCATGGGACAGGTCAGGGCTATGATGGGGAGGAGCTAAAGAAAAAAAGAAGATATTTTAGGAAAGGAGTCTATTAGAAGGCAGAGTGCCCTTCTAGAGTAAGTAAGTTGATGAGGAAGAGTAGGGCTAGCTGTAATGAAGACTACCGGTAAGTAATCAATGAATTAATTTCTTCTGCCCACTCCTTGCCACGCAGGCTTCCCTGAAGTATTGAACCCCGGCTGCTGTAGTGTCGCTGAGATTGTGATTGCAGACGATTGTGGCCCTGCCATTGTCAGGAGTTTGGTTCTTCTGCACATGGCACTGAGGCTGTCTGCTTCAGGTGTGCGGCTCAGTGGGTTTCGTTGTTGAAGAGCTCATTTTTACAAGACTGTTGCATTCCTCCAATTGTAAGAAAATATCCACACACATGGACAAACATTTGTGTGCATTGCATGTCCTGATCTATTTATCGGTACACTCCCCATGCCTGCATGCATCAGTCTAGCTGTGAGCTGGCGTTTATAGGCCCTCCTTCGTTTTTCCAGTAATTCCTCTCTCTTTTCTTGTCCGATTCTGTAAGAGTGGTGTTCACCACACCATGTTCTGAATACAGAATCCTTGTGGTGCTAATACCCGTTGAAATGTACACTTTCTTTACCTAAATACATTTATGTGAGCCCAGTTCAGGTTTTCGAGACCTGGAGGTGGTGTAGCCATAGATTCCCCTAAAAGAGTGACCCCCAAGAGTGAGACAAATGACACCAGGTAATCACCCATTGGAACAGGGATGGCCTCTGTGCTGACACTGCTGGAGCAACAAGGTCACTGCGCTCCTGCACTCAGCTCTAGCCCACGGCCAGTCCCTAATTCTTTTCACTATTACTCCAACTTCAGCTCCTCCAATTCCCATCCTTTCCTCCTACCCACTTCCCTATCACCTCTTCTCATAAAGCACTTTGAAGCAGCTTGGACGTGACGCTAAGCAGTATATAAGAAACCCCAAAGGATTCAAGCCACTTCTGGTATCAGGTGCCCCTTTAATCCTGAGGATTGCCAGTTGTTGAGCAGATCCCAGACCACCCTCTGTATGGCTTTGTCTGTAAGGAAATTGTGGGGGTAAAATATATGATATGATATGTCATTTATAACGCGCCTACACATAAGTGTTTCAAGGTGCAACGAGGCACAGGGAGGGGGAACAGAGCGAAGACAGACAATGATCCTTCTAGGCCAGGTGTCATTCAGATCGATCAGGTGCATGGGAAGGGGGAAGGGGAAAAGGTCCCGGATTAAAGGCACAGGGACAGTGCAGTACATGGGATAATAGAATAAATAAACAATAAGTAAAAGTACGGCCAGCTGGTGGCAAGTGCAAGGGTAAGTGCAGACATCAGGTGTCAAGTGCTGGTAGTGGGACTGTAGGGATATAGAAAACAGTCCCCAAGTGCGGGAATGCCAGGAGGCCGTGCAGATGTGCGACTGGCGGGGGAGGGGACCTGGGTCCGAGATCAGAGGGTGGCCAGGTAACCAGTGCAGTTTCAGTTTCAGCCAGGGGGTAAGCAGGGGAGAGGAAGAGAGTAAGCAGAAGCAAAAAGAAAGGTTTTGAGGTGCTTCGGGAACCGGAGATGATTCTCCTCAAGTGTCAGGGAGGCTGTTCCAGAGGGAGGCCCCAGCCAAAGAAAGAGATCGACCACCAACTTGTTGCTTGGAGAAGCGACTGACCCTGAGGGAGTTGGAGGCGGATGAGTGAAGAGTTTGAAAAGGAAGATATTTAGGAAGAGATAGTTGGAGGTATTGAGGCCCCAGGCCCCAGAAGGCCTTGTGGACAATGCAGAGGGTTTTGAACGTAATCCTCTGAGCTACTGGGAGCCTGTGCAGAGATTTCAGTCCAGGAGAAATACAATCCCTGGGCTTGAGGCCAAGGACAAGTCTCACAGTCCTGTTCTGGATGAGTTGCAGAGGGCTGAGAGTAGAAGCAGGCAGATTTAGAAAGAGGCTGTTGCAATAATCCAGCCTAGAGAGAACCAGAGCTCTGGAGACAGTGAGCTTCTGGGAAAGGAGAGGAAAGGAAGAATACCTCTGAGGAGGTGCAGCTGGTAGTGTGACTTCTTAGAGACGTCAGATGTGTGAGGAGAGAGGGAGAGTGTGAAGTCGAAGATGACCCTGAGGTTTTTATCCTCACAGGTGGGAGCAGGAAGAGGGCCAAGAGAGGGCGGCCAGAGAGTGACTGGAAAGGAGGGAGTGGTTGTGCCGATGAGGAGAATCTCAGTCTTACTGGCATTAAGGCAGAGATCATTGGCAGCACACCATTCCTGGATAGCAGACAGACAGTCAGAGATGAGAGAGGGAGAAGAGGTGGCTGAAGGTAGCCTGAAAATGAGCTCAGTGGCATCTGCATAACACTGGAAGTTGGGGCAGACTGCGGCAATGCGGTGGGCAAGAAGTGCCAGGTATTGGTTGAACAGCCAGGGAGATAGTTTAGACAACTGGGGAACACCACAGGTAGAGATAGAGATAGAGGTGAGGAAGGACCAAAGTTGAACCTGGGAGGGTCGATCAGAGAGGAAAGAAGTCTGCCATGCCAGGGCCTGACCAGTGATTCCCAGGTTATCACAGAGATGGTTGAGCAGGATGGCATGGTTGACCGTGTCAAAGGCAGAGTGTCTGTGCTTCTGGCAGCTCTGAAGCCAGACTGATGATCATGGAGACAAATAACAGATTCAGTGTGAAGATTGAGCTGGGAGATGGCCAGCTTCTCCAGGAGTTTGCCAAGGAAAGGAGTGATGGAGATCACAAAGAGAAGGGGCCTCATTACAACCTTGGTGCTAAGTGCACCAACTTTACCACCATGGTGTAAACTCCGTTTACACCATGGTGGATGGCGGATTTACCGCCCCATTCCAAGGTGAGTGGGGCGGTAAATCCCCATTTCCCATTTTCCCTTCCCCATTCCCATTTTTGCCCCATAGGGCATAATGGGAGTGGGGAAGGCGCTAATTACGGCACCGTAAATTACGGTGCCGTAATTAGCACCAAGGTGCCTTAGCACCATGGAACTTAACGCCTGCAAAAAGCAGGCGTTAAGGTGGGAATCAGGCGTTAAGGGTTAAAGGTGGCGTTAACCCTAAACGCCTGAGTTGTAATGAGGCCCAAGGTCATTTTAAAAGCTGTATTGCTTAATACGGAACAGAGGGCGGGAAGCGGCCAAGACAAACAGAGCCAGAGTCTCGGTGACCAACTATGACCTCATGAACCTTCCGTGGATCACGCAGGTCACGAGGGAAAGGGAGACCTGTGCCAGCCAAGGATATAACACATTTTCCTCTATTGCATTAACAACATCATGTTGCAACAGAATGTAAGTACATCAAATAATCTTATAATTTCACTGGTGGGCCCCTTAATATGGATCTTCCTCTGGATTGCGTTACATGTTCCCCACTCCCTTCATTTTGCCCACCATCATTGTGGTTCCCTTGTACTTGATTCTCTGTTGGGGCTCGCCATATTGGAATGAGGAGGCAGTGACGCAGGTTGTAACATACTACCTTGTTGCTACGGCATCAGCTTCATGCAAACAGACAGGGTATTTTGCATCAGGGAACCCGTTAGGTTACTATGGTTACCCCAACATGAGAGAATGCCGGAAGGGGATTGTTGTAAGTGGGAAAAGGACAGAGCCCCTTTAAGAGGGAAGCCCATGACTATGGGAGGGAACGGGAGGCAGGAGGAAGGGGAGGAGCAAGGGAAGGAAAACGGCAGTTATGATGTAGAGAGAATAAAGGAAGGTTGAAAGGAAAATGGCTCTGTGTCTCTATGAGGTGCATGGATGATGACGAGTGTTTAGTGCCACCCCAACAACTGGCGACGAAGGGAAACGTCCCGCGCCGTGGAGGAAATGGTGAAGGGCCCGTGTGCCCAGCAGTAACGGGGGCCCGTGTGCCCAGCAGTGAAGGGCCTGGGCGCCCAGCAACAATGGAGGGCCCGTGTGCCCAGCAGTAACGGGGGCCCGTGTGCCCAGCGGCGACGGGGCCTGTGTGCCCGGCAGTAGTAGGTGGGCCCGTGAGCCCTGCAGCGGGCCTGCGCGCTCAGAGTAACGGGCCTGTGTGCCCTCGTGGTGGACCCGTGTGTCCTGCAGTGGGCCCGTGCGCCCAGGAACAGTGGTGGGCCAGAGCGCCCTGCAATTACAAGTGGGCCTGAGTGCCCGCAGTGGGCCTGTGTGCCCAGCATCATCGGGCCTGCGAGCCCGCACGAGCGGCAGGGCCCGTGCGCCCAAAGTGTGGTAGGGCCTGCGCGCCCAGCAGCAGAGGAGGCGGAGGCCGGTGCGCCCAGCAGCACCTGGGGCCCGTGTGCCCGCTATGAACAGGGGCCCGTGCGCCCAGCAGCGGAGGAGATGGTGGACCCGTGCACCCGCAGCAGAAGAAGACCTGTGAGGAGCTCCGGAGGAGGGTCCGTGAGCCCAGCAGAAGGAAGACGTTGCGGGAGCCCACCCCGACAGCAGAGAGGACCGCCGGACGCAGCCCAGCAGAAGGAAGACGTCGCGGGAGCCCACCCCGGCAGCAGAGAGGACCGCCGGACGCAGCCCAGCAGAAGGAAGACGTCGCGGGAGCCCACCCCGGCAGCAGAGAGGACCGCCGGACGCAGCCCAGCAGAGGGAAGACGTCGCGGGAGCCCACCCCGACAGCAGAGAGGACCGCCGGACGCAGCCCAGCAGAGGGAAGACGTCGCGGGAGCCCACCCCGACAGCAGAGAGGACCGCCGGACGCAGCCCAGCGGAGGGAAGACGTCGCGGGAGCCCACCCCGACAGCAGAGAGGACCGCCGACCGAAGACCAGCTGAAAGAGGAGCCGCTAAGAGTCGTCCAGCAGAGCCGTCGGAACGAATCCAACGGCAGGTGGAGGCCAACGCAGAAGGGGACCCCAGCAGGAAGAGGAGCCGCCACCAGGACTACGGAGCCGCCGAACAGCGAGGAGAAGACCACGCCTGCAGCCACTGTGACAGCGCAGCAGGCCCGGCTGTTTGCCCGCTTCATCCGTCGGCGGCAACAAGAGTAGGAGAATAAACGGACAGCGGCAACTGCAACCCCAACAAGTAAGGTGTTCTGTCGGGGGTCAAAAAAAAAAAAAAAAAAAAGGGGTAAGGGAATCCCCGTGTCTCCCACATAGTGACAGTAAAATAGAAAGAAAATAACACATGTCTCCTGAAACGCATGACCTAGTGGCAGTAACCCCGCGTCTCCTGCTAAGTGACATTACGACAAGTATAAGTGCACCAGCGAAAATTAAGGGCAAACCCGAGAGCCCAATAACCACACACGATCATGCCGAATAAAGGGTGGTAGCAATGAACAGCCCACAAAGCGTGCCATAACTCTCATGCAGCCGCGAGGAAAAGGGTAATGCTCACGCGAGCACCAGAAAAATATATAACAAAATATAGAAGGGACAAAAGTGGGAAGCAAAGAAACAAGCCCAACAGTGTCACAGGACACCCTACTGGCCGCGGGACGCCAGCCCACGAGCCCACTAATAGGCCTCACACAAAAAAAAAAAAAAAAGGGACAGCAGCACACGTGCGCAGACCACGCCTCGCAGGCCACACGTGTTGCCAACGCTATCACAGCAGCCCACTACGCGGATCAAGTGGATAGAGTGCCACCTCACATTGAACATGGCCAACACCCCGCCAGAGTTACCTGCCACCACGCAGGTCACCGGTGCAGGAAAAGTGGTAGGCCCACAGTAGGACAATACCAGCACAATTTGTGCATCACCACGAGGACAACCACAAGGTGGAGAACCATCACGCCTCTCACACCCCTGCAGACTGCAGAGAACCAAGGGAACACATTTGGATACTACCAGCAGCCCACAAGAAGTAAAGTGGCGCCTGAACTGCCGCCGCTCAACCCGAGGATACCAGTAACCACGCCACAGGCCAACCAACGGCCCATGACCATCCAGAAAGGAAGGAGCGACAACCAAAGCCCTACTGCCACGTGGAGCACCACAACGCGCCCGCACCATGAGTGATCAAACACAAGCAGATGCCGATGCAGGCGTCCAAACCCTAGCAAACCTGGGCCCCACATCATATGCCGCGGCCATGAGAAGACCCGACCCATTCGCCTTGAACCCGCACCACAACCAAGGAACAAGATGGGAAGAATGGGTCGAAGAATTTGAGGACTTTCTAGGAGCGATTGGGAACAAAGACCAGCCAAACAAACTCAGCATATTTAGGAACTTGGTGGGAAAAGAGGTAAAGGACATCATCAGGACAATCCCAGCTACAGACAAATCCACATACCAACGTCTCCTCGACGCAGTAAACGACAAACTCATAGTAGGATCCAACAAAGACTACGAACGCCTTGCATTCAACCAACACAGGCAGCGCCCCCACGAATCCATGGGAGAGTTCGTCATACGTCTCCAGCAGAAAATAGGTGACTGCGACTTCGCCAACTTCAATGATGAAGAAGCTATAAGACTAAGGATCATAGAAGGGTGCACCTCGTCAACATTGAGAAAACACCTTCTCATAAAACCCCTACCCCTAGTAAAAATACTCAATCTGGCAAAAACGTACGAGAGAGTTAATGCACAGGCAGACACCATTGAAAGGAAAGTGGAAAGCGACGCCATCGCAGCCCTCACGGAAGAGCGACCGCATTACTATGAGCCCACTCGACACTGGAGAAGGAGGAAACCGGGAAGACACTGGCCAGAAGGCCCGGACACAGAGCAATGGCACGGGCGAGGGTGGAAACACACCCACAGACAACCATACCCAGCCTGTGGACGATCATGCTGGCGCTGTGGCCAGGAAGGTCACCTTCAGAGAATGTGCAGGACAAGACCACCCACAAGCTCGACATGCCAACCCACACCCCAGGCAAGAGACCCGAGTACACCTAGGGCACGGTTAGAGATCAGGAAAGACATCAAGGTCGTGAACACCAGCCCACCCACAAGTCTCAGGCATGCACACCCCCTCGACCCTTACGGACCAGCACGTGACACACGGACACCACCCGTTCTGCGAGAGGACTATGAGCTTCACAACCGCCCAGTGCCCTTGGAAATATCGTACGAGGGGGGGGGAAATGGAAGTCACAGAAAACTGCAGCACAAGGCAACCGTACCAGACAAGGGTGGAAGAATACCCACTAGACAAACCCCAAGACCATGCCGCCCAATGGAGGACAGCACAGACAGAACAGCCCAAAGGACAGTCACGACGTGACCCAAACCAAGGAGACCGCAGAATGCCGGACACCATCCGCATGATACCGAGTCCTGCCAGAGGACACAGCCGTCTCAGTCACCGGACAGCACTACAGCACGCACTCATCAGTGTCCACAACAGGTCATTCAGAGTAACCCACAAGAAGGACTACGTACCCGATGAGCAGGTGACAACTATGACAGAGAACTACGGCAAAATGACGCCAAAGGACTCCCTCCTCCATGAGCTATACTTTGAAGAGCAGGAACCAATGAAAGGAGAAGAGATCGAGAGAAAGGAAGAGGAGAGAGCAAAGACTTATGAAACACTACAACAAGAGAGCGTGGAAGAGACCCACGAGCAACCAGGCAGGTCCCACCGGGCCACAAAGAGGCCCCAATGTCTCATCGAACAAATGTGACCCGGGAAGTATCATGTTAAGAGAGGGGGAGGTGTTGTAAGTGGGAAAAGGACAGAGCCCCTTTAAGAGGGAAGCCCATGACTATGGGAGGGAACGGGAGGCAGGAGGAAGGGGAGGAGCAAGGGAAGGAAAACGGCAGTTATGATGTAGAGAGAATAAAGGAAGGTTGAAAGGAAAATGGCTCTGTGTCTCTGTGAGGTGCATGGATGATGACGAGTGTTTAGTGCCACCCCAACAGGGATGTCCCGTCCTTTCCATAAAGGTATCTTCCTTCCGGCATCCCGTGCTTCGGATTAAAGTTGCTCGTGAAACTTTTCGCTGCTCTATATGAATTCCGACTGCATTTGGAATTCTGGTCTGCTGTTCGAGAGGATTGTTCACCTCCTCTCCTCCTCACCCTTCAGAGCTAACATCGGTGAGAGGTCTTTCTACTTCTGCATTATCTTGTGTCCCACTCCTTGTGATGCCTGTATTCTAACAGGCTCCAGTTGTATTCAACACTCAACCAGTACGGGCTTGCTAATGCCGCATTTACCAGCTGTTCACCCGGACCGCGCAGTGGCTTGATAATGCAGCACTTACCAGCTGTTACATTTGACCGCACAGCGACTTGCAAATCTCTCTACTTACCAGTTGCTAATACAAACCACATAGCGGATAGTTACTGCCTTAGCTTGCTCAAGGGCTGTGCTCGCACATACCAGTTATACCATTGGATTGCACAGTGGGTTGCTGGCTGACCCAACACTGCATTTCTACACCCGTCTCTCATCGCTGACCTTGGCTTGCTAAACAGACAGACTGAATACCCTGGGCTTAACGTCTATTCTTACCTCTTCAAATGACCTCGGACTGCCTTTTGGACTGCTGTGGATCTTCCTTGTTTTGTACTTTGGTGAATCAGAACTTTTGGTGGATACCTTGGCAGGGCACTGTGCAGTAACTCAGGTGCCTATGATAGGGTCGTTAGAGCATCTTTGTGCCACCCGGGTAGGTCCCCACTAACCTTCCAGTTTATTGTATTCTCCTCCATGTTTTGGATTACTACTTGTTGGAACACTACCTACGAGTCAAGAGTCAGAGCATCCCTACCACTATAGGTTTCCTGCTCACTTGCCCAGTATTAAGGTTAGTTTCCCTTCTGCCCTTCCGTTCTTTTATGCCTACTATTTTGTTTAGAATCTAGAGTGTTCTTATTTCTTCTTTACACCTTGGTGCATACCATGTTGGTATAATATGCTCTTTTGCTCTAACCACAAGTCTGTCTATAGATATAAACAGACAGAAGGGTGTTTAGGGAAAAAGGTTCTCCCTGAGATCAGGAGACCCCGGTTAGGGGTTGTGCTACTACTGGATTGGATTCTGAGTTGATTGTCTCACTATCTCATATTCGGTAAGTGGTTCCATAACTGAATCAGAAGCCTGGATGGCAGCCGCAAAGGCATTATCTGCCGTCACCCAGTTGGTGGTGGAATTACACAGTGACATGATAACTGCCCATGACAATCTTCGTCATATTATGGACTTCCTTCAATACGTCACACGGTCTGGTATCCAGGGTGGCGCCCATGGAGGATCCTCTGCCTCTGGTACTTCCTATCCTGCTTCAGGCCAATCTCTGGTACCCGTTTTGATGCCTACCCAGTTTCCTCTGGCCCCGCCTAAGAGGTTTCATGGTGACCCAAAAGCCTATAGAACATTCATCAACCAATGTAAGTTGCACTTCCTTGCCGCTCGGCTTTGTTCCCTGATTCCACAACTAAAGCTGCATTTGAGCTCTCTTATCTAGGAAGGACGGCAGCTGCATGGGCTAATCCCTTGTTGTAAAACCAATAGCCACATGCTATACGATTGTGACGCCCTCATTATGGCTATGAATCGTGTCTTTGATACTAGATACAAGACACTAGCCACCGACTTGGAATTTCTTAATCTCAGCCAAGGAAACACATCTTTGTTTACCTAGTTGGCTAAATTTAACCAGTTAGCGGCAGAAACTGGTTGGCCCGAAGAGAAGAAGGTTGCTGTATTTTATAGAGGCCTGTCTGAGGGGTTTAACAATACCCTTGCCACTGTTCCTGTAGTGCCAACTGGTTTCCCAGAGCTTTTGGATCTGATATTACAGATCCATGCCAGACGTGCAGAGAGATCGGGTGATTGCAGGACCACTGTATCCAACGGTAGTTAAGCCATTGGATCTTGTGGTCAACCATGCGGACACCGAACCCATGCAGATTTGGTCTGTATGTGGTCTTTTGTCTAATGCCAAGCGTGAACATTGCCATAAGGCGAACCTATGTATGTATTGTAGTTCTGCAGACCATTTGTTAAGTGACTGTCCCAAAAACCAGTTAGGAGATCAGGAAACTCCAGAGCTCTGCAGTAGATGGAGTCCCTCTGCCCAGTGGTTGCCCCTAAACTCCCAGTTGGTTTCCACTCTCTTGCTGGTTTACTTACCGGGACAGCCGCAAGGTCTCTCTGTCCTCTCGCCCTGTTACTGACTACGGTGCTACTGGCAATTATATGGATTCTCGCTTTGCCCAACATATGGATATCCCTATCCTACCTAAAAAAACATGAGGTTGTCAATGCAGATTATGGTACCACCCTTGTTTCTGGTTTGGTCACAGAACAGACTGAGCTTATTCATATGGATTGTCCTGGTCATCATGAAGAGATCTCTTTTGATCTTATAACAACCCTACAATATGGCGTTATTCTGGGCCTCCCTTGGTTGCAGGCACATAATCCCCAGATCAACTGGGTCTCGCATGGGATTGTTTTTCCTTCATCTACCTGTGGTTCCCTGGATAGTGTCACTCCTTTCACTCTGTACTCTCCCAGCACAACCATAATTGATTCCCTATCCTGAATAGGAGGGGTAACAATGACTACCTGTACAAGGATCCCTGCTGAGTATCTTGAGTACGCTGACGTCTTTGATAAAAAGAAGGCTGAATAGTTTCCTCCACATCGGCAGTACGACTGTCCCATTGATCTGATTCCTGGGTCTAAGCTCTCCTCTGGTCAGGTGTATTCCCTTAGCCATAAAGAGGACGAGATGCTCAAAGATTACATCCAGGACTCTCTGGATCACGGCTTCATTCGGCCGTCTAAGTCACCTGCCGCCTCTCCATTGTTTTTTTTGCCCAAAAAGGGGGGTGACCTGAGGGCCTGTATTTACTATAGAGTGCTCAACAGCATCGCTGTAGAAAACTAGCACACCTTGCCGCTCATCTCTGTCTGTTCTGCTGGACCAATTGGGATCCTCCATCATTTTTTCTAAACTTGACCTTAGTCCGTATATGAGAAGATGACAAATGGAAGACAGCATTCAAAACACGCTGTGGTCTCGTCAAATATACGGTAATGCCCTTTCGGCTTTGTAACACTCTCGCCACATTTCAGTTCTTCATGAACAATGTATTTCGGGATTTTTTGGATCAGTTCGTTGTCATTTATCTGGACAATATTTTGATTTATTCCCTGTCCTATGACCAGCATGTCGGTCATGTACGGTCAGTCCTCCAGAGACTGAGAGACTACAACCTATACGCCAAACCAGAGAAGAGTGTATTCAATACTAATAAGGTTGAATTCCTGGGGTATGATCTGACAGACCAGGGGGTGAAAATGAATGACTCTAAGATCAAGACCGTGTTGGACTGGCCTGTTCCTACTTCCATTAAATCATTACAGTCCTTTTTGGGATTTGCTCATTTTTACAGGTGACTTGTTCATTCCTTTTCCGCCATAGATTCACCTTTGACCTCTCTGACTAGCTCCAAGTCGCTCTTTCTTTGGTCTCCGGCTGCACAACAGGCTTTCGATACCCTCAAATCCACCTTAACGACTGCCCCTGCGTTGCAGCATCCTGATCCTCTGCAGCTGTTCATGGTGGAGGCTGATGCCTCGGGCATTGCTTTTGGTGCAGTCCTCTCTCCCAATCGCCCTAGTACTGGCAAAATACACCCAGTTGCCTTTGACTCTCTGAGATTGTCCGATGCTGAGAGAAACTATACCATCACAGAGCTGAGCTATTGGCTATTGAAGCAGCCTTTGTGGAATGGCAGCGCCATCTGCTGGGGACACAGCATACTATCATGGTGTACACTGACCATCGTAATCTGTTGGCACTTAAAACCTTGAAGTGCTTGTCTGCCCGACAAGCCTGTTGGCATTGTTGTTTTTCCCTATTTGATTTTGTTATCACCAACCATCCAGCTGCTCAGCAATCGCAGGCGGATGCCCTCCGTTGCATTGGGGACCCTAGTCAATTATACCTGCTGCCTCACCAGGTGGGCTTCGGCTGCACACCGCAGTCCTCACTAAGGGATCAACTACAAAAGTGGGTCATTGAATCTTCCAAAGACATCACAGAGCTTAACACTGACGTCATCAATGGACTCCCTTATATCCATGGGAAGATCTATATCCTTACTGAACAGACTAGGAGAGGTGAGCTCAAAGGGTGTCATGATTTACTGGTTGCGGTACACCCAGGCAAGCAGAAAACCTTAGAACTGCTAAAGATGTGGTGCTGGTGGCCCTCCATGATGCCTGGTGTCATTGATTATATCTCCACCTGTGCTATCTGCATTCAATGTAAACGTCGGTGTACGAAACCAGTGGGCTTTCTACGGTCTCTTCCTATCCCATACAGACCTTGGTGCATGATTTCCATAGATTTCACCGTGGAGCTCTGTCCTGTGCAGGGCTTTGACACCATCTGGTTTGTCATCAACTATTTCAACAAGATGGCGATATTTGTTCGTTGTCAAGGGATTCCTTCGGCCTCTGTACTGGCGGACCTATTTTCCAGGCATATATTTCGATATTTTGGATTGCTCTCTATCATTGTGTCCGATAGGGGCTCCCAGGTTACTTCTCATTGTTGGTCAACATTAACGACATCACTGGGTATCGATTGCCGTTATTCTAGTGCTTACCATCCACAACCTGATGGAAAGAGCATCTGAATGCCACCATCGAGCAATACCCCAGTTGTCTTTGTTTCCAGTATCAGGACAATTGGCTCTCTGTCCTGTCCATGTCAGAATTTGCCTACAACAACTCCCTCCATTCTGCCACTCAATCTTCACCCTTCTATGTCGTGTATGGTCTGCATCCCAGGACTATTCCTCTGGATCCATCTCTCCCACTGGATAATCCAGCAGCTGCTGCTTCTATCCGTGATCTGACTTCGTTACATTCTGAAGTGAGGGAACAGTTGATGCTTGCACAACATTGCACAAAGAAATTTGCGGATGCCCACCGGGTCGCTGCTCCCTTGTATGCGGTTGGTCCAAGGTATTGCTGTCGATGAAAAACCTGAGGTTGTCGGGTAAGAAGAAACTCCGGCTCTGTTTTGTGGGTCCTTATGTTGTTTCTCAGGTCCTGAACCCTGTTGTAGTCCGCCTGGTTCTCCCTGATCATTGGCGTATTTACCCAGTCTTCCATGTTTCCCTGTTGAAGCCTTATCTATCCAACACCAGGGTGAGTGATTCTCCGGCGCCTCTTAGGGTGGACGGCTCTGAAGAGTTTGAGGTGCAAGCTATACTTGACACTAAGGTCTCTAGGGGTACACAGTACTACTACGTCTATTGGAAGGGTTATTGCCCAGAAGACAGATCATGGGTACGGGCTGACAATGGTCATGCTCCTCTGCTTTTGGCTAGGTTATTCTCCTCCCGCAGGGTTACTGGATCTTTGGGTGAGGGTACAGTGTCGGCTTGTCATATTGGAATGAGGAGGCATGGACGCAGGTTGCAACACACTACCTCGTTGCTATGGGATTGGCATCTTCCGTGGCGCTGGCATCAGCTTCATGCAAACAGACAGCTGATTTTGCGTCATGGAACCCATTTGGTTACTATGGTTACCCCTATTCAAAGAAAAGGCTTGAAGGGGATGTCTCGTCCTTCCCATAAAGGTATTCCCCTTCCGGCATCCCGTGCTTCTGATTAAAGTTGTTTGTGAAACTTTTCGCTGCCCTATATGAATTCCAACTGCATTTGGAATTCTGGGCTGATGTTTGAGAAGATTGTTCACCTCCTCTCCTCCTCACCCTTCAGAGCTAACATCGGTGAGCGTTTTTTCTACTTCTGCATTATCTTGTGTCCCACTCCTTGTGTGGCCTGTATTCTGACAGACTTCTGTTGTATTCAGCACAGAACCACTATGGGCTTGCTAATGACGTATTTACCAGCTGTTCTAGCAGACAGTGCAGCGGCTTGATAACGCTGAACTTACCCGCTGCTACAGCGGATAGCACAGTGGCTTGATAACGCTGCACTTACCAGCTGTTACATTTTACTGCACAGCGACTTGCAAAACTCTGTATTTACCAGCTGCTACTACAAATCGCATAGTGTATAGTTACTGCCTTATCCCTGCTTGTTCAAGGGCTGTGCTCCCACATACCATATCAGGGTCATATCAGGGTCATCTTCAACTCCACACTGATGTCTCCAAGAAGTCAAACTACCAACTGCACCTCCTCAGAGGTATTCTTCCTTTCCTCTCCTTCCCCCAGAAGCTTACCGTCTCTCGAGCTCTGGTTCTCTCTTGGCTTGACTTTCTGAATCTGCCTGCTTCTACTCTCTGCCCTCTGCAACTCATCCAGAACAGGACTACAAGACTTGTCCTTGGCCTCAAGCCCTGGGATCGTTATCTCTCCAGACCTGAAATCTCTTCATTGTCTAAGACCCTTCATTGTTTAAGAACCTTTGCATTGTCCCCAAGGCTTTCTAGGGCTTAGGTCCAAAATACCTTCAACTCTCCCTCCGTGAACACATTCCCAATCAGTCTCTTTGCTTCTCCACCTCCCTGAAGGTCAGTCGCTTCTCCAAGCAACGAGTTGGGGGTAGATCTCTTTCCTCTTCTGAGGCCTCCCTCTGGAACAGCCGCCGGGCCACTCTAAAACTTGAAGCGAACCATCTCCTGTTCCGGAAGCACCTCAAAACCTTCCTCTTTACTTTTGCCTTCGCTCTTCCTCTCCTCTTCTCTGCTGATCTATCTGCTTCGGTACTCTGCACCTGGTTACCCTCTGACTTCGGGCCCAGGTACCTGCCGACCCACCCACTCACCCGCACTGCCTCCTGGCTACCATGCACTTGGGTCTGTATCTGTAGCCCTACAGTCCCCTTACATGCACTAATCATACACCCCTTGTCTGTGCGCTAAACCCTGCACTTGTCACCCTGCTGGCTGCACTACAAGTTGTTGTTTTTTATCCCTATCTTAACACTTTCCACCTCTCCCCTCCCCCTTGCACTTTCCCACTTCCCTTTCACCTGCACGTTCTCAATGTCACGGGGCCTAGTGAGATTGTTGTTTTGTCCTCCCTTGTTCCCCTCCCTTGCCTCATCGTGCTCTGAAACACTTGTGTATGAACGCGACACAAATATCATATCATATCATACCATACCAGTTATACCATTGGTTTGCACAGCGGGTTGTAGGCTGCCCCAACACTGCATTTCTACACCTGTCTCCCATACTCAACCTCGGCTTGCTAAATGGACAGATTGAATACCCTTGGCTCAACGTCTATTCTTACCTCTTCAACTGACCTCGGACTGCCTTTTGGACTGCTGTGGATCTTCCTTGTTTTGTACTTTGGTGAATCAGAACTTTTGGTGGACACCTTGGCAGGGCACTGTGCAGTAACTCAGGTGCCTATGATAGGGTGGTTAGAGCATCCTTGTGCTGTCCGGGTAGGTCCCCACTAACCTTCCAGTTTATTGTTTTCTCCTCCATGTTTTGGATTATTACTTGTTGGAACACTACCTATGAGTCAAGACTCAGAGCCTTCATACCACTACAGGTTTCCTGCTCAGTTGCCCAGTATTAAGGCTAGTTTTCCTCCTGCTCTTCCGTTCTTTTATGCCTACTATTTTGTTGAGAATCTAAAGTTTATTATTTCTTCTTTACAGCTTGATGCATACCATGTTGTTATAATACGCTCTTTTGCTCCAACCACAAGTCTATCTATAGTTCTAAACAGACAGAAGGGTGTTTATGGAAAAGATTCTCCCTGAGATCAGGAGACCCCTGTTAGAGGTTGTGCTACTACTGGATTGGATTCCGAGTTGATTGTCTCACTATCTCATATTCGTTAAGTGGTTCCATAACACTGCTCGACAACAGGAGTATCCTTTTGCTCATTCTCTCTATGATCTTCTATCAACTCCTGCCATGAACCACTCATTCCTTCTTCCCATGCACTCATTCCAGCATGACTAGATGTTATCCTAATCTTGTTCCATCTTTCCCCATTTTCCAAATGTCCACACAACCCCCTACACTCGCTCACTCTTTTGGGACTTGAAAACCTTGCCAATCCCTTAACCGTTTTCCCGGGTATCTTTATTCTAACCCCATCTCCCTTTTGTATCCCAAGCATTTTGGCAGCTTGTTTGTCATCTGTATACCTAATCTGCTCTCTTTGTTTATCCTCCACTCTCTCTCATAATTATCTTTGCATTCCCTCATCCCATTTGTATTGTCTTCCTTCATCTCTCACCCATCCTGGACACAACCTATAGCAGGGCAATCTTCCTCACATTAATTGGAAAGGAGATATTACACTGTGGGGAGTAGTTCGGTAAGATTCAATGAACTTAACCAGCTCTCTCTTGAAATTCCAGTTAATCTGCACACACATCTGGACAAACTCCTTCAATCTCCTGTTAAACCTTTCGGTCATGCCATTAGAATGTGGGTGATATAAGGGAGTACACACATGTTCCACATTATGTTCACTCAAGAATTCCACCATCTCCGTCGATTTGAATTGTACACTGTTATCTTACACCATTTTTTCTGGTACACCTTCCTTAGTGGATAGTTTCTCTAGAAGAGTCATCACATTCATGGTATTCACCTCCCTCGTGGGTTGAACAACAGGCCACTCTGAATAGCAATCCATCACGCACACCAAGTATTTGCAATCTTCTGGCAATACTTAGAAAGGTCCTGCTATGTCTATTGCTATGTTTTCCCATGGCCCTGCAGGCAAATCTACCGGGATCATTGGACTCAGTCCTGTGGTATGACCCTTGTCACTATTTTGATATGGTATGCATAATTGCATAATCATGCCATTTATCTCGAGATCGCTTTATCACCAAGACACCCCACTTCAGTTCCCATTTACTCTTCACCATCTATCCAAGCCACTTCACATTCATCTTCCAGATCATCAGGTACCTTCATCGGTAATCTCGACAAACAATCAGCCTGTGCATTATCCCTACCAGGTATATGGTCTGTTTTGAGTGTATAAGCTTGAGGTTTGAACACTAATCTCTGCAATGTAGCTGATAGGTGCATGCCTCCTCCAGGTGCCAACACATGCAACAGCGGCTTGTGATCTCTTTAAATTGTAAATTCTGCCCCCACAAAAATATTCTAAAATGCTCCATTGCCCAGGTAGACACAGCCAAAGGTTCTTTTTCAATAACTGAAAACGTCCGGTCACCCTCAGTTAATGTTCTAGACACATGTGCTACCACCCGTAATCCCAAAAAGTCCATTATCCCTTTGCAATAGGGTAGCACCAAGCCGTAACTGCTCGCATCCACACTGAACACACATTTTTTCCTGCTCTCAAAGTTTTTGAGTGGTGAAGCCACTTCAATTTCCTCTTTAATGCCTTGAAAACATTTTTCTTCCACTTCAGTCCACTCGAACACTCTACCTTTTCTTAGTAATGTCTTCAAAGGTTCTGTCTTGTGTGCAAAACCTTCCACAAATTGTGAGTAAAATTCTCTCAAGCGGAAAAATGACCTTCACTGTTCTACATTGCCAGAGCTGTTGCTCCTTGTATAGTGTCAATGTGATTCTGTTTTGATTTCATACATTTTCCCTAAATACAGTGTCTTAAATACTCTACTTCCTTTACACCAAACTTGCATTTCTCACATTTAAGGGTCATGCCACTTCTTTCCAAAATTGCTAAAATCTCCTTCAACATGCAGTCATGTCCCTCCTCATTCTTACCATAGATTAAAACATAGGGCCTGATTCATGGAATTCTTTGCAAGGTGCAAAGTGACTTTGCACTGCTGACACAAACCCTGATTCATGGAAATGTGCAAAGTGTATTTTTGTAGTGCAAAGTCAGTGCAAAGTCATTTCTGCAGTACAAAGTGACTTTGCACTGCAAATATACACTTTGCACAGTTCCATGAATCAGGGCTTGTGTAAGCAGTGCGAAGTCAGGCCCTAAATCTCGAAATCCCAAAACACCACGTAACCCCTTGAAAAGATTATGCATAATTCTCTCAGACACAGAAGAGTCACTCATCAAACCAAACGGCATCTTCTTCAACTGATATAGACCATTAGGTGTTAGAAAAGCTGTTAATGGTTTAGAATTTTTATGTTACTTCACCTGATGATATGCACTCGTCATATCCAAGGTGCTAAAAACACTTGCCTCGCCCAATAACGTTATCATCTCTTGCAGATTAGGTAGAGAATGGCAATCAGCCACCACAAACTCATTCCTTAAGTCCACACATAACCTGACACTGTCATCAGATTTTCTAGTCAAAACAACAAGGGAAACCCATTCTGCACACTCAATGGGTTCGATTATTTCGTTCTTTACCATTTGCTCTAATAGAAAATCCAAATACTTCCTCACTGTAACTGGTACTTTGCAAACCTTGTTTCTTAAAGGCAATGCACCTCCTTCAATTGTATCTCATGCTCAAATTTACTCAACATGCCCAACTCTTTCTTGAATAATTTTGGATGAGTATCAAGTATTTCTTTTGTTTTTCCTACTCCTATGCACACTTGTCCATCTTCCCCAGGATGCAACTTCATCTGTAACTCTCCTTGCCGAATCCAACCTAAATTGGGTGCTCCGGTTTCCGCATATACACTTTCGCAAGCGTTTTCCTGTCATTGTATTCAATGTCACAGAGAACATACCCTAAAATGTCAATCTTGCCCCCACCATAACCTCCTCGATTAATATCAGGTTTAAACACTTTACACTCCCCTAAACATCCTTGAAGTGCTCTAATCCCAAGATGGTCTGCTTTGGACATGAATCTGCCATTAGTCTCTTCTTGTGTCCATCATATGAAGCTGACCATCCTGTTCTAGATCTCCATTCACCATTAAGACGTAACCTGCTGCGCTGTCCTAACTGCTGACTACATTGTCTTCCATGTAATGCACCTTGTTCGTATGCCTCACTTAACACGTTTTGAAAAATGTTCTTTGCGACCACAATGTGAACAGTCTTTTTCCCAGGCTGGACAGTGCTTGTTATTAGCATGAGGGTCGTCCATTCCGCACCTAAAAAACACCAATCTCTCCTCTTTCCTGTAGGTTGGCGCACATATGAACTCTGCACATCCCTTCTTCCTCTTTGCATCATCTTCTTAAGAGGCCCAATGCCCTACAAGATATCTTTTTTCTCCCCTTCGTGAGTTTTAATGCTTAGCTCTGATGTGTTAATACTCCTG
The DNA here is from genome assembly GCF_040938575.1 of Ambystoma mexicanum. Lineage (NCBI taxonomy): Eukaryota > Metazoa > Chordata > Amphibia > Caudata > Ambystomatidae > Ambystoma > Ambystoma mexicanum. Next base: position 4,702,238 of record NC_090938.1, read on the forward strand.
ACTATCTCTATTGCAGAATGCAAATCAGGATTAGCTCCCAGCCAAAGTCTCTCTAATCTTCTTGTTCAATGCATTCATCAATAGCTGATCTTGCAGCCCTTGATCACGGGTCATTCTCACACTTTGCCGCCAGGCCTCTTAATGCTGCCACAGTCATCAATGCCATCACCAGGCATCTGTTCTCTGGAATAGAAATGGAACCGTTGGGTTTTCTCTGCAAATCGTTCCTCTAACCTGGATATCCATATGGCAAGTAGATCTTTCCCTACTTCCTCCTGAGATGGAGGTAAGTCTTTCATGAGTCTCACTGCATCTTTCCCTACTTCCTCCTGAGCTGGAGGTAAGTCTTTCATGAGTCTCACTGCGTCTACCCCTATCGCAGTCTTCAATAATGACAATGGGGGTCATTCCGAGTTGGGCGTTAAGGGAAAAACGATGCCGGTAAAGGATTACCGGCATCGTTTACCTTTACGGGCCATTCTGACCCTCTAGACCGTTATTTACGGCGCCGTAAAGTATGAGGCCGTAAATAGCAGTCTCGTGGCGCACGCACGACACCCCATGCCGAAATTAGCGGCATGGCGTAAACCGGAGTTGATCCCAAGTCATGCGGACATGCAAAAAACGGCCTCTACAAGGCCGCAAAGTACCTTACCGGCATGGAGTAAATACCGGCATCGCCGAGAAGGTGCTAAGAACCCTGAGCAGTGTTTCCAAGAGGCACATGTGCACTCAACCAGCACAGGTGGAGGCAATGGATTCTGGCACAGCACAAAAGGAGCACACCCACCCACCACACCCCCTCCCACACCAAGATGATACCAATTGTAGCAGGATTACTGGAGCTGGAGGCCCTGCTTGCAAGGCAGCAATGACAACAACAGCAACAACAACAACCACAGCCCCCACCACAGAGGATACACAGGAGGAGAAGGAGGGTGAGACAGGCCCAGCATGCCCTACCGGTGCAGCCACCATTACCACACTGGCAGCCCCCAATCCCTCGCATCAGAGCCTCCCCCTTCAACCTCACACCAGAGCAGATCCACACCCTGTACCGCCTTGACCGGGACACCATCACCACCATAGTGGACCTGACACATGATGACATAGTGAGCCTCATAGAAATCCACACTGCAATCCCCCCTCTACTCAGGGTAGCGTCTGTTCTCCACTTCCTTGCCACAGGCACGTAGCAGCATACAGTGGGGCACATGCATGGCATACCACAGGCCATATTTTCACATATACTTAACCAAGTGCTGGATGCCCTCATCAAACACACAAGGGACTACATATCCCTAACCCGGACACCCCAGGAGATATTGGATACATAAATTGCCTACCATGCACTGGCAGGCATGCCAAATTGCATAGGTGCCCTCGACTGCACCCACGTGGAATTGGTCTTTCCACATGCAATGGAGGTGGCGTATCGCAACCGCAAGCAATAACAATCCATTGACGTCCAGATGGTATGAAATGCCAGTAAAACCATCACACATTGCCGTGCCCGATACCCCCGATCAACACATGACCCCCTGGTCCTGCGGAACTCCACGCTACACCGCTATATGGAGCAACATGCTGGACAACGTGCCTGGCTGCTTGGTGAGTCACCTGATTGGGCCATTGCAGCGCATTGGGGCCATGAGTAGGGTGGATGCATACCCCAACTTGGTGGGAAAGGGGGGGGGTGCATACTACACCTGTGTGGGAATGTTGACGCCGGTGCACGATGTGCACCCCACAGAACACAGTGCCACAAGGCAATCGATATGGCACATGACTGCCTAACCTCACAGTGATGCTAGAATGTAGAAAAGACAACAATACTCGTCCGACAGGTAACCTGGCCCAATACCACAACACAAGCACCACTCATCGGCGGACCTCACACACCGTAAGGGCATCATGCACCATGCACTGCATATGCACTTTCTCGCAGCCTCCTGCATCCGACCACACAAGACAGACGTCCTGGGAGTGCATAGAAGTGAGCCCAACAGGGATACAGCAGCGTGTCACTGGTTCCGCACACCCATAGTAGTGGTGCAAGTCCACATGGTACTGATCAGTGCATTAAGACAAGTATGCTACTGACTACAGTCAACACCCTCTGCCACCAAATCTCACAGAACCCAACACATCAATGAATTCAGGCCAACACTGCTGCCCGCATATACGGTGCACGTGCAACAAGATGTGAGTGCACACCATAAGCCATCTTGAAGAAGCTACCCCTCCATCATTCCATGGCACAGGACACATAGCCGGGCCAGTAATGGGGTTGATGCAACCAGGGACATGTGTGTATGGCCAGGAATCATCACCAGCTGCCATGCAAGACTGCTACAGTTCACCACCATCAATGTACAAACACTTACCTTCATTCCCCTTCCATGCAGGTGATGGTGGCTACCCTTTGAAGCCGTGGCTCATGGCCCCTATCCGCAACCCACAGAACAGGCATGAGGAGGACTACAATCGAGCCCATACCCATACACGGGTGGCCATAGAGCAGACATTTGGCCTGTTGAAGACACCATTTTGTTGCCACAGCCGTTCGGGTGGAGCACTCATCAACAGCCACAAGAAGGTGGCCAGGATCACCATGGCATGTGTAAAGCTGCACAATATGTGCATCCGTCGGAACGTGCCACTGCCCCCTCACCTGGGACTGCTACCACCAGATGATGATGAGGGGGTGGATGAAGAATTGGCAGGACAGCATCACAGTGCAGATGCACAGGAGGGATGTGCCGTGTGGCAATCATTGATTGGACAATATTTCTGACACTCAAGTCAGCTGAGGGTGTCAGGATGACAGGGCATCGGGCACTGGTTGTGGGGATACATGTACACCATGCACTGTGAGTCATTAAAAGACACATGCACATTGATCAATGTCCACTGATATTTTTTATGCACAACCAGTGTATTGTATTAGTAGGTTCACACGTAAACAACAAAACCTCCACCCTCACCCCCCTACCCCAACTCCCATACACACCCTCACCCCCCTCCCCCCAACTCCCATACACACCCTCACCCCCCTCCCCTCCAACTCCGCAACAGTAGTCCCGTGTGGCACATTGAGGCCACATGTGGCAGCATTGTCTATTGATCCATGCTCCTGGTGCCCGGGGGGGCATGTTCCTGCGCCGCTGAGAACGCAGCAAGCGGCGCGCTGGGCTTGCCGAGGTGGCGGGACTGGTTGAGGGGGTGTCCTCCTGCTGAGTCGCATGAATGGGACGTGCTGCCACAAGGGCGTCTGCAATGCGTCCAAGTGCCTCACACACAACTCCAACCTGCCCTGGCGGTTTTCCTCATTGAAGTCAGTGATGAGGGCAGTGAGTTGTCCTGCACGTAGTGCTTCCTGGAATGGCGTATCATCCCTGCTGGGTATTGGGTCGACATGCCCTGACAGGGCCACGAATGGGGTACTGGGCACGGGATCTGCGTCTCCCGGTGCATCGCCACGTGCACTTCGGACTGGTGTGTCACCCTCCCCAGAGTCCCTGCACGACACCTGGGGGACATTGCAGGGCTCGGGGGTGTATACAGTGGGGTAGGAGTCCTCCTCTGACGCCCCACAGATGGACAAGGGGCTGTCCACGATTTGCAGAGGGGCCGTGGCTGCCACCTCCCCAGAGATGCTGGACTCCTCTGACCTTGGTGTGGTGATTGTTGCAGGCGCTGATGCAGTGAGGGATGGGGGTGGTGCAACCTCAATGGGCCTTGGAGGAGCTGTGGTGGTTTTGTCCTTCCTGGCCGGTACACGGTGGTCCCTGCCTTTGGCACTGGATGCGGTGGGACGGCTTCTCTCAGGCTCATCGCCCTCATGCTCACTGCCTGTGGGTGTAGAACAAAGGTACAACATGAGTGGTTGTGTGAGACGCTAATGTCATTAGTGGCAGCATTCACATTTCAGTCATTTTGGATTGGTGGCATTTTGGCCGTTACTAAATCACTGGTTTCTACGGATGTGTCGGATATGTACGCAGGTGTGGGAGTCACTAATCCTGGCCTGGTCATGTGCAGTCTGACTCGCACACTGCCAAGCCTGCTGCACAGTGTGCTTATTGGGATGTGCTAGTTACTGCACTGTGGTTGGTGGGCATTATGTGGTAGCACTTGTCCCTTGGTGGCAGTTGTCTTGCCATTATCAGAATGGGTGGAGGGCAGTATGACAAGGTGCATTGGACGGGCCTTGGTTGTGTATTCAGCATGTATTTGCCATTGGCGGTGTTGACTTTGGACACTCACCTCCATCAGCAGACGACGGAGCCCCACACTCCATTTCACTGACGCCCTCGATTGATTCTGTGCCAATCAATGCAGCGCATGTCTCCTCCCATGGCGCTAGTTTCATTGGTGAACTAGGTCCACCTCCAGTCAGCAGTGCCTGGCTGCGGTTGGCTGCGAGGATGCTCCGCACCTTCAACCGCAAGTCGTCCCACCGCTTGCGGCAGTCCCTGTGGGTGCGGGGGGTGGTGCCTACTGCACTCACCCTTTGAGCAAGCTCTGCCCATATGTTTTTTTTCCGGACCACTGCCTCTCTGCGCATGTCGCTGCTGAACATTAACTCTGCGTGCTCCTCCAGGTGGCCCACCATGGCCTACAGCTCCTCTGGGCTGAAGCGCTGCTTGCGGAGGCGGTCCGCTGACTTTTTCGGGGCTTTGGGCATAGTTGGCGGTTGTGTAGGCCTTTTCCGAGGTTCAGGTTCGTCCCAAGGGTGCTGCCTGGAGAGGATGGCAATGGATTGTGTTTTTAAAGATGGCCGCCGCGCTCCTTCCCGTTCCTGTGCGATGATGTAATTTCTGTATCCGTTAATTAGCGGTGACCGTCATTTACGGTATTCGTAAATTACGGTCACCGCTAATTACGGACTGCGAAGCTTCGATGGCGGTGTTGTTAAGAACGTCTCGCTTCATGCCGGTAAGGGGTTTAACGGGGCCTTTAGCGGTATGCCGCTAGGGGATTTACCGGCATGGCGGAAAGCTCGTGCCCACGAGGTCGGAATAGCCTGTAAATAGCGGCGTGGTACCAGATCGGACTCGCTCTTTCCGCCATGCCAGTAAAAACCAATACTTACCGCCAACCTCGGAATGACCCCCAATGTCTTTGAAGCTCTTAACTCCTCGCCATCCTGAGCATTAGTAAGTACGCCTCAAACAATTCTCTCCACAATTCCCATTTCATGCTGAGATTCCCTGGAGACGGAAAACATGCTATAGGCGGCTGTACAGACAGATCAAAGTTTCTCCTCATGTGTGCTCCGTTCTCCTCCATCTTATTTAAAGTATATTCTTTTATTCTTTATGTTCAATTATATTGCTTTTTTTTCTAAACACGTAGTTAACTTGTCCTTCACGTTCTTCTTATTAGTCACCCCTAAAAATGCCCAGTAGGTGTTTCACTATTTTTAATCTGCCCCTCCCTCCCTCCAATACTCTCCTTCGCGACCTATAGATGCTGCAGGAGCTCCACGGCACCCGCAGGGTGCACCTTCTTTTAATATCCACCTCGCAGCTGAAGAGGTGGAGTCTTAACAGGTCGGCATGTTTCCAACACCCAGGTGCCTTCTAACTCGTTGCCACTTGCGGGGGTAAAAGACCCCAACGAGAAGGTCATTATAAAAGCTGTATTGCTTAATCTGGAGCAGAGGGAGAAAGGTGGCCAAGGCAAACGGAGCCAGACCCTTGCTGACCAACTATGATCTCATGAACCTTCCGGGGGTCACGCAGGTCACGAGGGAAAGGGATACCTGTGCCAGCCTAGGATGCAGCAGACACCTCTTGAACAGGCGTGGCCCTTATTGTTAAGGACACAGGTGGTGTCTAGTTTGGACTGTCTCCCAAGGTTGGAAGTGGACAGGAAGACAACAGCAACATCTATCTTGGATTCATCAAGAGACTCACAGAGTCATGCGAGAAACGGAGTTACTCATTTATAAAGTCTGTACAGAAGAGCCGGAGCCGGGCACCCGTAGTTGGGCACCGTGAAATGAATATATATGTCTTGTAGCTTGCGGGCGTGTTTGTGTTTAGGGTCTATAGAGCGGAGGACCCCATTTGTGTTATCCTCTTTGAAGAGTTTCATGACAGACATATTTCAAACATAAAATTGTGTGGTCATTCTCATGACTTTTGCAGATCCCTGTCCTGTTACATCATATAGACATCCACCTCAGCCAATGGACTCTTCCACCCTGTTCCCAAGCGGAACCCACCCAGTGAGGTGCGCTGGAGGCTTGACAGACAGCTGCCTTCAACCAATCACAACACAGAAAGGACACCACAGTGAGAACATGCGGTCTACAAAACATATAAAAACATTTATTAAATATTATTGCAACAACTTTATATCCTCTTAAATAAAATATTATTTAAAATATAGAACAATATTTTTTAAAACTATTTACAATTGAACGTATAAAAACAGACCATCAAAAATAAGTCACCTTTTTAAGGTATCACACAAGGTAATTTTCCCGTCAAGAGACATTTTAGTCAATATATAAAATGCAAAACATTTTACGGTGCACAAGACCAGCTTGTGTAGGTACAATACTTTCCCAGCCCTGTGTGCAAGAAATGCCAGGTGGGGGATGGGTAGAAGGGTGTTTGGAGGGGTAGGTGGGTGATTTGATAAATCCTTAGAGGGTTGAGTCATTTGCAAGTAGAGGAAGGGACGGTGGATGGATGGTTGAGTCCTGTGTAAGTGGAGGAAGGGTTGGTGGATGGATGGTTGAGTCATGTGCAAGTGGAGAAAGGGTTGCTGGATGGATGGTTGAGTCATGTGCAAGTGGAGGAAGGGACGGTGGATGAATGGTTGAGTCCTGTGTAAGTGGAGGAAGGGTTGGTGGATGGATGGTTGAGTCATGTGCAAGTGGAGAAAGGGTTGCTGGATGGATGGTTGAGTCATGTGCAAGTGGAGGAAGGGACGGTGGATGAATGGTTGAGTCCTGTGCAAGTGGAGGAAGGGACGGTGGATGAATGGTTGAGTCCTGTGCAAGTGGAGGAAGGGACGGTGGATGGATAGTTGAGTCATGTGCAAGTGGAGGAAGGGACGGTGGATGGATGGTTGAGTCATGTGCAAGTGGTGGAAGGGACAGTGGATGGATGGTTGAGTCATCTGCAAGTGGAGGAAGGGACGGTGTATGGATGGTTGAGTCATGAGCAAGTGGTGGAAGGGACAGTGGATGGATGGTTGAGTCCTGTGTAAGTGGAGGAAAGGACGGTGTATGGATGGTTGAGTCATGTGCAAGTGGAGGGACGGTGTATGGATGGTTGAGTCATGTGCAAGGAGAGGAAGGGACGGTGGATGGATGGTTGAGTCATGTGCAAGTGGAGGAAGGGACAGTGGATGGATGGTTGTTCTGGAGGGAGAATGGATTGATGGGTGCATGGAGGGTGGACCAAGGACTGAAGTGTGGCTGTGTTGGTTGGGGATGGAATAGATTGGGGCACGGCTGTTGGAGGTTGGTGATAGGATATTGGCACTGGGTTTTGGTAGATAAATAGTGCTAGAATAAAAGACAGAAGCAGTGAGACTCTGTGAAGTGGGTGTGAGGGAGGGGCCTGGTGGGCTTCAGGCAAGAGGCTCTAGGCAGGGTTGGATTTAATTGTGCACTTTGCCAGGTGTACGGGCCCCTTACTCTACTGTCCCTGACGCTTTTGGAGGTGGATGTCCCAAATTACCCTGAACACAGGTAACATTTCTGGACAAGAATCCCTCCAATGTACCCTCAAAAACCTTTCCAAGAAGCCCCTCAAAAAGCCCTGAAAGATGCCTTGCAAGAGGCAATGCAGGTTGAGCTCTTCGGAGGGCATTCCTATAGATCAGGCTGCCCAAGCCCATTCCTGCAGGACGCAGTACAGCACCCGGCTATTTGTGCAGGAGACCACGCCGGTCTCCAACATGCCTGCATGCGAGCATGTGCAGTGAACACTCCATCTGCAGGAGAACATGCAGCACTCATTATTGCCATACAGCACTCATTCCTATGCAGCACTCTATCATTCCTATGCGGCACTCTATAATTCCTATGCGGCACTCCATCATTCCTATGCGGCACTCTATCATTCCTATGCAGCACTCTATCATTCCTATGCGGCACTCTATCATTCCTATGCGGCACTCTATCATTCCTATGCGGCACTCCATCATTCCTATGCGGCACTCCATCATTCCTATGCAGCACTCCATTATTCCTATGCGGCACTCCCTTATTCCTATGCAGCACTCTATCATTCCTATGCGGCACTCCATCATTCCTATGCGGCACTCCATTATTCCTATGCGGCACTCCATCATTCCTATGCGGCACTCTATCATTCCTATGCGGCACTCCATCATTCCTATGCGGCACTCCATCATTCCTATGCGGCACTCCATCATTCCTATGCGGCACTCCATTATTCCTATGCGGCACTCCATCATTCCTATGCGGCACTCTATCATTCCTATGCGGCACTCCATCATTCCTATGCGGCACTCCCTTATTCCTATGCAGCACTCTATCATTCCTATGCGGCACTCCATCATTCCTATGCGGCACTCCATCATTCCTATGCGGCACTCTATCATTCCTATGCGGCACTCCATCATTCCTATGCGGCACTCCATCATTCCTATGCGGCACTCCATCATTCCTATGCGGCACTCCATTATTCCTATGCGGCACTCCATCATTCCTATGCGGCACTCTATCATTCCTATGCGGCACTCCATCATTCCTATGCGGCACTCCATCATTCCTATGCGGCACTCCCTTATTCCTATGCGGCACTCCCTTATTCCTATGCAGCATTTCATTATTTCTATGCAGCACTCTATTATTCCTGCACTCCATATCACCCAGAAGAAGGTGGCCCAATACTCATTCTGCTCCAGATAAACAATGGGATCAAGCCTCTGGGGATGTTGTAGAGTACTGTTTCTATGGGTCCTCCTAGTCCCACCCCCTCCGCACAGTATTGTAACAGTCAGCTTTCGCGTATGTATGCCACTATTCCCGAAGGCTGACAGTGCAGTAGTGAAAAGCCCTGCAGAAAGTCCAGGAGTTTTGAGCCTTTGCAGCAGAGAGAAACATGTAGCCGAGTGTTCTGTCACTACACGTTTTACATGAGTGCTGCCAGAGTGGCCCACAGCTGTATTTCCCTTCAGAGAGTGGTGCCATGGGGGACTCAGTCCTGTACACGCCTGCAGACCTTAATGTACATGGGGCTCTTACCATGCAGAATACACTAAAGTACCACTAGATTGTCTCTAGAGGACCACTAACTTATTTTGAGGACCCCCGGCTATTAATACACCTTCTTATGCTAATCCTGACTGTACCTCTGACCCTTCTGATGATGGGGGGCCTAAGGTACTGCATACCCTCTGGGGGCAGAAGCCACAGTAAAACTGGCCTGTATGATGGGGAGGAGCCTCGGGTACTGAACCCCTTCTGGGGTGGAAGTCACAGTACCGCTGGATCTTCCGATGGGGAGGAGCCTCGGGTACTGAACCCCTTCTGGGGTGGAAGTCACAGTACCACTGGTTCTTCTGACAGGGAGGAGCCTCGGGTACCACAGACATTTCCTGTGTGGAAACCGGGTACCACTGGCCTTTCCGACGCGGAGCACCTTGGTGAATTATTGACGAGTATCAATGATGTGTCCAATGGGTAGGTTCTCACTGTAATGCTGATCCTTAAGGTGGGGGCAGGACCCCAGAGTATACAACCCCCCCTCCCTATGGATGACCGTGAGATATCACTGATGCTTTCTGTGGAAAACGTAAAGGTGCCACTGACCCTCACCTCCGGGTATCACTGATCTCTCTGATGCGGTTAATACTCCTTGGTGGCAAATGGGTATTAATTGCAGCGTAGGCCCACAAGGACTCTCTCACGCAGGGCACCTTTGTTGGGAAGTTGGCATTGGGTTGGGGAAATTAAGTAAAACAGGACCCCAACAATGAGGGAACAGGACCTCAACAATGAGGTGACAGGACCCCAACATTGAGGGAGCAGGACCTCAACAATGAGGGGAAAGGACACCAACAATGGGGGAACAGGACCTCAACAATGGGGGAACAGGACCTCAACAATGAGATGAAAGGACCCCAACATTGAGGGAGCAGGACCTCAACAATGAGGGGACAGGATACCAACAATGATAGTCAATTCCCCACTAGATATGGGGTCTAGGGGTTTGGAGTGTGGTAAGGGTGAGGGGTCGCACCCATTCAAGTCACCTCGCATCTTGTGTCCATTCAGTGTCGCTCTGTTTCCCATCATCTCACACCGACTAATGGGGTGCACTGAATCCCTCCCCAGCCCCATTTACTGCAACACCAAGCAGTTGAAGTTCTTCAACTTGAATTTGAGGGAACCCTTGTGTTGAAGTGTACTCCCTTATTTTACATTTTTTTACCCAGAATGCCTCTCTGATCCTCCTATATCTCTCTTACCCAGAATACCTCTCTGATCCTCCTACATCTCTTTACCCAGAATGCCTCTCTGATTCTCTTATGTCTCTGGGTGATATGGAGCAGATCTGATGGAGTTGTTCCTTAAAGCCTAAAATCTTAATCAGGCGAGTGCCAGCCAATCAGCAAAAGTCTCTGAAGGGCAAGGATCTGTCGGCATGGTTGGGAGTCGCGACACTCACTCTTACACTCCACCACTGCTCTATGCTCTCCGTTTCCCTCCACATGGCAATTGCTTTTTCTAGAAAGTGCGTATTTACATTAGCTCCCTACTGCCTTTGAAACCGAAACAAATTCTCTGAACATTACTTGCCATAGCTTTCATTACGGACTTCCACCCCCAAAAAGTGCAATATACTTCTTCTGCTGTACAGGAACCCCGACCTCCAACCACCCCCTGCCCCCAACACACTCTCAAAATAACTGTTCATAGATTGAATCCATGAGGTCTGATATCCCTCGACGCTCTCAGAATTATTAAGGACGGTGGGACATGTGCAGCCAGTCCATGAGGTGTGATATCCCTCGACGCTCTCAGAATTATTAAGGACGGTGGGACATGTGCAGCCAGTCCATGAGGTCTGATATCCCTCGACGCTCTCAGAATTATTAAGGACGGTGGGACATGTGCAGCCAGTCCATGAGGTGTGATATCCCTCAACGCTCTCAGAATTATTAAGGACGGTGGGACATGTGCAGTCAGTCCATGAGGTGTGATATCCCTCAACGCTCTCAGAATTATTAAGGACGGTGGGACATGTGCAGTCAGTCCATGAGGTGTGATATCCCTCAACGCTCTCAGAATTATTAAGGACGGTGGGACATGTGCAGCCAGTCCATGAGGTCTGATATCCCTGGACGCTCTCAGAATGATCAGGGATGGTGGGACATGTGCAGCCAGGCTGTGGCCCTCGATCTCCCGGGACAGGTGGATATGTAGACTCTGGCCACTGTCCCACTTGGTTCCAATGATTCCCAGCCATGGGCCGGCCTCTGGTGCACTGGGATGCAGACAGTTAAAGCTCACAGTCTTGGCAGCTGCTGCTGACTCTGGAATTCCAACACATCCCCTGGGCAAGTCCCTTCAAGCTGAAAAATGCGACTGACATTGTTTCACGAGGGAAAACATGAAGAAATGGCTGTCATGCTGAGAGCGCTGCAGGGACGGCCAGACCCTGCAGATGCACCGTGTGCAGGGAGAGGGCTGAAGGGCAGGACTCCTGTATGGAGCACTGCTCCCATTCTTATGCAGTGAGTGACCAGTCCAGCGCAGTCTGGTCTTCAGGCAAGAACGAGAGGAGGCCTCTCTCCAGGGCACAGGTTCAGAGTCCACTTCAGAGCAGGGCGCACATCCATTCTGCCGAGTTCTGAAGGGTATTGCGCCCCTGGTTATCGCGCAGGGTCCTCATGGCAGAGCCACCGCGAATAAAGCTCCCTGTGCTCTCTTCTCTGAGGGGCGCAGCCCTCGCGACCCACGTTATGCTTCTCATGGACCATAGACTGGCATCTGCGGAAACAGGAGAAAGGGGTCTGGGTTAGAACATGGACTCAACACACCACTACAAGCTTGCCAAGGGTTGTGAGTCGCGACACACAAGCATGCATGCACACACTGAAGGCGGGTCCTGGCGCACACACAAGCATGCATGCACACACTGCAGGCGTGTCCTGGTGCATACACAAGCATGCATGCACACACTGCAGGCGGGTCCTGGTGCACACACAAGCATGCATGCACACACTGAAGGCGGGTCCTGGTGCACACACAGGCATGCATGCACACACTGCAGGCGGGTCCTGGGCACACACAAGCATGCATGCACACACTGCAGGCGGGTCCTGGTGCACACAGAAGCATGCATGCACACACTGCATGCAGGTCCTGGCGCACACACAAGCATGCATGCACACACTGCAGGCTGGTCCTGGGCACACACAAGCATGCATGCACACACTACAGGCGGGTCCTGGGCACACACAAGCATGCATGCACACACTACAGGCGGGTCCTGGGCACACACAAGCATGCATGCACACACTGCAGGCGGGTCCTGGCAGGATAAGTAACACACGGGGATTACTGTGCCCACTGCACGGGGGCGCATGAAGGAGTGGGGAGCCGGAGGTCACTCCGCTGTGATGTACCACAGGACGAAAGGCCCTGTCGTGCCACTGAGCTACAAAGGCCCTCTAGCAAGAGTTCCTCACATAAGCCTTTCTACCTGGCCCCAAACCATTATTATTATTATGATTTTTATTGAAGTGTTTTGGTTAAATTAAAACCTTTTAACACTAACACATCACATAAAATACACACATTCAATAAATATAACATTAGATAAAACAACCATTATTTACACATTGAATCAACCAGGCCTGTATACATTTCCCATAACAAAATGTTTCCTACAACATCATGCAAAACATAGTAACCCCTGCCTCCCTTTCTTATAGATCACTACAATTACCACAATATGTCGAATACGCTGCACTGCATTGTGTAACTCACTGCTTTAGGTTCCAAGTCTTTGTACTTGGTCCCAATGTATTGCACTGCATTACAGAACTCACTGCACTGGTTTCCAAACCTGTGTACCTAGTCCCAACTCACTGCACTGCATCATGTTATTCACTGCTTTGGAATCTAGGTCTATTGACCCTGTCCCTACTCACAGGACTGTATTATGGAACTCACTGCTTTGGGTTCAAAGTGTTTGTACCTGGTCCCAACTCATTGCCCTGCATTATGGAACTCACTGCTTTGGGTTCCAAACCTGGGTACCTGGTCCCAACTAACTACATTAGGATCTAGGCCCATTTACCTGGTCCTAACTCACTGTACTGCGTCATGTAACTCACTGCATTGGGATCTAGGTATATTTACCTTGTCCCAACTCATCGCACTGCATCATGTTATTCACTGCATTGGAATCTAGGTCTATTGACCCTGTCCCTACTCACAGGACTGTATTATGGAACTCACTGCTTTGGGTTCAAAGTGTTTGTACCTGGTCCCAACTCATTGCCCTGCATTATGGAACTCACTGCTTTGGGTTCCAAACCTGGGTACCTGGTCCCAACTAACTACATTAGGATCTAGGCCCATTTACCTGGTCCTAACTCACTGTACTGCGTCATGTAACTCACTGCATTGAGATCTAGGTATATTTACCTAGTCCCAACTCATTGCACTGCATCATGTTATTCACTGCATTTCAATCTAGGTCTATTGACCCTGTCCCTACTCATTGGACTGCATTATGGAACTCACTGCTTTGGGTTCCAAACCTGGGTTCCTGCAACTCACTACATTGGGATCTAGGTCCATTTACCTGGTCCCAACTCACTGTACTGCATTGTGTAACTCACTGCATTGGGATCTAGGTCTATTTACCTTGTCCCAACTCATCGCACTGCATCATGTTATTCACTGCATTGGAATCTAGGTCTATTGACCCTGTCCCTACTCACAAGACTGTATTATGGAACTCACTGCTTTGGGTTCCAAACCTGTGTACCTGGTCCCAACTCACTGTACTGCATTGTGTAACTCACTGCATTCAGATCCAGGTCCATTTACATTGTCCCAACTCATTGCACTGAATTATGGAACTCACTGAATGGGGTTCCAAACGTGTGTACCTCCTCCCAACTCACTGCCCTGCATTGTGGAACTCACTGCAATGGGTTCTAGGTCTATTAACCTTGTCCCTACTCATTGCACTGCATTAGGCAACTCACTGCTTTGGGTTCTAGGTCACAGGTAGGGTTTCTGGAGTCCAACGACTGAGGCTAAGACATCTAGACACAGAGGAAGCAGCAGACCTCAGATGTCAGGGGCCGAATACAGGTAGGGTTTCTGAAGATATCCAGTGGTCGAAGTGAGTGGGAATAGTCAGGAACGGTGTTCCACTACTTTTATTTTTCACTGGTAACGGCTCCAGTACTTTTGCAACCATTTTCACCATTGAGAAACTGTTCTTTGTGAAGTTAAAGCACACTTCTCCACTTTACCACCGGGTATCCGTTACAGCTAAACTGAAATCTGTTCCAACTCAATTGGCTGTCTACCAGCATGGCCGCAACCCCTGAAAAATGTTTTGCCCGTTGCTTCTATCCTTCCTACTCTGTCCCCGCCAGAGTCACGGTTCCACTACTTTTTTTGTACCCTTCTATCACTAAAGATATCCAGACACAAGAGGGGCAGAGGAGTTCATGTGGGAGACAAAGGAGGTGCTTGGGCACCAGAGTCCCTGAAGAAGAAAGAAGAGGTGCTACTACTCCAGGGTTCATGTGCCAGGCACAGGAGGTGCTGGGGCCCCAGAGCTCGTGTGGTAGGCACATGAGGTCCTGGGGTGCCAGAGTTCTGGTGGCACGAACAGGAGATCCTGGGGCCCCAGAGTTCCTCTGGTAGGCAGAGGTGGTCCTGCGGTACCAGGGTTCCTGTAGCAGACACTGGAGGTCCTGAGGAACCAGAGTCCCCGTGGTAGGCACAGAAGGTCCTGGACCCGAGGATTCCTGGGATAGACACAGGAGGTCCTGGGACCCCAGAATATATGTGGTACAAACAGGGGGTCCTGGGACCCTAGGATGCCTGTGGTAGGTAAAGGAGGTCCTGGGACCCCAGGATTCCTGTGGTAGACACAGGAGGTCCCAAGACCCTGGAATTCCTGTGGTAGTCACAGGAGGTCCTGGCTCCCCAGAATTCCTGTGGTAGACACAGGGGGTCCTGGGCCTCCAGTTTCCTGTGGTAGGCATAGGAGGTCTTGGGACCCCAGGATTCCTGTGGTAGACACGGTAGGTCCTGGGCTCCCATAGTTCCCGTGGTAGACACAGGAGGTGCTCACGTCCTAGAGTTCCCATGGCAGATACTTGGGGAGATGGGTTCTTAGATGCCCCAGCCTCCCCAGTGCAGCCAGGGATTCTTTAGTACTGGGTTACCCCTTTCAGGTCCCTGGAACCGCAGAGATATGTAACCTCATTCATAACTCACCTCACACCCCCACCTCCAGCTCCACCTCCAGCTCGTCTCTGTATCGCCTGTTCAGAAGCCTAGAGGACAAAGAAGGGCACAGTGGTCACATTGAGGGCAATGACCCCGAGTAGAAATAAGGCTGCACCCAGAACCCTAGAGAAGGGAGGAGTCCCAAAAAAGCACCGGGCTGCTTCCTCTTTCCACACCTGCATCCCCAGCCGGTCACATGTCCCTCTCCACCGGCCCCCCTCTATGTCTCTGACTCCACCCTCGCTCCCCACCCCTCCTTGCTGGTCACAAACCCCACCTGTCTTCCTCTGGCTCCATCTCCCTTTCCCTGCTTCTATCTCTGCCACTGCCTCCAACTTCCCATCTCCTTGATCCTCATCTCCCCTCTCACTCCATCTTTGCCTAAATCCCCATGTCATCTCCTCTATGCCTCACCCTCACATCGCCTCTGTCTCCTCTCCTCTATGCCTCATCCTCACATTGCCTCTGTCTCCATCTCCTCTAAGCCTCACCCTCACATCGCCTCTGTCTCCATCTCCTCTATGCCTCACCCTCACACTGCCTCTGTCTCCATCTCGTCTATGTCTCATGCTCACATGGCCTCTGACTCCATCTCCTCTATGCCTCACCCTCACATCGCCTCTGTCTCCATCTCCTCTATGCCTCACCCTCACATCGCCTCTGTCTCCTCTTCTCTATGCCTCATCCTCACATTGCCTCTGTCTCCATCTCCTCTAAGCCACACCCTCACATCGCCTCTGTCTCCATCTCTTCTATGCCTCACCCTCACACGCCTCTGTCTCCATCTCGTCTATGCCTCATGCTCACATGGCCTCTGACTCCATCTCCTCTATGCCTCACCCTCACATCGCCTCTGTCTCCATCTCCTCGAAGCCTCACCCTCACATTGCTTCTGTCTCTATCTCCTCTATACCTCACCCTCACATCGCCACTGTCTGCATCTTCTTTATGCCTCACCCTCACATCACCTATGTTTCCATCTCATCCCCACGTCGCCACTGTCTCCTCTCCACACTGTCACTGTCTCTATCTCCTCCCCACACTGCCACTGGCTCTATCTCCTCCCCACACTGTCACTGTCTCCATCTCCTCCCCACACTGTCTCTGTCTCCATCTCCTCCCCACACTGCTACTGTCTCCATCTCCTCACCACACTGCCACTGTCTGTATCTCCTCCACACTGCCACTGTCTCCATCTCCTCCCCACACTGTCTCTGTCTCCATCTCCTCCCCCACACTATCACTGTCTCCATCTCCTCCCCACACTGCCACTGTCTCCATCTCCTCCCCACACTGTCACTGTCTCTATCTCCTCCCCACACTGCCACTGGCTCTATCTCCTCCCCACACTGTCACTGTCTCCATCTCCTCCCCACACTGTCAATGTCTCCATCTCCTCCCCACACTGCTACTGTCTCCATCTCCTCACCACACTGCCACTGTCTGTATCTCCTCCACACAATGGCACTGCCTCCATCTACTCCCACACTGTCACTGCACTGTCTCCATCTCATCCCCACACTGTCACTGCGCAAAATTTAGACAAAACCTCACTAGGTGGCTGAGAGCCAATGACAGCTAACTATTCCCCTTGTCACATTGTACATAACTGTATATAACTATATATTACGTGAACAGGACCATGCAGGAGCATGCTCCTTGCTCCCCTGTCCTTGATCTCTCCCTGTTCATATCTGCTTACTGTAATATTGCTGATGTCTATTTCTACACATCCTGCCGTTTCCTTGTACTTGCAATTAGCCGAGCATATCTGTAACCAAGCTCAGCGCATCTCTGTACCTTCATCTGATTTCTATGTATCTGTAACTAAGTTGAGCATATCCCTGTCTGTTTGCGCCCTGATACTCCAGGGTATGGCGCGCCATACAAATAATAAACTAAACTAAACGGTCTCCATCTCCTCCCCCACTGTCACTTTCTTCATCTCCTCCCACACTGTCACTGTTTCTATCTACTCTCCACACTGTCACTGTCTACATCTCTGCCCACACTGTCACTGTCTCCATCTCCTCCCCCACACTGTCTCCATCTCCTCCCCACACTGCCACTGTCTCCATTTCTTCCCCACACTGTCACTATCTCCATCTCCTCCCCACACAGTCACTGCCTCATCTCCTCCCCACACTACCACTGTCTCCATCTCCTCCCCACACTGTCACTGTCTCATCTCCTCCCCTGTCTATGTCGATGTTCCCCCTTCCTCTGACACCTTCTCTGTCTCTTCCCCTCTTTGTCTCCATGCCCTTGCCTCTGACACCTTCTCTGCTTCTTCCCCTCTGTGTCAATGTCCCTGCCTCTGACACCTTCTCTGCCTCTTCCCCTCTGTGTCAATGTCCCTGCCTCTGACACCTTCTCTGCCTCTTCCCCTCTGTGTCAATGTCCCTGCCTCTGACACCTTCTCTGCCTCTTCCCCTCTCTGTGTCCATCTCCCTGCCTCTTCCCCTCTTTGTGTCCGTGTCCTTGCCTCTTTCACCTCCACTGCCTCCCTCACCCTCTCTATGTCCCTGCCTCTGACACGTCTCTGCATCTTCCCCTCTCTGTGTCCATTCCTTTACCTCCGACACCTTCTCTGCATCTTCCCCTTTTTGTGTCCATGCCCTTGCCTCTGACACATTTCTCGGCCTCTTCTCCTTTCTGTGTCCATGTCCCTGCCTCTGTCACCTTCTCTGCCTCTTCCCCTCTTTGTGTCCATGTCCCTGCCTCTGACACCTTCTCTGCCTCCCTTCCCCTCTGTGTCCATGTCCCTGCCTCTGACACCTTCTCTGCCTCTTCCCCTCTCTGTGTCCATGTTCCTGCTTCTGACACCTTCTCTGCCTCTCCCCCTCTCTGTATCCATGTCCCTGCCTCTGACACCTTCTCTGCCTCTTCCCCTCTCTGTGTCCATGTCCCTGCCTCTGACACCTTCTCTGTCTCTTCCCCTCTTTGTGTCCATGTCCCTGCCTCTGACACCTTCTCTGCCTCCCTTCCCCTCTGTTTCCATGTCCCTGCCTCTGACACCTTCTCTGCCTCTCACCCTCCCTGTATCCATGAACCTGCCTCTGACACCGTCTTTGCCTCTTCTCCTTTCTGTATCCATGTCCCTGCCTCTGTCACCTTCACTGCCTCGCTTCCCCTCTGTGTCCATCTGTGTCCATGTCTCTGCCTCTGACACCTTCTCTGCATATGTTCCTCTTTGTGTCCATGCCTCTGACACCTTCTCTGCCTCTTCTGCTCTCTGTGTCCATGTCCCTGCCTCTGACACCTTCTCTACATCTTCCCCTCTCTGTGTCCATGTCTCTGCCTCTGACACCTTCTCTGCCTCTTCTGCTCTCTGTGTCCATGTCCCTGCCTCCGACACCTTCTCTGCATCTTCCCCTCTTTGTGTCCATGCCTCTGACACCTTCTCTGCCTTTTCCCCTCTGTGTCCATGTCTCTGCCTCTGACACCTTCTTTGCCTCTTCTTCTTTCTGTATCCATGTACCTGCCTCTGACACCTTCTCTGCCTCTTCTCCTTTCAGTTTCCATGTCCCTGCCTCTGACACCTTCTCTGCCTCTTCGCCTCTTTGTGTCCATGCCCCTGCCTCTGACACCTTCTCTGCCTCTTCCCCTCTCTGTGTCCATGTCCCTGCCTCTGACACCTTCTCTGCCTCTTCCCCTCTCTGTATCCATGTACCTGCCCCTGAAACCGTCTTTGCCTCTTCTCCTTTCTGTATCCATGTCCCTGTCTCTGACACCTTCTCTGCCTCTTCCCCTCTGTGTCCGTGTCTCTGCCTCTGACAACTTCTCTGCCTCTTCTGCTCTCTGTGTCCATGTCCCTGCCTCTGCCACCTTCTCTGCCTCTTCTCCTCTTTGTGCCCATGCCTCTCCCACCTTCTCTGCTCTTCCCCTCTCTGTGTCTATGTTTCTGCCTCTGACACCTTCTCTGCCTTTTCTGCTCTCTGTGTCCATGCCCCTGCCCCTGACACCTTCTCTGCATCTTCCCCTCTTTGTGTCCATGCCATTGCCTCGGACACCTTCTCTGCCTCTTCCCCTCTGTGTCCATGTCTCTGCCTCTGACACCTTCTCTGCCTCTTCTCTTCTCTGTGTCCATGTCCTGCATCTGACATCTTCTCTGCATCTTCCCCTCTTTGTGTCCATGCCTCTCACACCTTCTCTGCTCTTCCCCTCTCTGTGTCCATTCCTCTGCCTCTGACACCTTCTCTGCCTCTTCTGCTCTCAGTGCCCATGTCCCTGCCTCTGACACCTTCTCTGCCTCTTCCCCTCTCTGTGTCCATGTCTCTGCCTCTGCCACCTTCTCTGCCTCTTCTCTTCTCTGTGTCCATGTCCTGCATCTGACATCTTCTCTGCATCTTCCCCTCTTTGTGTCCATGCCTCTCACACCTTCTCTGCTCTTCCCCTCTCTGTGTCCATTCCTCTGCCTCTGACACCTTCTCTGCCTCTTCTGCTCTCAGTGCCCATGTCCCTGCCTCTGACACCTTCTCTGCCTCTTCCCCTCTGTGTCCATGTCTCTGCCTCTGACACCTTCTCTGCCTCTTCTCTTCTCTGTGTCCATGTCCTGCATCTGACATCTTCTCTGCATCTTCCCCTCTTTGTGTCCATGCCTCTCACACCTTCTCTGCTCTTCCCCTCTCTGTGTCCATTCCTCTGCCTCTGACACCTTCTCTGCCTCTTCTGCTCTCAGTGCCCATGTCCCTGCCTCTGACACCTTCTCTGCCTCTTCCCCTCTCTGTGTCCATGTCTCTGCCTCTGCCACCTTCTCTGCCTCTTCTGCTCTCTGTGCCCATGTCCCTGCCTCTGCCACCTTCTCTGCTCTTCACCTCTCTGTGTCCATTTTTCTGCCTCTGACACCTCACTGCCTCTTCTCCTCTCTGTGTCCATTTCTCTGCCTCTCCTTTCCCTACCCACCAGTTGCCTCTAGAACCCCCCTCATGCAGCGAGGCCCACCTGTCTTCCTGGTGCTCTATTCTGGTGGACGTCCTTTGCAGCTCTCGCCTCAGAATCTGTTTGGAGAAAAAACAAATAACATGAGGTTTTCATGGAGTTGGGCAGCAAACTTTTCTGCAAGTTTCACGCCGCCCCATTTCTCGTCAGTACTGTCAGTGATTGCAGTGCAAGGCTCTCACTGTGAGTGTTCCCCAGAGCCCGTGAGACGGCACTGCCAGTGTCAGTGATTGCAGTGCAAGGCCCCAGAGCCCGTCAGACGGCACTGCCAGTGTCAGTGATTGCAGTGCCTTTTTCCTGAATTTCTGCCCCTTTCTTGCCTCCCATCAGATATTGTGCGGCACATTTGTTATAGGAATCACTCCTAAATGCAAGACAGCCCACTACCCCGCCAGTAGTGGGGCAGATTCTAGTGCATTATGGTACCTGTAGGCCCTCTTCTCACATTTACATGAAAACTTGCTCATCCCAAAAAATAACTGGGCGAGAATTACATGATAGAGGCCATTATTGTCAGAGCTGCCTGGATCACGGATCAGTGGGGAGTATTCCGGCACAGGCGGGAGTACTCCTCAGGCATCAGACATAGGAACGCACGTGAGTGATCAGGCACAGGAATGCACGTGAGTGATCAGACACAGGAACGCCCGTGAGTGATCAGACACAGGAATGCACGTGAGTGATCAGACACAGGAGTGCCTGTGAGTGATCAGACACAGGAACGCACGTGAGTGATCAGACACAGGAATGCACGTGAGTGATCAGACAGAGGAACGCCTGTGAGTGATCAGACACATGAATACACGTGAGTGATCAGACACAGGAGTGCCTGTGAGTGATCAGACTCAGGAACGCACGTGAGTGATCAGACACAGGAACGCATGTGAGTGATCAGACACAGGAACGCACGTGGGTGATCAGACACAGGAATGCCCGTGAGTGATCAGACACAGGAGTGCCTGTGAGTGATCAGACACAGGAATGCACATGAGTGATCAGACACCGGAATGCACATGAATGATCAGACAAAATGAATGCACGTGAGTGATCACACACATGAATGCACGTGAGTGATCACACACAGGAACGCCTGTGAGTGATCAATGCCACGCTTGGCATTATGCAGACGTGTTGTGGACTACTCGGGTGCCTTCGACAGTGTCATATGAAGCAGACTTTGGTGGAAACTAAGCAGTTGGGGCAGTGCCCCCTCACTGCTCTGTTTCATGAAGTTACTAGACTCTGATACGGAAATCAGAACCGTCTATCTCAGGAGGGTGAGTTATCAGAATCTAATTCTAGCAACAAAGGGTTAAAGCAGGGATGCCCCCTAGCTCCCTGTTGTATAACTTATACATTTCCGATGTTCATGAATGTCTTGATATAGTCGGAAATAAGCATCCTTCTAGGTACGCTAACAGACCATTGCACTGTCTTCCATACGCAGACGACACTGCGGTTCTGGCGGGAACCCCGATTGGACTTCAATGCTCCCTAGGGACATTGCAACAATATGCCTCTAAAAATGGTTTGGTAATTAACCCTCATAAAACTTTAATCCTTATTTTTGGCAGGAAGGCTCCTAAAAATAACTCCGTTAATTGGTGGGTGGGAGCCCTGCACCCACCAATTGAACGATATACTGAGTAGAAATACCTAGGTATATATCTACGAAATAATCCTAAATCAACATCTACCTCTGAAAATGTTACCTAGTGTCTGGAAAAAGTGGGTGGTGCTCAGAAAGATCATTGCTGGTATTGGGGGAGTCTCCATTAAGGCAAAGGTCCGTGCTTATAGAACCTCAGTCGTTCCTAGTATTCTGTATATGTTGGAGGTCTATCCTGAAGGCTCTGTTAAATGGTGGATTTCTCTGGAAGCCAAAATATTACGATCCCTTTTGGCCTTACCGGGAGACAACCCCGTCTGTAACTCATTAATGAGGCCAACTTCTGTCCATCAGACAAGGTACTCTCGAAGTACCTGGTTCGTAGAACTGGACAGGATGGTCAGAGATCACCTTTACGAAATCGGGGTGTTTACATTTCTTGAGACTCTTATATAGTTTTGCCTGGCGGGCCATGTTAAAAAGACTCCAGAATGGGATCGAATACAGACATTGGCAAAGCTTGCAGGCAAATCTTAGTGTGAGAGATACAACCAACAAGGTGGTTTTTCTGGCAGACCATGTAGTTACTTAACAAAGTGCTGCTCTCCGCCCTTGACAATTTTTATTACATATTTGAGATTTGAGTTGTTCCCAGTGTTGCCAACACTGACCCTCTATGTAGATTTTGTAAAGGGGAACTAGAAACCGCTAGACACGTGCTTACTAATTGCAGTCACCTGGTTTCTTGCTAGAATAAAGGTTACGCAGAATTTCAGGACTATGATTCTGATCTATTTTGGAGCTCTGTGTATTGTGCCGAGTCCTTAATGACCACGGCGGCCGCATTCCATATATAGAACCTGATTAAGTGCACACGTAAGTGAACTGATACATGGCCACATTATTCTTAATATTGCCACGTGCTGGATTATCTACTTGCTGCATAACCTGGAGAGATCATGAATTTTATCACTGAGTTTTTTAAATTGACATTTTATCTTGATAATGTACTAGTCACACAAGATTATAATGTTCATATACACCAGTGTTTTATAATGTTTTATAATGACCTTTGAACTGAAATGTTTTGTAAATGATGCCTCATTTTTATCATAAGTGATATGTTTCAATGACATATGATGTAATGTGTTTATGTGTAAAGGCTGGACACCAATATGCACAAATACATTTTTTTTTAAGTCATCAGATAATGAAGGCAGTGAAGGAAGCTCCTCAATGGTCTTCATCAGATAGTGAGGGCAGTGTTAATCAGTAATAAGGCAGTGGAGGAAGCGCCTCAGTAATCAGACAGTGAGGAAACTCCTCAATGGTCTTCATCAGATAGTGAGGGCAGTGTTAATCAGTAATAAGGCAGTGGAGGAAGCGCCTCAGTAATCAGACAGTGAGGAAGCTCCTCAATGGTCTTCATCAGATAGTGAGGGCAGTGTTAATCAGTAATAAGGCAGTGGAGGAAGCGCCTCAGTAATCAGACAGTGAGGAAGCTCCTCAATGGTCTTCATCAGATAGTGAGGGCAGTGTTAATCAGTAATAAGGCAGTGGAGGAAGCGCCTCAGTAATCAGACAGTGAGGAAACTCCTCAATGGTCTTCATCAGATAGTGAGGGCAGTGTTAATCAGTAATAAGGCAGTGGAGGAAGCGCCTCAGTAATCAGACAGTGAGGAAGCTCCTCAATGGTCTTCATCAGATAGTGAGGGCAGTGTTAATCAGTAATAAGGCAGTGGAGGAAGCGCCTCAGTAATCAGACAGTGAGGAAGCTCCTCAATGGTCTTCATCAGATAGTGAGGGCAGTGTTAATCAGTAATAAGGCAGTGGAGGAAGCGCCTCAGTAATCAGACAGTGAGGAAACTCCTCAATGGTCTTCATCAGATAGTGAGGGCAGTGTTAATCAGTAATAAGGCAGTGGAGGAAGCGCCTCAGTAATCAGACAGTGAGGAAGCTCCTCAATGGTCTTCATCAGATAGTGAGGGCAGTGTTAATCAGTAATAAGGCAGTGGAGGAAGCGCCTCAGTAATCAGACAGTGAGGAAGCTCCTCAATGGTCTTCATCAGATAGTGAGGGCAGTGTTAATCAGTAATAAGGCAGTGGAGGAAGCGCCTCAGTAATCAGACAGTGAGGAAACTCCTCAATGGTCTTCATCAGATAGTGAGGGCAGTGTTAATCAGTAATAAGGCAGTGGAGGAAGCGCCTCAGTAATCAGACAGTGAGGAAACTCCTCAATGGTCTTCATCAGATAGTGAGGGCAGTGTTAATCAGTAATAAGGCAGTGGAGGAAGCGCCTCAGTAATCAGACAGTGAGGAAACTCCTCAATGGTCTTCATCAGATAGTGAGGGCAGTGTTAATCAGTAATAAGGCAGTGGAGGAAGCGCCTCAGTAATCAGACAGTGAGGAAACTCCTCAATGGTCTTCATCAGATAGTGAGGGCAGTGTTAATCAGTAATAAAACATAGATAATGGGGAGTGACAGGTTTGGGATGCGCTCAATTTCTCTAGAATATGGGTAGTCCATTGCAGCAGCCACTGCACGGGAGCTTCCCCCGGGTTCCTCCAACAGTTAATAGCATGAAGTGGAGTTTGTGCAGTTGTGGTGTGCAGAGGACTCGATATTCAAATGGTCAGATCCTCAATAGTAAAATGAGAGCTCAAATGTCCTTGAATAAGCGACAAGTCCAATAATGTGGAAAGTGATTTATTGCGGTCACAGCCGACACGTGTTTCGACCCATGAGGTCGTCCTCAAGGCAAAAAGCGTAACGGGTAGAATCCCCATTTGAAGTTCTTGGATGGCAATTGGGTCACATAATGGATCGAATTCAGAGAAAAGTCCTAATGGGATGGACAAAATGTGCGCCGGATGAATCCATCCCTCTTACTTTTGATCCAGATATTTCTACCATATATACAAGATATTAACCTTCTGTGCTGAATTAATTGTGCTACATCTGCATCGCCGAATTTCGGCGCACATTTTGTCCATCCCATTAGGACTTTTCTCTGAATTCGATCCATTATGTGACCCAATTGCCATCCAAGAACTTCAGATAGGGATTCTACCCGTTACGCTATTTGCCTTGAGGACGACAGTGTTCCTCAGTCATCAGACAGCGAGGAACCTCAATAGTCTTCATCAGATAACGAAGCAGTGTTCATTAGTAATAAGGCAGTGGAGGAGAGTGGAGACATACCTGGTTTTGACGTCTGTAGTAGAGGAGTCCACTCAGCGCCAGCAGGATACCCAGGATACATGGCACCAGCAGGTACGTGTAGGCCCTTCCCATGGACTCTTCCTGGCCAGATCCCGCTGCGTTTTCTGGTCCTGGGCCATAGAGAGGGAGGAGGTTAGAGTCATGGTGTGGGCCAGCGACACTTTCCCCTCGTTCATCAGACTGCTGGTTCTCTAGCCCTCTAAGTACACCAGGGGGCCCGGGCCTCCACGGTAGATGGTAAATGCCAGGGCCACTCTCTACGGTAGGTGCTTGCGCAATGGCCTCAGGGATTACCAGCATGGTGCTAGGGGAAGTAGGGGTGTTCATAGTCCTGAGAAGGTCCAGCACCTGCGTAGGCTGCACACCAGTCACAGCCATAGGAACCTTAGAGTTCCCAATGGTGATGTCTTTCCAGGATTCTTGGAGCAGGGAAGCCTTTCCAGTCACTAATATGAGGGTATCCGTGCCACTAATGGCGGTGTCTTTGAAGGAGTGTTGGTCAAGAGCAGCCTCGTCACTGACTGCCAGCGGGGCCTCTGTGCTGCCAATGATGAGGGTGTCTTCTGTGGAAGCTTGTTGAGGGGCGGCCCCTTCGGTCACAGACACGGGGGCCTCAGTGCTGCCAATGATGAGGGTGTCTTC
Source organism: Ambystoma mexicanum (assembly GCF_040938575.1). Taxonomy (NCBI): domain Eukaryota; kingdom Metazoa; phylum Chordata; class Amphibia; order Caudata; family Ambystomatidae; genus Ambystoma; species Ambystoma mexicanum. The sequence continues at coordinate 4,728,144 of NC_090938.1, forward strand.
TGTGGAAGCTTGTTGAGGGGTGGCCCCTTCGGTCACAGACACGGGGGCCTCAGTGCTGCCAATGATGAGGGTGTCTTCCGTGGAAGCTTGGTGAGGGGCGGCCCCTTCGGTCACAGACACGGGGGCCTCAGTGCTGCCAATGATGAGGGTGTCTTCTGTGGAAGCTTGTTGAGGGGCGGCCCCTTCGGTCACAGACACGGGGGCCTCAGTGCTGCCAATGATGAGGGTGTCTTCCGTGGAAGCTTGGTGAGGGGCGGCCCCTTCACTCACAGACACGGGGGCCTCAGTGGTGCCAACGATGATGTTGTCTTCCGTGGAAGCTTGGTGAGGGGCGACCCCTTCGGTCACAGATGAGAAGTCCTCAGAGCGGGCAATGCTACTTTTCTTCACTGATGTCTGATGAGTGATAACCGCCCTAGTCACAGCCCTCATAGGACTCCCACCGGAGCCACCAATGGTGTTGGGAGAACCTGCCGTGAGGTTTTCACCCTGGATTAGAGAAGTGCTGCCCCCAGGGGTTGCGGAGTGAGCATCAGTCACAGGAATTTCCTGGTACTTCCCTGAATCAGGTGTGGAAGAGGGATGTGGTGCCAGTCTAGTGCCTGAGAGCAGTTCTGTGCTGAGGAGCGAAGGTGTGTGTGCAGGCTCCAGGGTGGGGGCAGGCATGATGGTTGGAGGGGTCCAGAGGCTCCCAGGGACCTCCTGACTTGCAGGCGTCCCTGGGATGTTCTGTGTAGTCCTGGCTACCCTGACACCTCCCTCACTGTGCCGCGTGGCAGGCAGCACCTTCATACCTGTGGCATCCTTGCTGTGTTGCTGAGGTGAGCCAGGCTTGAAGGATGCAGGAGAATCGGGGGGTTCAAGGGTGGGGCAGGTGCAGGTGTCCTGAGCTGGACCTGAAACAATCGGATAAAATCATTGAGTAAATTGCAACATCTGCAGAAGGTCAGACGAGTGAGCACCAGTGCATGCAATAGGGCACCCTGGAAATGGCAATGGAGCGAGACGTGGCCCACATCCTGCCTTCTCCTGGGTCTCCCCAAATACCAACACCCTAATGCCCTTTACCCATCAGACGAAGGTGAGTCTATGTGTGTGCCACGAGCCTCTAGCGTGGCAGGTGGTAATGCAGAGGAGTGTACTGGCCTCTGGGACTGCAAGTGGTCTTTCATCAGCCAGAGAGATGTCCTTTAGACTGTAGCTGGCACTGTGCCAGCGTAGAGATGCCAGGATGCCCTTGGACATTGAACTTTGGCATGACTGCTTGTCATCCTGGGACCCCCCATCTCCGTCTCACCCTCTTTCAGCTCCTTATTGCAGAGCCTAAGCGTGCCCTCCGTTCCTTCAATAGAGGAGAGCATGTTAAAATGTCCCTTTTTGTCCTCACTCTATTTTGAGGATGATGTTGGGGGTCAAAGCAGCCCATACCCCCATGTGCAATGGACAGAGTCTAAGGAGTTGTCAGGAAGTGAAGGGCTAATCCCGGTAGATGAAAACTGGGCCTGCTTGGATCTCAAGAACGGAAAGATGGGTTGTCACCCACCACATGGGATGGCCAATCCTGGTAGATACATCATGACTCTCCTTGGATCCCCAGAATGGAAGGATGGGTTGTCACCCACCACATGGGATGGCCAAACCGGGTAGATACATCATGACTCTCCTTGGATCCCCAGAATGGAAGGATGGGTTGTCACCCACCACATGGGATGGCCAAACCTGGTAGATACATCATGACTCTCCTTGGATCCCCAGAATGGAAGGATGGGTTGTCACCCACCACATGGGATGGCCAATCCTGGTAGATGCAGCATGACTCTCCTTGGATCACCGGAATGGAAGGATGGGTTGTCACCCACCACATGGGATGGCCAATCCTGGTAGATGCATCATGACTCTCCTTGGATCCCCGGAATGGAAGGATGGGTTGTCACCCACCACATGGGATGGCCAAACCTGGTAGATGCATCATGACTCTCCTTGGATCCCCGGAATGGAAGGATGGGTTGTCACCCACCACATGGGATGGCCAATCCTGGCAGATGCATCATGACTCTCCTTGGATCCCCGGAATGGAAGGATGGGTTGTCACCCACCACATGGGATGGCCAATCCTGGCAGATGCAGCATGACTCTCCTTGGATCCCCGGAATGGAAGGATGGGTTGTCACCCACCACATGGGATGGCCAAACCTGGCAGATGCATCATGACTCTCCTTGGATCCCCGGAATGGAAGGATGGGTTGTCACCCACCACATGGGATGGCCAATCCTGGTAGATGCATCATGACTCTCCTTGGATCCCCGGAATGGAAGGATGGGTTGTCACCCACCACATGGGATGGCCAAACCTGGTAGATGCATCATGACTCTCCTTGGATCCCCGGAATGGAAGGATGGGTTGTCACCCACCACATGGGATGGCCAATCCTGGTAGATGCATCATGACTCTCCTTGGATCCCCGGAATGGAAGGATGGGTTGTCACCCACCACATGGGATGGCCAATCCTGGTAGATGCATCATGACTCTCCTTGGATCCCCGGAATGGAAGGATGGGTTGTCACCCACCACATGGGATGGCCAATCCTGGTAGATGCATCATGACTCTCCTTGGATCCCCAGAATGGAAGGATGGGTTGTCACCCACCACATGGGATGGCCAATCCTGGTATATGCAGCATGACTCTCCTTGGATCACCAGAATGGAAGGATGGGTTGTCACCCACCACATGGGATGGCCAATCCTGGTAGATGCAGCATGACTCTGCTTGAATCCGCAGAAGAGCAGGGTGGGTGGTCACCACCACCCTGGATGGCCACCCGTGGGTTGCATCCCCAGAAAGGAAGGATGGGTAGACATCCAACACATATGATCCAGAAAAGCTGATGGGGAGCAGTTACACGCCTCTGCAGGAAATCCCCCCCCCCACCTCCTATATGTTGGAAGTCTGAGATGGTGCCATGTTTGACACCAGCAGTTGTGCCAATACCACAGCATATATTCAAAAGAAGATACCCATTGAGACAAACCTATCGAATGTATTCCCGAAGAGACGCCAATCAGAGAGGAACTCCCTGAAGGAATATGAAAAAGAGCAAAAACAGAAGCTAGTGACGTCACACGAGACGTGTGCAACATCCCGGGATATTGGCTGAAGAGGATGCATGGATCTTACAGGAACTAATGACGAAGTAAAGAGTCAAGTGAACTTTTAAATACGAGAAAGAAGATTACACATGCATGAAGTTCTGCAGAGAATCAACTGTTCAATTAGCGTACAGACGCTGAACGCAAGTAGATTAAGTCATCATAGAAGCTGGCTATGCGTAGTGAATAGAATGCAGGCAGAGCCGCCATTGTACAGGAGCTGGGAATCGGTGTTGTGAATTTAGTAAGCCAGGACCCATGAAGCGTACAGACGCTGAACGCAAGTAGATTAAGTCATCAGAGAAGCTGGCTATACGTAGTGAATAGAATGCAGGCAGAGCCGCATTGTACAGGAGCTGGGCATCGGTGTTGTGAATTTAGTAAGCCAGGACCCATGAAGCGTGCAGACGCTGAACGCAAGTAGATTAAGTCATCAGAGAAGCTGGCTATGCGTAGTGAATAGAATGCAGGCAGAGCCGCCATTGTACAGGAGCTGGGAATCGGTGTTGTGAATTTAGTAAGCCAGGACCCATGAAGCGTACAGACGCTGAACGCAAGTAGATTAAGTCATCAGAGAAGCTGGCTATACGTAGTGAATAGAATGCAGGCAGAGCCGCATTGTACAGGAGCTGGGCATCGGTGTTGTGAATTTAGTAAGCCAGGACCCATGAAGCGTGCAGACGCTGAACGCAAGTAGATTAAGTCATCAGAGAAGCTGGCTATGCGTAGTGAATAGAATGCAGGCAAAGCCGCCATTGTACAGGAGCTGGGCATCGGTGTTGTGAATTTAGTAAGCCAGGACCCATGAAGCGTGCAGACACTGAAACGCAAGTAGATTAAGTCATCAGAGAAGCTGGCTATACGTAGTGAATAGAATGCAGGCAGAGCCGCATTGTACAGGAGCTGGGCATCGGTGTTGTGAATTTAGTAAGCCAGGACCCATGAAGCGTGCAGACGCTGAACGCAAGTAGATTAAGTCATCAGAGAAGCTGGCTATACGTAGTGAATAGAATGTAGGCAGAGCCGCCATTGTACAGGAGCTGGGAATCGGTGTTGTGAATTTAGTAAGCCAGGACCCATGAAGAGAAAAGGCGAGTATTGTGTTGCAGCAAGAATATGCTGAAATCGTGGAGCTGCATAGCAAGGCTGTCTGCCCTGTTATCAAAACTGAGGCAGCCAAGGTCGGTTATCTACTCTTAAAAGGAATGAACGTGCGAAAGATGAATCATCTCTTGTTAAGTTGCAAAGAAAAGAACACCAAGAGTGGCAAGTTTTATTCATTTAAGACATTTAAAAATCTACAAAATGGACCAAATTCTGGTCTCCTTTCACGTGACCCAAGGATGAAAATAGAGTTGAACGTGCAGTCCTAGAACAACGATAGTGAGTGCTCTCATTCCCATGTGTTCCCACAGACAAGGATACTTTGCAAGGCCAAGTTCAAAGACAAACTTCATGGCAGAAGGCATGGGTGATGAGAGATGTTGGGCTAATTGGGTGGGGAGGTAAAGTCAGGGCCACCTCCTTGCACCTGGGTCTGGGTTTACATGCTTCTAAGTGAACCGAATGCTCCAGACGTGGCACAAGCGTGCCACCCAATTGTACTATGCAGTATAATGAAGGACCTTATAGTTTGAAGACCAATTGAAAACAGTGCACTTGATGGTTTTAAAGATGACGTGTTTTAGAGGTAGGCATGTATTGTCGCCCCAATCACAATCCTAGTTCCCATGTAAGTATACTTTGATGTTCCCCTTAAGCCTATCACAATCCCTAGTAGGTTTTCTATTATTTTCCACATAGTATGACATCACCTCTGATGTATTTTTTGTATAAAGTCTATGTTATGTGAAAAGATCACTGAGAGAAATTGAGCGAACGTCTGTTGATGTTCGTTGTAACTCCCTGTTTTAGACAATTGTTAATAAAACAGTACTTTGCCATCTTCCTGAGTTGCTTCGGTTATTTGGACTCAGAGTTATTCTGTATGATCCCATCCATTACATATGCACGTTCCTAAAGGGCCCTAAACTGAAAGCGGCTGAGCAGGGCTCAGGAAGGACAGATTACCACTGATTCGTCAGGTTAACCTGGAAACCTTCCAGATCCCCAGGGATCAGCCATGATCCACTCAGGTGTTGGATGAGTGCCATGAAATCCCTAAACCCGCTTTCCTTACTCCCTCAAAGAAAAGGAGAGTGCATTTTCAAAGTTAATAGGCTGAGAAAGAGTGTGTCATAGTGCGTACCAACTTACAGCTCTGTACTGTATATCCAGCAGGATTTACAATATATATAGAGTGGCCTAAACCCTCCTTGACAGCCCCTCGATGCTCCCTGCTGCTCTGCTCCCCATGGACTCATTTCAGAATAGCAGCGAGGGGTTGCCCAGCACTCACCTGGGGTGGCAGCTGTGCCCTCTCTCTCCGAGCCCTCTGGGCCCACATGCTCCTCCGGCTCCACAGGCTCCTCCGGCTCCTCACATATGTCATCCTGGCACGTCACCGGGTTCGGCTTCGCGAGGTTGAGGAGCCTCCGCGTCATGCTGAAGACTCTCTGCACCTCCATCAGCATGTCTGCGGGAGACGTGGAGAAGGTCTTGGTGCAGCTCTGCGGAGAGAGGAAAGTTCACTTTACACCAGCGTGAGAGTGCACACTAGGCAGGCGTGCACAGAACTTTACACAAGCACCAATGAACACCCCCAGAGTAGAAAGAACAGTCACTGTGACCATGTTCCTCTCCCTCTGGAAAACAAAAAAAAACATGTTTCTGCCCAGATTCCTCGCACCCTGCCTCCCCTCTTTTGCAGATTCCTTGCACCCTGCCTCCCCTCTGTTGGAGATTCCTTGCACCCTGAGTCTCTTCTTTTGCAGATTCCTCGCACTCTTCCTCTCCTCTGTTGCAGATTCCTTGCACCCTGAGTCCCCTCTGTTGCAGATTCCTCGCACCCTGCCTCTCCTCTGTTGCAGGTTTCTCGCACCCTGCCTCCCCTCTGTTGCAGATTCCTTGCACCCTGCCTCCCCTCTGTTGCAGATTTCTCGCAGCCTGCCTCCCCTCTGTTGCAGATTCCTCACACCCTGCCTCCTATATGTTGCAGATTCCTCTCACCCTGCCTTCCCACTGTTGCAGATTCCTTGCACTCTGCCTCCCGTCTGTTCTAGATTCCTCACACCCTGCCTCTCCTCTGTTGCAGATTCCTCACACCCTGCCTCTTCTCCGTTGCAGATTCCTCGCACCCTGCCTCTCCTCTGTTGCAGATTCCTCACACCCTGCCTCTTCTCCGTTGCAGATTCCTCGCAACCTGCCTCTCCTCTGTTGCAGATTCCTCGCACCCTGCCTCTCCTCTGTTGCAGATTCCTTGCACCCTGCCTCTCCTCTGTTGCAGATTTCTCGCAGCCTCCCTCCCCTCTGTTGCAGATTCCTCACACCCTGCCTCCTATATGTTGCAGATTCCTTGCACCCTGCCTCTCCTGTTGCAGATTCCTTGCACCCTGCCTCTCCTCTGTTGCAGATTCCTCACACCCTGCCTCTTCTCTGTTGCAGATTCCTCGCACCCTGCCTCCTATATGTTGCAGATTCCTTGCACCCTGCCTCTCCTGTTGCAGATTCCTTGCACCCTGCCTCTCCTCTGTTGCAGATTCCTTGCACCCTGCCTCTCCTGTTGCAGATTCCTCACACCCTGCCTCTTCTCTGTTGCAGATTCCTCGCACCCTGCCTCCTATATGTTGCAGATTCCTTGCACCCTGCCTCTCCTGTTGCAGATTTCTCGCAGCCTCCCTCCCCTCTGTTGCAGATTCCTCACACCCTGCCTCCTATATGTTGCAGATTCCTCGCACCCTGCCTCCTATATGTTGCAGATTCCTTGCACCCTGCCTCCAATATGTTGCACCCCATGCATCCACTTCCCTCTCGCGCCACTTCTTACTTTCCCTTTTACCCACATGCTGCTTACTTTCTCATTCCTGCTTTTTTTGGGCCACTGTCCTCTCACCCATAAGGAGATCATCTTTCATGTGGGTGATGTCACCCTGCAGCCCCTCCTCTAATGCCCCTTGATACCCCACCCCAGGGAGGCAATTTAGGAATTTCTGTGGGTGCTGCTGCCCGGATGTTAGGGCGGTGGCACTGAAAAGGTATTAACGTGGTCAGAGATTTCCTGGGGGGTGCCCAGGCCCCCCACCCTTCTCTCTTCCCACCCTCCCCTTTCGATCCCTCCCTTCCCCATCACTCCTGTAACCCCCCCCTGCCACCCCGCCCCAGGTGGCGCTACCTCCGGCGGCGAGTGTGTCGGGGAGATGCAATCGTCTGCGATCAGTCTCGTGTGGAGTTCTTTCAGTTCCCTCGCGTGCTTCCGGTTTGTGGAGCCGTCTCTGTAGCTCTTCACCTGGTGCTCCAGGATCTTCCCTACCCAGTGCATGGCTCGCGTCACATAGCAGGCCTTGTACCCCTCATCACCCTAAAGAGGAGGACATGGGACAACAGAGGCAGAGTTAGGAGACTCGTGTGTGCATGCAGACATTTCACCCCCAACACCCACACCCCCCCCCCCGCCCCCAAGAGGCAGAGCCAGGATTGTCTAACAAGTGGGACCTGAAGTTAATGTAGTTGGACCCACCGCAGTGACAGTAACACCTGTAAATGCCCACACAACACTGATGAATCAGCATTTATAGATTTTGGGTGGGCCCTGCCCCTTCAGGCCCTACTCACGCCTCTGGACAGCGACCTCAAGACAGATGGCGCTTCACAAGAAGAGACCGCCCCTCCACATGAAAGACTTTTTGTAGACAGAGCTGCCTTGCTCAGATGACAAAACTTTCAACATGACAAGGCCGCCCTCTGCAGGGATAGCACCAGGGCATTTCAACCTTTTCAGTTGAAATGGGCCTCAAGCCTCAGGGGGCCACAGCTACTGTCCCCATGTTGTCAATCTTACCATAAATTAAAATACTGCAAGGAATGTGCGCTTTGCAGCACACACATTACAGGCTGCCCTTTGCAGGCACCCTCAGGCCGAACCCCTGGCCCCTCGCCCACGGCCTTGCAGTATACAGCTGGTGTGAGTGCTTATCAATTCTTGGCCTTTCCACTCGGCTTTGGACCACTAACAGCCACTCACCTCAGCTTTCAAGTCCACGAAGGTGAAAGAGATATTGCAGGGTGTGTTCATCTGGTTACCGATCTGCAAAGGAAGCAGACAGTGGTTACTCTCTCCTCCTGTGTCTTCCCCTCCCCCACCCTCCTCCTCAGGGTGCTGTTTTCCCTTTCCACCTCAGGGGCCAACTACAATTTCCCCTTCTGAGTGTCCTGGTCCCACATCCCACTTAGTGTCACGACTCAATATCTACCCTGAGGTCATCACAATTAGATAGTGGGGGCAGTGTCAAAAAATAGTGAGACAGGAGAGCAAGCTTCTCATTAATGAGACTGTGACCAAGCTCCTCAATAGTCATGATAAGACAGTGAGGGTAGTGTTAATCAGTAATTAGAGGGCAGTGTTAATCAGTAAACAGACAGGGGAGCAAACTTCTCATTAATGAGACTGTGACCAAGCTCCTCAATAGTCATGATAAGACAGTGAGGGCAGTGTTAACAAGTAATCAGATGGCAGTGCTAATCAGTTAACAGACATGGGAACAAGCTTCTCAGTAATGAGACAGTGAGCAAGCTCCTTAATAGTCATGATAAGACAGTGAGGGCAGTGTTAATCAGTAAACAGACAGTGGAGCAAGCTTCTCAGTAATGTGACAGTGAGCAAGCGCCTCAATAGTCATGATAAGACAGTGAGGGCAGTGTTAATCAGTAATCAGGGGCAGTGTTAATCAGTACACAGTCAGTGAGCAAGCTCCTCAGTAATGAGGCAGTGAACAAGCTGCTCAATAGTCATGGTAAAACAGTGAGGGCAGTGTTCATCTGTAATCAGGGGCAGTGTTAATCAGTAAACAGACAGGGGAGCAAGCTCCTCAGTAATGAGACAGTGAGTAAGCTCCTTAATAGTCATGGTAAGACAGTGAGGGCAGTGTTAATCAGTAAGCACAGAGCAGTGTTAAGCGGTAATTAATTAGATGGCAGTGTTAATCAGCAAACAGACACGGGAGCAAGCGTCTCAGTAATGAGACAGTGAGCAAGCTCCTCAATAGTCATGATAAGATAGTGAGGGCAGTGTTAATCAGTAATCAGACGGTGAGCAAGCGCCTCAGTAATGAGACAGTGAGCAAGCTCCTCAATAGTCATGATAAGATAGTGAGGGCAGTGTTAATCAGTAACCAGATGGCAGTGTTAATCAGTACACAGACAGCGAGCAAGCTCCTCAATAGTCATGATAAGATACTCAGGGCAGATAGTGAGGGTATTGGTACAGTGGAAACTACACCTGGTTTTCTCTCCTCTTTGCTGTCTATCTGCTCTCAACAACCCTCTAATCCCTCTTTGCTGGTGGCCTCCTTTGCCCCCGTGTCCCGTCGCCCACCCATACCCCACCTTCTCACTCCTCATTGCTCTGAGTCCTGCCTGATTCCTGGCCCTTCGCCACTGGAGTCTTTGCAGCGTGCAGTGGTCAGCACTTCCCCCGGGACAGTCCCATGAGTCCTCGGGGCCTCACTGCCTCCTCACTGCCCCCTGTGCGCCGTCACCCCCTCACTTACCAGATCATCCAGGAACGCCATGTGTTGCTCCGTGATGTGTATATAACAACGGCGGGTCCCGGACACCGGAAGTGCAGCGCCGAGAAGCCACGTGACCGTGAAAAGGGCCGCCAGCGCCACCGCCTGCACCTGAGGAGAAGGATAGGACCGTCAGTCCGGGGCACTCCCTGCACCCCCACACACTCTCTCCTCTTGCACCCCGCCGTGCACCCCCCCCCCCCCCACCGGGCCCGCCATTCACTCCCGCGAGCTGCTCGCAGCCCAGACACACCACGTGACGCCCCGCATGGCGGCCCCACCCAGTCACGACCTGCAGAAGTGTTTGCACACTGTGGGGGCGTAGTGAAGCCAGCCCCCCCCCCCCCCCCCCCAGGGCCAAGGGAAGGCTTCTGAAAGTCAACTCCCAGGAGCCGAACAGGTGGCAGCCGGGCACCTAGTCTCTGCTAAGCGCTGGATTCTGCCCAAGAGAGGCCTGCAGCGGGCACACAGCCTGGGGCCCAAATAGGCAGAGGATGCCATCTCCCGGCACAACACCAGCTTCCGCTGTCCTGATCCCTGGCACGACAATGGCCTCGCTGGATGCAAGCGCACAACCAGCTGAGCAGTCACTGAGTCCTGGGGCAGGACCGTGCACCCTGCTGGCACCCTGCTGGCACAAGATTGCGGGCGCATCATTGTATCTTTGCATGGTACTGTCCCAACGCATATATATTTACTTTTTTATTTATTTAGATTTATAAAGCGCACTTGTAGCCCCGAGGCGCTGTTACAAGCAGGTGCCTTGGTTACATGATGCATAATTTGCTGCTGGTTACATTGAGTGTAGCTATTAATTTATTTTATTTATCTGTTTGTATTTTTAAAGCGATCGCACAGCCCGGGGGCATCGAGACGCTGTTACAGGACTATGTCTCTTAGTTGCGTATTTATAATGCGCTTAATACCCAGAGGTTATTAAGCACGGACCCGGGGATCGAACCTGTGTTGCTTCGTTTCGTCTTGTTGCGCTGAGCTATCCTCCCGGAAAAATTAAGGAGAGTCTGTACCTTATTTTCATGCAAGTTGCCTGAGCAGCTAAGGGTACAGACCACGGATCACAAGCAGTGAGCGCCCCGTGGGGTGAGGCGGAAGCGAGTTCCAATGGGAAGCTGGAGTCCACAGCGTGTGACCTCAGGACCTTGCGCACTGTGATGCGGTTGGTGTAGTGGGTTTTCGCGTGTGTACTCTAGTGATTCTCTGTGAGAGGTACGGGGGCTGTGTTGTGTAGGCATTTGTGTGTAGGGGTCAGTGTTTTGAAGATGACCCTTTCTCTGATGGGGAGCCAGTGGGCTTGTTCCCTGGCAGCTGTTATGTGGTCTCTTTTGGAAATGCAGATGGCCGCCTGGAGTTTATCCGGCTAGGAGGGCGTTACAGTAGTCGAGTCGGGATCCGATTATGACTCTGGCTATGGTTAGGCAGTTTAGGTCGGAGAGGAAGGGGCTGGCTGCGGTTAGCACTTTGGGGTGATAGGCTGCTGCGGGTGCTAGGCGTGGACCTGTCTAGTCATAGATCCCTCCAAGCACTTTAAGTTGTCGATGGTGAAGGTACTATATTGGTCATCAAGTCTCTTTTGGGTTTCAGAGGAGGGGTTAGGAGTAGTTCCGTTTTGTCTCCATTTAGACATAGCCAGTTTTCTGCCCTCCATGTTTGGATGGTAGAGTAGATTGAGTTGAGGGATTTTGGTGTCGGATTCATAGTTGCCTGAGAGTGGAATGAGAACCTGAGTGTCGTCAGCGTAATTCGTGTCGGTGATGCCTAGTGCGTCAAGGATGGGCAACAGTGGCCTGGTGACTATATTGTATCCGGTGAGTGAGATGATCTGACCTAGCGGGACTCCACACTCGATGAAGTTGGGGTGTGCGCAGGCTTGGTCGGAGAAGACCTTTGTGGCTCTATCTTGGAGGAAGGGGGTGATCCAAGCTGTGGCCTTGGGGGAGAAGTTAGCAGCAGACGTCCATTTGATTCACAACACAACACAACAGAGACAATACTGGCGCAGGTCTTTCTTTTTTTTAATAGTGTTTTGGTTCCCACATATAAACAAGTGAGAACCTTTCGCAAACGATATAAAAGAAACTATTAGGTAAATATTACCTGCTGCATGAGTATAAAATATTCTTTGAAGAAGAAAAAAAAACAACAAGAAAAAAGAAATAAACGAAAAAATAAGATAAGGAAAGAAACTGCAACAAAAGATCTGATCCTTTACATAGTAAACTCTTAAGAATATTTGTGATCATCAGAGAGAATTTCTACCGTTTTTCCTTTTGAGAAAGGGGGGGAGCAGAGCGAGGCGACACTGCAGTTGTGCTCCATCACTTCCAGCTCTAGAAAGGAACACCTGCAGCTTTTCAGTATTGGACTGAGGACTACACAGGGCCCCCCATCAGGCTACCCCAGAAGGCTTTGCTCCCCATAACGGTGCCCAGATGCTTAACTCTGTCTTCCTTCAGGCCAATGCAGCCCACTGCCGTAGTCTGGCATAATAGGGTGGCATATCACTGTGTTATGCATTAATGTACCCTGGCACAATGGCAGAACGCAGCAGGATCTCCTGGCACAATGCATACAATATACATTACACAGGGCAGCACATTTGTCTAGCTGGACCCAATACTGGCACAGCAGAGTCTTCTGGCATATTTCCAACGAAACCATTTCTGCCCTCAGGCACAATGCAGGCCCGCCAATGTATCTAGAAACACCAAGGGCATGTTTCTGCCTAGCACATGACTTCACCTGGCACGCAAACATCTGGTGTGCCCCTGAATACTGCCCCATTGCTGGCACTCTGCTGTACTCAAGCACAAACCCCAACAGGGCACCTTTGTTCTCAGGAGCCGGTCATCTCTTCTTGTTCAGCACTGATTTACCACTGTAACCTTGCACAATGCCAACACATGATGGCATCCTGGCACAATGCTAGCCAGCAAATCAGCATATGTGGAACAAGACTGGCACATGACTCTCTCCTGGCACAATACCGGCTGACATCACGCTTTCGCCTGCACATCACTCTATCCGGAATTATGTTGACACCCGTCTCTATAATGAAACAAAACCAGCAGGTACGTCACTGAATCTGGAGCAACACTGGCACGTAACTCTATACTGGCATGATAGGGTCAGACACCTCACTGTTTCTGGAAGATTCCTGGCACATAACTCTATACTGGCATGATACAGTCAGAAACCTAACTGTTTCTGGAAGAATCCTGGCCCATCACTCTATACTGGCACAATACGGTCAGACAGCTCACTGTTTCTGGAAGAATCCTGGCACATCACTCTATCTGGCAGGTTATAGTCAGACACCTCACGGTTTCTGGAAGAATGCTGGCACATAACTCTATACTGGCAGGTTACAGTCAGGCACCTCACGGTTTCTGGAAGAATCCTGGCACATCACTCTATCCTGGCATGATACGGTCAGACACCTTACTGTTTCTGGAAGAAACCTGGCACATCACTCTATACTGGCATGATACGGTCAGACACCTCACTGTTTCTGGAAGAATCCTGGCACATCACTCTATACTGGCAGGTTACGGTCAGACACCTCACTGTTTCTGGAAGAATCCTGGCACATCACTCTATCTGGCACGATACAGTCAGACACCTCACTGTTTCTGGAAGAATCCTGGCACATCACTCTCTATACTGACACAGTCAGACACCTCACGGTTTCTGGAAGAATCCTGGCACGCCACTCTATACTGGCACGACACGGTCAGACACCTCACTGTTTCTGGAAGAATCCTGGCACATTACTCTATACTGGCAGGTTACATTCAGACACCTCACAGTTTCTGGAAGAATCCTGGCACATCACTCTATCTGGCAGGTTATAGTCAGACACCTCACGGTTTCTGGAAGAATGCTGGCACATAACTCTATACTGGCAGGTTACAGTCAGGCACCTCACGGTTTCTGGAAGAATCCTGGCACATCACTCTATCCTGGCATGATACGGTCAGACACCTTACTGTTTCTGGAAGAAACCTGGCACATCACTCTATACTGGCATGATACGGTCAGACACCTCACTGTTTCTGGAAGAATCCTGGCACATCACTCTATACTGGCAGGTTACGGTCAGACACCTCACTGTTTCTGGAAGAATCCTGGCACATCACTCTATCTGGCACGATACAGTCAGACACCTCACTGTTTCTGGAAGAATCCTGGCACATCACTCTCTATACTGACACGGTCAGACACCTCACGGTTTCTGGAAGAATCCTGGCACGCCACTCTATACTGGCACGACACGGTCAGACACCTCACTGTTTCTGGAAGAATCCTGGCACATTACTCTATACTGGCAGGTTACATTCAGACACCTCACAGTTTCTGGAAGAATCATGGCATATCACTCTATACTGACACGAGATGATCAGACACCTCATGGTTTCTGGAAGAATCCTGGCAAGTAACTCTATACTGGCACGATACGGTCAGACACCTCACTGTTTCTGGAAGAATTATGGCATGTAACTCTATACTGGCACGATACAGTCAGACACCTCACTGTTTCTGGAAGAATCCTGGCACGTCACTCTATACTGGCACAATACGGTCAGACACTGTATCTGGAAGAATCTTGGCATGTAACTCTATACTGGCATGATACGGTCAGACACCTCACTGTTTCTGGAAGAATCCTGGCAGATCACTCTATACTGGCAGGATGCGGTCAGACACCTCACTGTTTCTGGAAGAATCCTGGCACGTAACTCTAGAGTGGCACATTACAGTCAGACACCTCACGGTGTCTGAAAGAATCCTGGCATGGTACTCTATACTGGCACGATACAGTCAGACACCTCACTGTTTCTGGAAGAATCCTGGCACATCACCCTATTCTGGCACGATACAGTCAGACACCTCACTGTTTTGGAAAGAATTCTGGCACATCACCCTATACTGGCACGATACGGTCAGACACCTCACGGTTTCTGGAAGAATCTTGGAACATCACTCTATACTGGCACGATACGGTCAGACAACTCACTGTTTCACTTTATACTGGCAGAATACGGTCAGACACCTCACGGTTTCTGGAAGAATCCTGGCACATCACTCTATACTGGCACGATACGGTCAGACACCTCACGGTTTCTGGAATAATCCTGGCACATCACCCTATTCTGGCAAGATATGGTCAGACACCTCATTGTTTTGGAAATAATTCTGGCACATCACTCTATACTGACAGATACGGTCAGACACCTCACAGTTTCTGGAAGAATCCTGGAACATCACTCTATACTAGCACAATACGGTCAGACAACTCACTGTTTCACTCTATACTGGCAGGATACGGTCAGACACCTCACGGTTTCTGGAAGAATCCTGGCACATCACTCTATACTGGCACGATACGGTCAGACACCTCACGGTTTCTGGAATAATCCTGGCACATCACCCTATTCGGGCAAGATACGGTCAGAGACCTCACTGTTTTGGAAAGAATTCTGGCACATCACTCTATACTGACAGATACGGTCAGACACCTCACGGTTTCTGGAAGAATCTTGGAACATCACTCTTTACTGGCACGATACGGTCAGACAACTCACTGTATCACTCTATACTGGCAGGATACGGTCAGACACCTCACGGTTTCTGAAAGAATCCTGGCACATCACTCTATACTGGCACGATACGGTCAGACACCTCACGGTTTCTGGAATAATCCTGGCACATCACCCTATTCTGGCAAGATACGTTCAGACACCTCACTGTTTTGGAAAGAATTCTGGCACATCACTCTATACTGACAGATACGGTCAGACACCTCACGGTTTCCGGGAGAATCCTGGCACACCACTGGGGGCACAATGCTGGCACAACCCAATCAAGGATCATTATCAACAAGTGCTGGAAATGGAAAAAAAGTACTGGGGGACCCTCTCCTCCTTGGGGGGGGAGGAGGTGGGAGGAGGTGGGGCCAAGGGGCGGAAATCCAAGTCTGGAGATTTGCATAAAATCAAAAAGCATTTTGGGAACATTAGAATGCACACAATTGTACTTGTGAAACATGTTTGTGGTAGTCATTGAGCAAGAAACCCTTCTGAGGGCGCAATGGAAGCTGGGACTTTGCTCGTTATAATCACCCTACCAAACAAGGGCTGTAAACATCAGGACGTATCGACCAGTCTGCAAAGGGCCAGACCAGGGAGTAGGCTTTGTCTGGTAAAGTGCTGGTGAAGTACTCAGATCCCACACAGGGCCTGGCACGGCCTTAGGAGGGAGGCATGGAGAGGGCACGGTCAGGAGGTGGGGGCAAAGCAGATACGAGCGGGAGGTGCACAGTCCCTGGGTCAGCACAAGGGTCTTTGTATCCTGCCAGAAGACCCCAAAGAAGGTCGGCTGCTTCCCAGGATATGATGCTGGTTTGGGCAGATTGTAGGTGTGTTCCAGGTCTGTAGCTGGCCACGACTGTGTAGGGGGCTACCAGAGAAACCCTTAATGCCAAACCAGAGCCCTACACTCCTTATGCAAACTGACCAGGCCCTCTCTATAAACCTGACCGCGTCCTTCTAGACAACCATACCACCCCCTCATGCACTGCTTAACCACTCCTTCCCTCTTCATTAGTATTGGCCATCCTTATCCACCACTGGCTACCACTCCTCGGCACTACCGACGAGCCATCCTTACCACTGGCCACAACTCTTTATCACTATCAACCATACGCTACCACTGGCCAGCACTCTTTATCACTTTTGACCATACATCACCACTGGCCAGCACTCTTTGTCACTATTGACCTTACATCACCACTGGCCAGCACTCGTTGTCACTATTGACCTTACATCACCACTGGCTAGCACTCTTTGTGAAGATTGACCATACATCACCACTGGCTAGCACTCTTTATCACTATTGACCATACATCACCACTGGCTAGCACTCTTTATCACTATTGACCACACATCACCACTGGCTAGCACTCTTTATCACTATTGACCACACATCACCACTGGCCAGCACTCTTTGTCACTATTGACCTTACATCACCACTGGTCAGCACTCTTTGTCACTATTGACCTTACATCACCACTGGCTAGCACTCTTTGTGAAGATTGGCCATACATCACCACTGGCTAGCACTCTTTATCACTATTGACCATACATCACCACAGGCTAGCACTCTTTATCACTATTGACCATACGTCACCACTGGCTAGCACTCTTTATCACTATTGACCACACATCACCACTGGCTAGCACTCTTTGTGAAGATTGACCATACATCACCACTGGCTAGCACTATTTATCACTATTGACCATACATCACCACAGGCTAGCACTCTTTATCACTATTGACCATACATCACCACTGGCCAGCACTCTTTATCACTATTGACCTAACATCACCACTGGCCAGCACTCTTTCTCACTATTGACCATACATCACCACTGGCTAGCACTCTTTATCACTAATGACCTTACATCACCACTGGCTAGCACTCTTTATCACTATTGACCTTACATCACCACTGGCTAGCACTCTTTCTCACTATTGACCACACATCATCACTGGCTAGCACTCATTGTCACTATTGACCACACATCACCACTGGCCAGCACTCTTTGTCACGATTGACCATACATCACCACTGCTAGCACTCTTTGTCTCTATTGACCACACATCACCACTGGCTAGCACTCTTTATCACTATTGACCATACATCACCACTGGCTAGCACTTGTTATCACTATTGACCATACATCACCACTGGCCAACACTCTTTATCACTATTGAACATACATCACCACTGGCTAGCACTCTTTCTCACTATTGACCATACATCACCACTGACCAGCACTCTTTATCACTATTGACCATACATCACCACTGGCAGCACTCTTTATCACTATTGACCATACATCACCACAGGCCAGCACTCATTATCACTATTGCCCATACATCACCACTGGCTAGCACTCTTTATCACTATTGACCTTACATCACCACTGGCTAGCACTCTTTATCACTATTGACCATACATCACCACTGGCTAGCACTCTTTATCACTATTGACCATACATCACCACAGGCCAGCACTCGTTATCACTATTGACCATACATCACCACTGGCTAGCACTCTTTATCACTATTGACCTTACATCACCACTGGCTAGCACTCTTTATCACTATTGACCATACATCACCACTGGTCAGCACTCTTTACCACTATTGACCATACATCACCACTGGCCAGCACTCTTTATCACTATTGACCATACATCACCACTGGCTAGCACTCTTTATCACTATTGACCATACATCACCACAGGCCAGCACTTATTATCACTATTGACCATACATCACCACTGGCTAGCACTCTTTATCACTATTAACCATACATCACCACAGGCCAGCACTCATTATCACTATTGACCATACATCACCACTGGCTAGCACTCTTTGTCACTATTGACCATACATCACCACTGGTCAGCACTAGGGTCGATCAATGTTCCCGAAATTGAGTGGAGAAAATTCACTGGTCCCCTCCCCCGGCTTATGGTTGCTAGGTGAGCCTCGGTTTTAACTTGTGGACTGGTCATTATTCTGCGATAATGACCCCTCCCAGGGTCTGTACCAGAAGTAGCTCTCTAAATGAGAATGTAAGTTGGAATGGTGACCTGAACTGCCCTGTTAAGGATGAATGTGTCATGCAGTAGAGGGTAACCTGCTTTACTCTTCACATGTAGCACCGACAGATAAGGGGTGATTACAGGTGCTGGTGCGGACCCCTGAGGTCCCCCACTGTCACCACTCAGAAGGTGTCGTGTTTACCGTAACTGACCTGCCGCCAATGGCTGACATCACCCAGCCTCTTACTAATGTATAACCTGCTGCCCACGTGCCGGGGAATTCCTAGCGCCATTCTTCTGATCACCGCCTTCCAGGCGCCCCACGCACATCATTTCTCTACTTGCTTCTGGGGTTTCACCTGCAACTAAAGCCAAACCCACTGGGTGGCACCCTCTCTGAGCCCTTCTCATATGGACCTCACTTCCGCTATCAATGCATGGTCGCCTCACAGGTCCAAGGTAATGTCTGAAGGTCGTACCCTGGTCGTTTTTGGCTAATAACGTACCTTATAAATTCCAGATATTTACTCTACCCATTGGCTGCCTTATATGCAGTTTCCATGAGAACCTGGACATCACGGATCAGGCCCTGGCATTGCTGACCTCCTTCCTCTTGGACCGCCCCACCCCCAGGTCCAACTTGGTCCCTTTCTCTACGGCCACCTCTCTCTCTTCCTGTGGCACTCACCAGGCTCTATCCTCCCACCCTGGTTTTTCAACCTCTACTTGGCCCCTTTGGCCCAGCTGATCTGTACCTTCTCCTCTAACGTTCAGTGTGATGCAGATGACACTCGGCTTTCCTTCAGGCTCCCCTCAGACTCCTCTCCTCTCTCGCTCATTGTTGTGCCTCCAGTGATCTCTTCCTTAATGCCAGTAAGACTGAGATCCTTCTCATTGGGACCCCTGCCCCTGCGTTCCCTCTCTCACTCTGGCTGCCAGCTTTGGGACCTCTTCCTTCGCCTTCCTGTGAGGCAAAAAACCTTGGTTTCATCTTAGACTCCACTCTCTCTTTCTCTCTGCACATCTCGGACAACGCCAAGAAGTCCCACTACCAGCTGCACCTCGTCAAAGGCACTCTTCCCCTTCCTGATTCCCCCAGAAGTTCACTGTCCTCAGAGCACTGCTTCTCTCTAGGCTGGACTACTGCAACAGCCACTTACTCACTCTGCCTTCCTCTACTCTAAACCCTCTGCAACTCATCCAGAACAGGACTGCGAGACGTGTCTGCGAGGATCAAGTTCAAGACCCTTTGCATTGTCCACAAGGCTTTGTCTGCTGTACCGACTGCTAGCTTGGCTACCCTCAGAGTCTCACTGGGTATCAGGCTGTTTCTTGATCAGTCACCCCTGCACTGCCTCTGAGCACTGGGTACCAGGCTCTTTCTTGATCAGTCACCCCTGCACTGCCTCCGGGCACTGGCACTGGGTTCCAGGCTCTTTCTTGATCAGTCACCCCTACACTGCCTCCGGGCACTGGCACTGGGTACCAGGCTCTTTCTTGATCAGTCACCCCTGCACTGCCTCTGGGCACTGGCACTGGGTTCCAGGCTCTTTCTTGATCAGTCACCCCTGCACTGCCTCCGGGCACTGGCACTGGGTACCAGGCTCTTTCTTGATCAGTCACCCCTGCACTGCCTCCGGGCACTGGGTACCAGGCTCTTTCTTGCTCAGTCACCCCTGCACTGCCTCTGAGCACTGGGTACCAGGCTCTTTCTTGATCAGTCACCCCTGCACTGCCTCCGGGCACTGGCACTGGGTTCTAGGCTCTTTCTTGATCAGTCACCCCTGCACTGCCTCCGGGCACTGGCACTGGGTACCAGGCTCTTTCTTGATCAGTCACCCCTGCACTGCCTCCGGGCACTGGGTACCAGGCTCTTTCTTGCTCAGTCACCCCTGCACTGCCTCTGAGCACTGGGTACCAGGCTCTTTCTTGATCAGTCACCCCGGCACTGCCTCTGGGCACTGGGTACCAGGCTCTTTCTTGCTCAGTCACCCCTGAACTGCCTCTGGGCACTGGGTACCAGGCTCTTTCTTGCTCAGTCAGCCCTGCACTGCCCCTGGGCACTGGGTACCAGGCTCTTTCTTGCTCAGTCACCCCTGCACTGCCTCCGGACCTACCACACACTTCGAGGCTATAACTGTATGCCTGCAGCCCCTTGTTCTCCTTGCACTTACCCAGAGCCGTGCTGCCCTGGCTGCACTTTTCCAGAGCCGTGCTGCCCTGGCTGCACTTTTCCAGAGCCGTGCCGCCCGGGCTGCACTTTTCCAGAGCTGTGCTGCCCTGGCTGCACTTTTCCAGAGCCGTGCTGCCCTGGCTGCACTTTTCCAGAGCCGTGCTGCCCGGGCTGCACTTTTCCAGAGCAGTGCTGCCCGGGCTGCACTTACCCAGAGCCGTGCTGCCCGGGCTGCACTTTTCCAGAGCCGTGCTGCCCTGGCTGCACTTTTCCCATCCCTCTCCCTTCCCTGCACTTGGCGTTAGTGCACCTGCACGATCTGAATGACACAAGGCCTTGTAAGATGGTTTGTTTTGTCCTCCCTCTGCTTCCCTCCATTGTCTTGGGGCGCCGAGAAACACTTGTGTACAGGCGCGTTATAAATGACATCAAATCATATCAGGCCAAATCGCCTCCCCATTGGGCTGGAAATGTATGTGAGGGGCAAAGGAAGGGTGACCAATGAATAAAGGGGCACTTTATCAACACTGACCCCCGAGCCTTCACTTTTTTCCTCAGATCAGTGGGGGGGACGGGACTTAGGTGGTCACTCCGGTGACTGTGACATGTTCGGGCTGGCTCCACGCCCCCCCCCCCCCCCCCCTTTGTGGTGTGTCCAGGCCTCTGCGCCAGGTAGTCTGTGACTCCTGGGGTGCCCGTGTTTCTGCCTCCCAGGCCGGGTGCACCCCCCTTGCCACCCATCCAGTCTGACTGGTTCCTGGGTTTCCTCCTTGAGTTCGGGCGCCTTTGCTGTTCCTGCTTCCGGTTGTAACTATTGGCTGCAGTTACCTGAGAGTTAACCCTTTCCCCCACGCGGCTCTAGTTTCATGCACGCGTGCAGTGCTATCCGTGCAAGGCCCCAAGCAGCCTTTTGTGTTCCAGAAAGGTGGCTTGGAATGATACTAATCATGTGATAAACCAGCCTGACACAATACTCTGTAAGAAATCGATCTAGGACCCAAAGGGAAGGGCTCTGCCAGAAGGAGTCGGGGTCCAGGAAGCCCCCTGGAGTAAACCTGCACCTTTGGCGTTTTCAAGCCGCAAAAAACGCACGTTTTGATAGCTTTATTAGACTAACTGAACATGTTACGCTGTGAGGGGACATTTGCCTTGGACATCCATGCACTGTTCGGGGAGGAGGGTGCGGGGGGCGACTGGAGTGTTCTCACAGAATTGACTTCTCCAGTGAAATATCACATTTCTTTGGGATATCACCACTTTTCTAGGATAATATCAGAGACCCACTAAATGACTGGTGGCAACTGGGAGAAAAACGGGGGGGATCGCGCACGGGAAATGCCTGGCCCCAGGCCTCCCTGGCCCCCAGGCCTCCTCTCACTACCCCACCAGCCCCGCCCCAATAAACTAGGGTGCACCACACCTGCGACACAATCGTCCAATCCCCCCCCCCCCCCTCCCCGCACCCTTTTCAGCCATTTACTTTCAGTTTCATTTTGGGGGCCGCGCTGCAGATTACCGCATGGAGCTTCGTTTTGCAGCACAGCTCTCTGCCCTCCGGCAGGAAGCTGCGGAGCCCACCCAGGCGCAGCGCCCAAGAGGCATCTCCCCCCTTCACAGCAGGGGGTCACCCCGCAAACACACAAACACCACGCCTGCATTGAATAGTTCGAAACGCGGGAGGGGGTGGGGGAGTCGCCTAACATGCCCCTCTTTTCAAATTGAAGCTTGCACCCTTTGCTGGGGTGGTGAGCGCGAGGAGAAACATTCAGTAGAAGGTTTATACGACATGTCACACGGGAAAGCGAGATATCCCACCAGACAGCGGAGCATATCGCAGAGGACGGCAGCACGTAAACACAGGCGACGATATACCACATTATAGAATGCATACCTCACCAGAAAGAGCGGGACATCCCAGCAAATACCGGCATATCCACCCAGAGAGTGATATCACACAGCAGAGTGTGTACAGAGCAGTACGTCTTAGCAGAGAGCGCGATATCACAGCAAATACCGGCATATCCACCCAGAGAGTGATATCACACAGCAGAGTGTGTACAGAGCAGTACGTCTTAGCAGAGAGCGCGATATCACAGCAAATACCGGCATATCCACCCAGAGCGTGATATCACACAGCAGAGTGTGTACAGAGCAGTACGTCTTAGCAGAGAGCGCGATATCACAGCAAATACCGGCATATCCACCCAGAGAGTGATATCACACAGCAGAGTGTGTACAGAGCAGTACGTCTTAGCAGAGAGCGCGATATCACAGCAAATATCGGCATATCCACCCAGTGAGTGATATCACACAGCAGAGTGTGTACAGAGCAGTACGTCTAGCAGAGAGCGCGATATCACAGCAAATACCGGCATATCCACCCAGAGAGTGATATCACACAGCAGAGTGTGTACAGAGCAGTACGTCTAGCAGAGAGCGTGATATCACAGCAAATACCGGCATATCCACCCAGTGAGTGATATCACACAGCAGAGTGTGTACAGAGCAGTACATCTAGCAGAGAGCGCGATATCACAGCAAATACCGGCATATCCACCCAGAGAGTGATATCACACAGCAGAGTGTGTACAGAGCAGTGCGTCTAGCAGAGAGCGCGATATCACAGCAAATACCGGCATATCCACCCAGAAAGTGATATCACACAGCAGAGTGTGTACAGAGCAGTACGTCTAGCAGAGAGCGCGATATCACAGCAAATACCGGCATATCCACCCAGAAAGTGATATCACACAGCAGAGTGTGTACAGAGCAGTACATCTAGCAGACAGCGCGATATCACAGCAAATACCGGCATATCCACCCAGAGAGTGACATCACACAGCAGAGTGTGTACAGAGCAGTACGTCATAGCAGAGAGCGGGACATCACAACAGAGACCAGTAAACAACAAGAGAGGGCGAAATGTCGCATCGGAAAGCGTCATATCACACCATGAAGCGAACACAACATAACATCATATATCATAGGAGCTGGCGGGACATCACAGCACATGAGCGAGCGCTTATCTCCGCACTGGGCGCTATAGCACACGAGACAGCACTGGTGACCTGGCGCAGGCTCGCCGCCCACATCAACGCATGCACTGGCGTGTGAAGCACACAGGCGACTGACTGCACGAGTGGGCCCCAGCACACCACACACCCGTGCATTATACCATAAATCCCCGCGGCATGGGGGCGCTGCGTGCCTTACACCACGCCTGCCACGAGTAGGGTCCTGAAAGCAGCAGCTTATGGTTAATGCCCAGGCCTGCATATTATTAATGCCCGGATCAGTTTACAGCACAGACCGGCATGTGTGGGCCGAATCCCACATAACATAGGACATGAAGTAGAGGTGGAGCACAGTAACCGCAGCACTCGTCCTATGCCACATCACACTTTGATGGATTATAGCACGCACCGGCACACCGCAGCTCTGATTGGCATGAACATGCACAGGTGTTATCTTGCATGTGTATAGCGCCGCCTGCTATAGTGCATAGCGTCGAAGCGCAAGATAGCTATGCGACAGCACACACACCCTTATAGCACATCACACTGCGTGATACTATAGCACGCACAGGTATCTCTCAGCACACAATGGCGGAATGCTAAACCGATGGCATAGACATGCCCAGACATCGTGCTGCATACAGCGTGCGTCGGTCTATTACAGCACGGATCGGTATATTACCGCACGCGTCAGAGCGCAGATCGGCATATTGGTAACCCTCGCTCCAGGCTCACCTCGGGGGTCCTCCTCCGCGGCTCCATAGGAGGGGTCTTTGGGGGTCCTCTCTGTAAAGGGTGCTCCGTGAGACAGACTCCGGGTGAAACGAGGGCTCCTGGGGTGAAGGGGGTCCTTGTGCGTGGAGTCTGGGGTCCTTCGAGGGGCGCACCCTTCCTTGGTGCCCTCCGGGGGTCTGAAGTTGCGTGAGTCCTCCAAGTTCTGCTGCGGTGCCTGGTTTTCTGAGGCTCCCCGGGGGTCCTTGGGCACAGAGTCCGAGAATACTTCTGCTTATTTTTTGGGGGGAGTTCGCGTACCCCTGGAGGGTTAGTGGGCCCAGATCCTCGGGAACTCCTGCACAGTTCCGGTTAGCGGGTTTTCTCCGGTTTGCTGTCTCCTGCGGGTGCTTTCAGTACTTGGGGATTCTGGGGGTCCGGGGTGTGAGGAGGTTCAGGGGGGTCCGCTGTCTCCGGCAGCAGGAGCTGGGACTGGGGACTGGTTCCAGCGCTCGTCGCTCCGCCTTATAAACTCTCAGCCGAGCATGTGCTTTCCGGGAAGAGGGTTGCGGGCCCTCCCCCTCTCCTCCCACTCCGGCAGCTGCCGGGAGCCCTCCTCCGGGCACCCTCTCTCCCCTTCCCCACTGTCTCGCAGTCCGACTGCACCACATCCTAGGCATGGCAGCACGGGCCCCTGGCTCTGCGCCCTCCCTGCGCCCTTCCTGCGCGCCTCGGCTGCGTTCCGGACAATGCGCCGGGGCTCTTTCAGTGGCTGCGACAGGCCAGGGTGCACGGGGACAGGGTGCAGATACATGGGACCCCATTCATGGAAAAGCACGAATTTCACCCGCAATGGCTGCGCGTCGGAACGACACTGCGCGAGCCTGGGCGCAGAATAAATAATGCATGCCCTGCGTATTCATGTAACCTTCGGCGCAAATTAACCGTATACGCAAGTCGCAGCCGGAACGCCCCCGATACGCTCCCACGCAAAGCAATAACAGCCAGAACAACTACCTTTGCGTGCTCCCCAGGGCACGAACACACGCACCTTTCAAACAGTGCAAGGGGGCCTGAATCCTGGGGACCGTGCGCGGTGTGCCCCGTAACTGTTACCGGCACCCCGATGACATGCGTACGATGTATCATAACTTGGCTAAAACTCTGAAAATATGAGTGCGAACACCCGTAAACCATCCCTGCACCACACTACACTGCGTTTGTGAACCCCCTAAGTCCGATTGGATCCCCGGCTGCCTAGATGCACCCCTAAATCTGACATGCAAACCCCATCCACGCTGCGATTCCTATGTGCAAGTGCTCTTACGCCTGCCTTCGGGAGGCATAGAGATAGAGGCATTTGCGTGGGCATTTTGCAGGCGAGAGGTTGCGCGGTCACATCCATGAATACGTTTTGTCATGTGCATTTGAGGGAGTGCTATGAACTGCCTGTGGCCCGTCACTCATATCGGCCACTTTGTCCCTTGTTCCTCATTTTTCGATTTCCACCCTCTACTGCGCTCTCTGCGCAGGCCTTGCCCACGCTCTGTGTGGTGTCTCGCGCAAGGCACTCGTCCACTCACAGAGGCTTGGGCGAAATCCGCCCAAGTTACAAAAAAGTGCAGCGCAGTCGATTCCATGAATCGATATACAGGGTTTCACGCGTAGTTTGGTGCGCAAATCCCCAATTTCCCCCGCAAATAATTTTATGATTTGGGCCCTAAGGTGCACAAATTTAGGGTGGGACAAACTGCCATTATTTCTGCGCAAAGCGTTCTGTCACTGCGTGCGGGTCCATTTATAGAGCTTTCTGATCAGGGTGGAATTCACAGAGCAGTAGAAGAAATCTTGATTGTATTGTACTGTAGTGCAACGTGAAGGGCGATAGTATAGCGCACTTTTGCCATTCGGGGCGGTCTGCTGGCACGTGCCTCTCATTCAGTGCTCACTTATGCTGCATGGTGTGCAACTATCACATCCTATTGGCCATGGCCAAGAGGTGTGGGTGAGGCTGACCACTGCTTACTGTGCAATCTTGCACCCACTCAATAATCGCTTCCCAGTCTGGGAATCAAATACAGTCTCGTCCGGGTCACTGAGGTACCAAAGTGTTAGGAATCACTTCCAGGTCAATGCGGTACTAGGGCAACAGAGTCTCTTCCACATTAGAGTGGTCATTCGGCCTTCGCAATCTCTTCCGGGCCAATTCAGTACCTTTGCATTGCAATTTGTTTCCAGGTCATTGCAGCAGCTCTTCCTTATAAATCTCTTCCAGGTCAACGCGGTACATAAGACTTAGGAACCACTTCCAGGTGAATTTGGTAACCAGCCTTAGGACATGCGTCCAGGTCAATGTGGCACGCATGCATGCAGGACCTTTGCTTCTATGCACAGTGAGGACCCTCTCTGTACTCCTAGACGCTTTCCACTTGTTCCCGCTACTCCCGCGACACCCTGAAGGGCACCATGCCTGTATTGATCTGGAGAACCGCAGACTCCCTTCAAGATTTCATGGCTTTGTTTAAAAAGTCAAGCTACCCTTCAGTCTGGGACATCCCATGGCGTCCGGGGGGGGGAGAGTAGACTAGTGTTATCTGACTTTCTTTGTATACTGTGATAAGGGCAAAGAGGTCGATGGCGCAGACTCCTGAGCATGACCTTTCAGGTAGCCACCTTGGATATTCCTGTTATTTCTAAAGGGACAGCGCAAAACCTTCTCTCTTTCTTGTTTCAGGCGCAAACAATGGGCAGCATCAGGCTCAACGCTTGCCGGGCAAACCAACATAGGTACTGCTGGCACAATTCCTGTATTGTGGTCACTCCAAGGGGGGCGAAATTGAAGTCTTGCTCTCTTGCACTGCTGGATGCAGTTTTCCACACCAGGATTACTAGGTGTGGCCATAATGTCTTGCCCTGTTGAATTCCACACACTCAGCAAACGTGGCAGAAACATGTTGAAGTTGGATATGCAATTTCTAGGCGTTTTTGTAATCTGCTGTATTATATGGGTTTGATAGGATATATCTTCTTGAACAGCGTTATATGATGAACCTCTGTTGTTAATTGATTATATGTCAATAGATGTATATATATATATATATATATATATATATATATATATATATATATATATATATATATATATTGGCGATGTGTTCCACTGAATGGAGGCTGGAGAGCAACTGGCTCAAAATCAGGAGAACCCTAAAAAGCGACTGTTAATGAAGGTCTTCCCCGAATGGGGGGAGTTGGCCCAGGCACGGTTTCAACCCCCCTCAAACTCCCACTTACCTGTACTCATAGGGCCTTTAAGTATCTTATGCCAAATAAGATGGGTATTGGCTCCGCTACAAAGCCCTGTTAACATCCAGGGCATGCTTCCTGTAGCCCTATGTGTCATGTTCCCTCCTTCCTAGCCTCCTCTTCTCCCCTAGTCCACACTCCTCTGTTCCCCCTCCTAACCTTCCCCACCCTCCTTCTCCCCTGGTCTATACTCCCCCCAACCTTCCCACCCCTCTCCTAACCTTCCCTGCCCCTCCTTCTCCCCTGGTTATACTCCCCCTGTAGAGGAGGAGCCAAGGACCCCCACTCCACCGGTCCCGCCTACATTACCTGAAACGTATGAACCAAAAGATGTGACGTATACTGAGCAGTTAAACCAGGAAAGAGAAGAGCGTGGGCTCTGTGCAGTACCCATAAGAATACCTATACCTAAGAGAATATGGGAAGTGAAGTACCCATTGAGGAAACCATACCTGCATCCAAGACAATATGATGGCCATTTAAATGAGATTCCTGACGAAGCAAAGAAACTAAAAGACAAGGATGAATGGTAATGTCTTACAAAGCTGAATAGACACCCAGATAGATGATAACTAGACCAGAGAGGGAGACGATTTACAAGAAACAAAGAAGTACCAAGGATAAGCGACATCTTGGGATCAAGATGAAGAGACTTATGCCACAGACCTGATGAAGATACTGAGTTTAAATGTGTACAGATGCAATGAAACGCGAGCAGCAAAGCAATCATGAAGCTAGCCACATGCTTTAAATAGATTAGACCGCGGCAAGCGCCAACATATACATATGTAAATACATATGGACAAGTAAAGGATGGATGTTTCCACTACGTATAAAGGAGTACGGAACAAAGCAAGAAGGCCTCATATCAGTGTCGCAGTTACAAAAGCAATTGAATTAAACAGAATATATTTCAGCTAAGGAGTTCACTGAGCCAAGAAAAGCCATCTTTTTTATGAAATGATTGAGAGGTGAGTATCGAGCGATTGCTGATGTTCGTTGTACTCCCTGTTTTACTTACGTGCATTAAAACAGACAAACTTTTGCCAAGCTATTTGCATTGTCTGAATTATTGATGTTAATTAAAATCTGCATCCCCACCCATCTCCAGGGTTTTGCTGCTCATCTTAAACGGCTGGAAGCCTCCAGTTCACCCCCAACCTTCCCACCCCCTCCTAACCTTCCCCTCTCCTCCTTCACCCCTGCTCTATACTCCCACCAACCTTCCCACCCTTCTCCTAACCTTCCCCGCCCTCCTTCTCCCCTAATCTACACTCCTCCATCCCCCCTCTTAACCTCCCCCGCCCTCCTTCTCCCCTGGTCTATACTACACTCAACCACCTTCCCACCCCCCTCCTAACCTTCCACGCCCTCCTTCTCCCCTGGTCTATACTCCCCCCAACCTTCCCACCCCCTCCTAACCTTCCCCGCCCTCCTTCTCCCCTAATCTACACTCCTCCATGCCCCCCTAACCTTCCCCGCCCTCCTTCTCCCCTGGTCTATACTCCCCCCAACCTTCCCACCCCCTCCTAACCTTCCCCGCCCTCCTTCTCCCCTAATCTACACTCCTCCATGCCCCCCTAACCTTCCCCGCCCTCCTTCTCCCCTGGAGCTTCCTAACCTTCCCGCACTCCTTTTCCCCTAGCCTATACTCCCCCCCAACCTTCCTACCCCCTCCTAACCTTCCCTGCCCTCCTTCTTCTCTGATCTACACTCCCCCAACCTTCCCACCCTCTCCTAACCTTCTCCGCCCTCCTTCTCCCCTAATCTACACTCCTCCATGCCCCCCTAACCTTCCCCCTCCTCCTTCTCCTCTAGTCTATACTCCCCCAAGATTCGAGATTCTGGCTAAAACAACGACAGGAGAAAGGGACAAAAACCTCCAATTGTGGAAAGTGAAATGCCAGACGGTTCTAACTCATTATAACATAAACGAAGATACTGTAAGAACAAATCCCAACAAAGCAAATTAGAAAATCTTGCAGGAAAATGACTGGGACGAAACGAGTACCTTAAAGCATGGAAACAAACTATGCCATAACATCATCTGGGAACGTAAAACATTAAAGATCCACCACGCTACTCCCACTACAGGGATCTGCTGATGCGCTGCAGACTAAACATCCTACCAACCAAAGAGGTGCAACTTCAAAGAAAACAGATTGCGCCTATGGATGCAAAACGTCGACACTGTGGAAACACTAACGCTATCCTGTCCAAAATTAGCAGTTGAAAGAAAGCAATGTCTGGGAGATTATGTCTCACTTATTACCTCAAGCACAGAAGAGGAATATTGGGAGAGACTGATAGCAGTGGAGAAGCTTGGTAAAACGCTTGATGTGCTCAAGTTCATAGAACATTTTCTGGTAAACAACACCCAAGATACAGTTCAAAGAACCTCGGGAGGAAAAGAGGCTCCAACTGACCCGAATAGTCAGAACTATCTGGCAGGGACTGACCCCACACGTCTCCTCGCCGTAAATCTCTAATTTTTAACTGGACACAAAGGATGGCTTTTCTTTCTTCTTTTTAAGGAATCCACTGGATTTGGATGCATATGATGTTTGTCAAAGCGGATTCGAATCATGTTATGTTAAAGGTTAAAAAAAACATAACCAATAAAACATATAAAAAAATAAAAAAAAAATATACCCCTCTCCTAACCTTCCCCGCCCTCCTTCTCCCCTGGTCTATACTCCCCCCAACCTTGCCACCCCCCCTCCTAACCTTCCCTCCTTCTCCTCTGGTCTACACTCCTCCATGCCTCCTCCTAACCTTCTCTGCCCCCCCTTATCCCCTTGTCTACACTTCTCCCCATCTCCCTCCTTTCCTTCCTCACCTCCCTTCTTCCCTGGTCTACATTCATAACACTCCCCTCCTACACTTTCCTGCCCCCTTCTCAACTAGGCTACACTTGTACCCCCAACCGTCCTTTCCTCGTCTTCCGTATCCCCGGGTCTACACTTCTCCCCAGACCCCTTAAACCCTTCCCTGTCCACAGACTCCCCATGGCTCTGAATTAAGCTGTATAATTGTGGTGCCTTATACACCACCAATCCACGAATACATAAAAGTCTCATTTGCTGGGTTGGGCACAGGATCGAGGCTGCTGAGGGCCATGCCCTGCTTGCTAATTGCTTCCAGACCTGCACAGCTGCCCTGCTTGTTGATTGCACGCTCAGGCCTGTGCTCCGACCACAAGGGGGAGAATGAAAGCCACAGTGGCTTCGGGGTGTGCCCACAGCAATGCCAGTGGCTATGATTGATTCCACTCCTCCCATAAATCCCTCCGCAGTGTTGCACAAGTCACCCTGAGTGTGACGTGGCCTCGGCGGTCCAGTGCCCAGCGTCCTAAGCGTCACCTCGCTGACAATGCTGAAACATGCCTGCGGCTCTTTGTGGTCTAGAGCCTCAGGATGTGCCCTAAGAGTTTGCACCGGGCTGCCCACTTTTGTAGGACTAAGCCTGATGGGATTTCCCCATCTGTAATGCCACAACTATCTAAACAACATAGGATTGGACGGTTGCCCCAAACCATGCCCGTGGTTGTGATTTATTCAAAACCTGCCACCCATCACTCTTAGTTGTTACCCTGATGGAGTGTGCCAGGTTTGTCCAGAGGGTGGGGGGGGGGGGGGCTGTTAGGATCAGATTTTGGTTCCCCTCTGCAGCCTATACATTAACCTAAGCTCAAGTCGTTTTTGGACAATAGTAGGTTTGAGATCCTAAATCGCACCGCGTGTCATTTTGTGCAGAAGACATGATTGCAATAATATGCGGAGAAATTGTTATACACAACACACCTGGGAAATTCGGATTTGTGGAGTAATTGCGATATAAACCACAAGGAGCTGATTTGAATCGGAAGAAAACCAAAGGAAAGTGAGACTTTGTTGATGAAACTTCTTTACGTGAAGATCGAGAAGTAACGCAACTGATCACGTGGTGGCGGGCGGATGGGGGAGGGGCCACATCTCATGCTCCTTTAAGCCGAGGTGCAAATTCATCACTAATTCAAGAGTTCTGATGATGCGGATGGGCTAGCGCCAAGAAGGAACATTTACCAGCTAACTAAAGGGTCTTGGTTTCTTAATCACCAAAGCGAAGGGTGCTCTATTCAGTTTCCTGGCGGGGGCATTTCTCTCAGTAGGGGAATCCTTGTTAGGACTGCACAGTCACTCAGAAGCTTGACTTCAACCTTTGTACCCTAAATTAGAGTTCCAAACTCTTCGAGGTTTCACAGCACTTTACGATGTTCGTAGCGTTTGTTCAGACCACAAGGCCTGGACACTTACAGAAGGAAGGATGGTGAGTAACACTGTATCCACAGTCCCCTGGCACAGATACATTGTATCTGCTTCTGGATAAAGAGCCCAGGGGCTGCCTGGACACTTGGAGAAGGAGGGCTGGCGAGGAACACTGTATCCACAGTCCCCTGGCACAGATACATTGTATCTGCTTCTGGATAAAGAGCCCAGGGGCTGCCTGGACACTTGGAGAAGGAGGGCTGGTGAGGAACACTGTATCCACAGTCCCCTGGCACAGATACATTGTATCTGCTTCTGGATAAAGAGCCCAGGGGCTGCCTGGACACTTGGAGAAGGAGGGCTGGCGAGGAACACTGTATCCACAGTCCCCTGGCACAGATACATTGTATCTGCTTCTGGATAAAGAGCCCAGGGGCTGCCTGGACACTTGGAGAAGGAGGGCTGGCGAGGAACACTGTATCCACAGTCCCCTGGCACAGATACATTGTATCTGCTTCTGGATAAAGAGCCCAGGGGCTGCCTGGACACTTGGAGAAGGAGGGCTGGAGAGGAACACTGTATTTATACTCTCCTGGCACAGATACATTGTATCTGCTTCTGGATAAAGAGCCCAGGGGCTGCCTGGACACTTGGAGAAGGAGGGCTGGCGAGGAACACTGTATCCACAGTCCCCTGGCACAGATACATTGTATCTGCTTCTGGATAAAGAGCCC
Source organism: Ambystoma mexicanum (assembly GCF_040938575.1). Classification (NCBI taxonomy): domain Eukaryota; kingdom Metazoa; phylum Chordata; class Amphibia; order Caudata; family Ambystomatidae; genus Ambystoma; species Ambystoma mexicanum. The sequence continues at coordinate 4,760,772 of NC_090938.1, forward strand.
AGGGGCTGCCTGGACACTTGGAGAAGGAGGGCTGGCGAGGAACACTGTATCCACAGTCCCCTGGCACAGATACATTGTATCTGCTTCTGGATAAAGAGCCCAGGGGCTGCCTGGACACTTGGAAGGAGGGCTGGCGAGGAACACTGTATCCACAGTCCCCTGGCACAGATACATTGTATCTGCTTCTGGATAAAGAGCCCAGGGGCTGCCTGGACACTTGGAGAAGGAGGGCTGGCGAGGAACACTGTATTTATACTCTCCTGGCACAGATACATTGTATCTGCTTCTGGATAAAGAGCCCAGAGGCTGCCTGGACACTTGGAGAAGGAGGGCTGGCGAGGAACACTGTATCCACAGTCCCCTGGCACAGATACATTGTATCTGCTTCTGGATAAAGAGCCCAGGGGCTGCCTGGACACTTGGAGAAGGAGGGCTGGCGAGGAACACTGTATCCACAGTCCCCTGGCACAGATACATTGTATCTGCTTCTGGATAAAGAGCCCAGGGGCTGCCTGGACACTTACAGAAGGAAGGATGGCGAGGAACACTGTATTTATACTCTCCTGGCACAGATACATTGTATCTGCTTCTGGATAAAGAGCCCAGGGGCTGCCTGGACACTTGGAGAAGGAGGGCTGGTGAGTAACACTGTATTTATACTCTCCTGGCACAGATACATTGTATCTGCTTCTGGATAAAGAGCCCAGGGGCTGCCTGGACACTTGGAGAAGGAGGGCTGGTGAGTAACACTGTATCCACAGTCCCCTGGCACAGATACATTGTATCTGCTTCTGGATAAAGAGCCCAGGGGCTGCCTGGACACTTGGAGAAGGAGGGCTGGCGAGGAACACTGTATCCACAGTCCCCTGGCACAGATACATTGTATCTGCTTCTGGATAAAGAGCCCAGGGGCTGCCTGGACACTTGGAGAAGGAGGGCTGGCGAGGAACACTGTATCCACAGTCCCCTGGCACAGATACATTGTATCTGCTTCTGGATAAAGAGCCCAGGGGCTGCCTGGACACTTGGAGAAGGAGGGCTGGCGAGGAACACTGTATTTATACTCTCCTGGCACAGATACATTGTATCTGCTTCTGGATAAAGAGCCCAGGGGCTGCCTGGACACTTGGAGAAGGAGGGCTGGCGAGGAACACTGTATCCACAGTCCCCTGGCACAGATACATTGTATCTGCTTCTGGATAAAGAGCCCAGGGGCTGCCTGGACACTTGGAGAAGGAGGGCTGGTGAGTAACACTGTATCCACAGTCCCCTGGCACAGATACATTGTATCTGCTTCTGGATAAAGAGCCCAGGGGCTGCCTGGACACTTGGAGAAGGAGGGCTGGTGAGTAACACTGTATCCACAGTCCCCTGGCACAGATACATTGTATCTGCTTCTGGATAAAGAGCCCAGGGGCTGCCTGGACACTTGGAGAAGGAGGGCTGGCGAGGAACACTGTATCCACAGTCCCCTGGCACAGATACATTGTATCTGCTTCTGGATAAAGAGCCCAGGGGCTGCCTGGACACTTGGAGAAGGAGGGCTGGCGAGGAACACTGTATCCACAGTCCCCTGGCACAGATACATTGTATCTGCTTCTGGATAAAGAGCCCAGGGGCTGCCTGGACACTTGGAGAAGGAGGGCTGGCGAGGAACACTGTATCCACAGTCCCCTGGCACAGATACATTGTATCTGCTTCTGGATAAAGAGCCCAGGGGCTGCCTGGACACTTGGAGAAGGAGGGCTGGCGAGGAACACAGTATTTATACTCTCCTGGCACAGATACATTGTATCTGCTTCTGGATAAAGAGCCCAGGGGCTGCCTGGACACTTGGAGAAGGAGGGCTGGCGAGGAACACTGTATTTATACTCTCCTGGCACAGATACATTGTATCTGCTTCTGGATAAAGAGCCCAGGGGCTGCCTGGACACTTGGAGAAGGAGGGCTGGCGAGGAACACTGTATCCACAGTCCCCTGGCACAGATACATTGTATCTGCTTCTGGATAAAGAGCCCAGGGGCTGCCTGGACACTTGGAGAAGGAGGGCTGGCGAGGAACACTGTATCCACAGTCCCCTGGCACAGATACATTGTATCTGCTTCTGGATAAAGAGCCCAGGGGCTGCCTGGACACTTGGAGAAGGAGGGCTGGCGAGGAACACTGTATCCACAGTCCCCTGGCACAGATACATTGTATCTGCTTCTGGATAAAGAGCCCAGGGGCTGCCTGGACACTTGGAGAAGGAGGGCTGGCGAGGAACACTGTATCCACAGTCCCCTGGCACAGATACATTGTATCTGCTTCTGGATAAAGAGCCCAGGGGCTGCCTGGACACTTGGAGAAGGAGGGCTGGCGAGGAACACTGTATTTATACTCTCCTGGCACAGATACATTGTATCTGCTTCTGGATAAAGAGCCCAGGGGCTGCCTGGACACTTGGAGAAGGAGGGCTGGCGAGGAACACTGTATCCACAGTCCCCTGGCACAGATACATTGTATCTGCTTCTGGATAAAGAGCCCAGGGGCTGCCTGGACACTTGGAGAAGGAGGGCTGGCGAGGAACACTGTATCCACAGTCCCCTGGCACAGATACATTGTATCTGCTTCTGGATAAAGAGCCCAGGGGCTGCCTGGACACTTACAGAAGGAAGGATGGCGAGGAACACTGTATTTACACTCTCCTGGCACAGATGCATTGTATCTGCTTCTGGATAAAGAGCCCAGGGGCTGCCTGGACACTTGGAGAAGGAGGGCTGGTGAGTAACACTGTATTTATACTCTCCTGGCACAGATACATTGTATCTGCTTCTGGATAAAGAGCCCAGGGGCTGCCTGGACACTTGGAGAAGGAGGGCTGGTGAGTAACACTGTATCCACAGTCCCCTGGCACAGATACATTGTATCTGCTTCTGGATAAAGAGCCCAGGGGCTGCCTGGACACTTGGAGAAGGAGGGCTGGCGAGGAACACTGTATCCACAGTCCCCTGGCACAGATACATTGTATCTGCTTCTGGATAAAGAGCCCAGGGGCTGCCTGGACACTTGGAGAAGGAGGGCTGGCGAGGAACACTGTACCCACAGTCCCCTGGCACAGATACATTGTATCTGCTTCTGGATAAAGAGCCCAGGGGCTGCCTGGACACCTGGAGAAGGAGGGCTGGCGAGGAACACTGTATCCACAGTCCCCTGGCACAGATACATTGTATCTGCTTCTGGATAAAGAGCCCAGGGGCTGCCTGGACACTTGGAGAAGGAGGGCTGGTGAGTAACACTGTATCCACAGTCCCCTGGCACAGATACATTGTATCTGCTTCTGGATAAAGAGCCCAGGGGCTGCCTGGACACTTGGAGAAGGAGGGCTGGCGAGGAACACTGTATCCACAGTCCCCTGGCACAGATACATTGTATCTGCTTCTGGATAAAGAGCCCAGGGGCTGCCTGGACACTTGGAGAAGGAGGGCTGGCGAGGAACACTGTATTTATACTCTCCTGGCACAGATACATTGTATCTGCTTCTGGATAAAGAGCCCAGGGGCTGCCTGGACACTTGGAGAAGGAGGGCTGGCGAGGAACACTGTATCCACAGTCCCCTGGCACAGATACATTGTATCTGCTTCTGGATAAAGAGCCCAGGGGCTGCCTGGACACTTGGAGAAGGAGGGCTGGCGAGGAACACTGTATCCACAGTCCCCTGGCACAGATACATTGTATCTGCTTCTGGATAAAGAGCCCAGGGGCTGCCTGGACACTTACAGAAGGAAGGATGGCGAGGAACACTGTATTTACACTCTCCTGGCACAGATGCATTGTATCTGCTTCTGGATAAAGAGCCCAGGGGCTGCCTGGACACTTGGAGAAGGAGGGCTGGTGAGTAACACTGTATTTATACTCTCCTGGCACAGATACATTGTATCTGCTTCTGGATAAAGAGCCCAGGGGCTGCCTGGACACTTGGAGAAGGAGGGCTGGTGAGTAACACTGTATCCACAGTCCCCTGGCACAGATACATTGTATCTGCTTCTGGATAAAGAGCCCAGGGGCTGCCTGGACACTTGGAGAAGGAGGGCTGGCGAGGAACACTGTATCCACAGTCCCCTGGCACAGATACATTGTATCTGCTTCTGGATAAAGAGCCCAGGGGCTGCCTGGACACTTGGAGAAGGAGGGCTGGCGAGGAACACTGTACCCACAGTCCCCTGGCACAGATACATTGTATCTGCTTCTGGATAAAGAGCCCAGGGGCTGCCTGGACACCTGGAGAAGGAGGGCTGGCGAGGAACACTGTATCCACAGTCCCCTGGCACAGATACATTGTATCTGCTTCTGGATAAAGAGCCCAGGGGCTGCCTGGACACTTGGAGAAGGAGGGCTGGTGAGTAACACTGTATCCACAGTCCCCTGGCACAGATACATTGTATCTGCTTCTGGATAAAGAGCCCAGGGGCTGCCTGGACACTTGGAGAAGGAGGGCTGGTGAGTAACACTGTATCCACAGTCCCCTGGCACAGATACATTGTATCTGCTTCTGGATAAAGAGCCCAGGGGCTGCCTGGACACTTGGAGAAGGAGGGCTGGTGAGTAACACTGTATCCACAGTCCCCTGGCACAGATACATTGTATCTGCTTCTGGATAAAGAGCCCAGGGGCTGCCTGGACACTTGGAGAAGGAGGGCTGGCGAGGAACACTGTATCCACAGTCCCCTGGCACAGATACATTGTATCTGCTTCTGGATAAAGAGCCCAGGGGCTGCCTGGACACTTGGAGAAGGAGGGCTGGCGAGGAACACTGTATCCACAGTCCCCTGGCACAGATACATTGTATCTGCTTCTGGATAAAGAGCCCAGGGGCTGCCTGGACACTTGGAGAAGGAGGGCTGGCGAGGAACACTGTATCCACAGTCCCCTGGCACAGATACATTGTATCTGCTTCTGGATAAAGAGCCCAGGGGCTGCCTGGACACTTGGAGAAGGAGGGCTGGCGAGGAACACTGTATCCACAGTCCCCTGGCACAGATACATTGTATCTGCTTCTGGATAAAGAGCCCAGGGGCTGCCTGGACACTTGGAGAAGGAGGGCTGGCGAGGAACACTGTATTTATACTCTCCTGGCACAGATACATTGTATCTGCTTCTGGATAAAGAGCCCAGGGGCTGCCTGGACACTTGGAGAAGGAGGGCTGGTGAGTAACACTGTATTTATACTCTCCTGGCACAGATACATTGTATCTGCTTCTGGATAAAGAGCCCAGGGGCTGCCTGGACACTTGGAGAAGGAGGGCTGGTGAGTAACACTGTATCCACAGTCCCCTGGCACAGATACATTGTATCTGCTTCTGGATAAAGAGCCCAGGGGCTGCCTGGACACTTGGAGAAGGAGGGCTGGCGAGGAACACTGTATCCACAGTCCCCTGGCACAGATACATTGTATCTGCTTCTGGATAAAGAGCCCAGGGGCTGCCTGGACACTTGGAGAAGGAGGGCTGGCGAGGAACACTGTATCCACAGTCCCCTGGCACAGATACATTGTATCTGCTTCTGGATAAAGAGCCCAGGGGCTGCCTGGACACTTGGAGAAGGAGGGCTGGCGAGGAACACTGTATTTATACTCTCCTGGCACAGATACATTGTATCTGCTTCTGGATAAAGAGCCCAGGGGCTGCCTGGACACTTGGAGAAGGAGGGCTGGCGAGGAACACTGTATCCACAGTCCCCTGGCACAGATACATTGTATCTGCTTCTGGATAAAGAGCCCAGGGGCTGCCTGGACACTTGGAGAAGGAGGGCTGGCGAGGAACACTGTATCCACAGTCCCCTGGCACAGATACATTGTATCTGCTTCTGGATAAAGAGCCCAGGGGCTGCCTGGACACTTGGAGAAGGAGGGCTGGCGAGGAACACTGTATCCACAGTCCCCTGGCACAGATACATTGTATCTGCTTCTGGATAAAGAGCCCAGGGGCTGCCTGGACACTTGGAGAAGGAGGGCTGGCGAGGAACACTGTATTTATACTCTCCTGGCACAGATACATTGTATCTGCTTCTGGATAAAGAGCCCAGGGGCTGCCTGGACACTTGGAGAAGGAGGGCTGGCGAGGAACACTGTATTTATACTCTCCTGGCACAGATACATTGTATCTGCTTCTGGATAAAGAGCCCAGGGGCTGCCTGGACACTTGGAGAAGGAGGGCTGGCGAGGAACACTGTATCCACAGTCCCCTGGCACAGATACATTGTATCTGCTTCTGGATAAAGAGCCCAGGGGCTGCCTGGACACTTGGAGAAGGAGGGCTGGTGAGTAACACTGTATCCACAGTCCCCTGGCACAGATACATTGTATCTGCTTCTGGATAAAGAGCCCAGGGGCTGCCTGGACACTTGGAGAAGGAGGGCTGGCGAGGAACACTGTATCCACAGTCCCCTGGCACAGATGCATTGTATCTGCTTCTGGATAAAGAGCCCAGGGGCTGCCTGGACACTTGGAGAAGGAGGGCTGGCGAGGAACACTGTATCCACAGTCCCCTGGCACAGATACATTGTATCTGCTTCTGGATAAAGAGCCCAGGGGCTGCCTGGACACTTGGAGAAGGAGGGCTGGCGAGGAACACTGTATCCACAGTCCCCTGGCACAGATACATTGTATCTGCTTCTGGATAAAGAGCCCAGGGGCTGCCTGGACACTTGGAGAAGGAGGGCTGGCGAGGAACACTGTATCCACAGTCCCCTGGCACAGATACATTGTATCTGCTTCTGGATAAAGAGCCCAGGGGCTGCCTGGACACTTGGAGAAGGAGGGCTGGCGAGGAACACTGTATTTATACTCTCCTGGCACAGATACATTGTATCTGCTTCTGGATAAAGAGCCCAGGGGCTGCCTGGACACTTGGAGAAGGAGGGCTGGTGAGTAACACTGTATTTATACTCTCCTGGCACAGATACATTGTATCTGCTTCTGGATAAAGAGCCCAGGGGCTGCCTGGACACTTGGAGAAGGAGGGCTGGTGAGTAACACTGTATCCACAGTCCCCTGGCACAGATACATTGTATCTGCTTCTGGATAAAGAGCCCAGGGGCTGCCTGGACACTTGGAGAAGGAGGGCTGGCGAGGAACACTGTATCCACAGTCCCCTGGCACAGATACATTGTATCTGCTTCTGGATAAAGAGCCCAGGGGCTGCCTGGACACTTGGAGAAGGAGGGCTGGCGAGGAACACTGTATCCACAGTCCCCTGGCACAGATACATTGTATCTGCTTCTGGATAAAGAGCCCAGGGGCTGCCTGGACACTTGGAGAAGGAGGGCTGGCGAGGAACACTGTATTTATACTCTCCTGGCACAGATACATTGTATCTGCTTCTGGATAAAGAGCCCAGGGGCTGCCTGGACACTTGGAGAAGGAGGGCTGGCGAGGAACACTGTATCCACAGTCCCCTGGCACAGATACATTGTATCTGCTTCTGGATAAAGAGCCCAGGGGCTGCCTGGACACTTGGAGAAGGAGGGCTGGTGAGTAACACTGTATCCACAGTCCCCTGGCACAGATACATTGTATCTGCTTCTGGATAAAGAGCCCAGGGGCTGCCTGGACACTTGGAGAAGGAGGGCCGGTGAGTAACACTGTATCCACAGTCCCCTGGCACAGATACATTGTATCTGCTTCTGGATAAAGAGCCCAGGGGCTGCCTGGACACTTGGAGAAGGAGGGCTGGTGAGTAACACTGTATCCACAGTCCCCTGGCACAGATACATTGTATCTGCTTCTGGATAAAGAGCCCAGGGGCTGCCTGGACACTTGGAGAAGGAGGGCTGGCGAGGAACACTGTATCCACAGTCCCCTGGCACAGATACATTGTATCTGCTTCTGGATAAAGAGCCCAGGGGCTGCCTGGACACTTGGAGAAGGAGGGCTGGCGAGGAACACTGTATCCACAGTCCCCTGGCACAGATACATTGTATCTGCTTCTGGATAAAGAGCCCAGGGGCTGCCTGGACACTTGGAGAAGGAGGGCTGGTGAGTAACACTGTATCCACAGTCCCCTGGCACAGATACATTGTATCTGCTTCTGGATAAAGAGCCCAGGGGCTGCCTGGACACTTGGAGAAGGAGGGCTGGCGAGGAACACTGTATCCACAGTCCCCTGGCACAGATACATTGTATCTGCTTCTGGATAAAGAGCCCAGTGGCTGCCTGGACACTTGGAGAAGGAGGGCTGGCGAGGAACACTGTATCCACAGTCCCCTGGCACAGATACATTGTATCTGCTTCTGGATAAAGAGCCCAGGGGCTGCCTGGACACTTGGAGAAGGAGGGCTGGCGAGGAACACTGTATTTATACTCTCCTGGCACGGATACATTTATTTATTTCTTTTATTTGTAACGCGCTGGGACAACGCCCAAAGGTATAGAAGCGCAGAGACGAAACAAACAGCAAATAAAACAGCTAAAGATTTCAGCAATTAAGTCAGACAAGACAGGGAAAACAGGAGGGGAGCAAAACACTGAAATTATTCAAATAGCAGAGGCTTTAGCTTGCGCCTGAAAGCCGAGGTGGCGCTACAAACTCTAAGATACGGTGGAAGGGCCTTCCAGAGCCGAGGTGCGGACACTGAGAAGCAGCCATTCTGGGTATGAGAGCGTTTGGCTCCGGGGTTCCCACCAGGCCAGTGTTGTTGGAATGTAGTGATCGCCTAGCTGGCAACCATCTAATCCTTTTGGTTAGATAGGCTGGACGTTTGCCATACAGGCAGGTGTGTGTGATACGTAGAGTCCTGAACTGGATACGCTTCTGTATTGGCAACCAATGAACTGATCTTCTAGCTGCAGACACATGTCCAGTTCTGCGCAAGCCAGTCACTGCCCTGACTGCATTATTCTGGACCACCTGCAACCGATTAACCTCTGTTTTTCCGATGCCCTGCAGAAGAGTGGCACAATAGTCCAGACGTGATCCAGTAATTGCACTGGCCAGTGTTTCACTGTCTGCCTTATCAAGAAATGGTCTCGTCTGTACAAGTAGCTTGACATAGTAGGAAGCACGAGATACCAGGCTTAGACGTGTGCTTTCATAGTAATCTCCGACTCCAGTTTGAGGCCCAGGTTTTAACTTTTGTAGAGAAGGAGCCAAGTAGCCCCACCTCAACCATCTTGCCCATATTGCCTACATGTTGGGAGCCAGAGTGTGAAACGTGCAATACCAGTGAACATATTGATACCAAGGAGAATCCTGGAAGCAAGGTTCCCATTAAGAAAGCCATGCCTGCATACAAGACAGTATGATGGCCATTTGAATTAAATCCCATAAGTGTGAAAAATGAGCAAAAGAGCAGAGTGGTGACATCACACGAAGAAAGACTGACGCACCCAGAAGAGATGCAGAGACAAGAGAACATAGATCGTCTACAAGCATCAAAGAAAGTATTAAAGATAAGTAAACATTTTGGGCTTGAGATGAAGAGGCTTATGCTGCAGAAACCATGAAGATATCAAGTTATTTTACATGTGTATAGATGCAAAGAAACGCAAGCAGATAAAGTATTCTTGAGGCTAGCCAAGTAGTGAATAGGTTGCGGCCTGCGCCAACGTGTGTGTGTGTGTGTATATATAGGAGTGAGTGAACTATGGACGACGCAACTGTGCAATATAGCAGAGCTGGACCAGAAAAAGGAAAGTCTTTTCAAGTGTGTCGCAGTTAAAAAGCAATTGAATCACAGGAGTGAATCTAAGGAGGGCGAGGCTGGACCAGCCCCAAGAAGCAAGGCTGCTTTAGGCTGGAATGATCAGACAATTAGCTACAGATGTGTGAAAGAACAAACTCCTGTTCAGAAGACGTGCACGAAAACAAGGAAGACGTCAGAGCTTCATTAAATAATAGTATTTTAAATGCACCAGAGCTCAAATTTCTGGTCTTCACAGTCACGTGGATGGATGGAACTGGACAAACATGACGAACCACACCTACGCAAGGAGACAGATCGTGCCTCCACTCTATCCTATTCTCTGGAGCAAAGAACATTTCCAAGGCCCAGTTCAAAGCCTTAATTGACGTGCAGACCACTGAGGTGGTAATAGATGATATGCTAATTGGTGGGAAGCGATGGTCAAGACCTACCCACCAGCACCTGGGATCAGCCTGCGTGCTGCTTGCATAGGTCGGAAAAGTACTGACAGATGTAAGGCTGCCAACCAATTATAGAGGACCACGTAGTAAAGAGCCCTATAGCTTATGTAACCACTGGGACGCTGTGTATTTAGTGACGTTCATAGTGACCTGTTTGAGGGGTGGGCTTAGTTGCCCCACCTGCGGTTTAGACCCTATCACTCTCTTAGACTAGTATGGAACGTATACCTAGAGGTTCCCTTAGACCCAATCACTTTTGCCATTAGTTTTTTTTTAGTTTTCCACGTAGATTGACGTCAGTAATGTTCAGTTTTTGATACATATCTCATGTTTTTTATGAAATGCTTCGAGATCATTCTGTGAGACGTCTGTTGATGTCCGTTGTACTCCGTGTTTTAGATAATTGACATTAAAACAGTCAAACTTTGCCAACTTTTTGAGTTAGTCTGATTATTGATGTTTGAGAATCTTCTACATCCCCATCCATCTCAAAGGATTGCTACCTCGTCTAAAAGGGCTGGGCCGGTAATCCCGGGTTCACGTGGTAGCAGAGAGATGATGGTTAAAGAACCGTCGACCTAGTAAGCATTCGGGTCCCGGTAATATCGGTCGTCCTCCGCCATTTAGCTGAAAGGACGTGAAGCTCCCTGTAGATAGCGGAAAGTAGCTTAAAGAAAAAACTTGAAAGTTTAGGTGGGACGGGTCCCTCGGTTTGTACGGAATCCCCTCCCGATTTCTACAGGAAGCTGAGCGGACGGAAGGCTGAAGTGGCTGGTTGAGGAGGCGACGATCCCGAGAGTCGGAAGTCGAAAAAGCAAATGGTGAGTGAGGTGGCAAATTGTGAATGGGCAGTGAGTGGAGAGAGAGATAAGAGGAAATAAGTAACACAGGGAGGTTGGGGTAAACAACTTGAGATGATGAGCGTCAAGTTATTAAGTAATTGACTTGAGACGAGGATCGCCAAGCAATTGAGAAACTGTGAGATGAGGAACATCACAGTTTGATTAATCCCAATACCTTGCGCCATAGCACGTATCAGAAACACTCATATCCAGAGTCCCAATAGTGGATGACTTAGACCACTGACACATTTAAAGACTCTCTAAAGGGACAGGATAAGTCACGAAGAGCGTGAATAAAGGAATAGTCTCGAGGAGCGTAGACTGAGATATACATAGGCCCGCCAAGTCTGTCCGTTTGTTTTATGTATTGCACAATGTATATCTGGTGAAGAAATAGTGAATAATTTAAGAGACATAAAAAAGAAAGTCCGGAGATTTGAAATTTAATTATGTGTTTTTTTGATTGAGCTGATGATGTTACGTGAATAAGTACATTGAAATAGAACGTGATATAAAAGGCTTGGAGCTGCGACGAGTGGTGCACACTCATATTGTGTTATTTTTCTGAAACATATTTTTAAGGTGTAAAACATAACAGTGAATATTGACAGTCAAGTGTGACAAGTCAAAATGGAGGATATTACTCCGCTCATGCACCTCTGCAAGCAGTTGCTGAACACGCACCCAAGCTTAAACAGTACAGTGCAGAATGGGGTAAGGGCGTGGCAGAGAAGATGTTCATGCCATGGCCACAAGGGGGATCGCTATCAAAGGCAGTTTTGCAACACATGATGACATACCTGCACACAGCATACACAGGAAAAGAGTTAGACAAAAGACTAGTGAGTTTACAGCTCTGGAGAATGTACCAGGAGGAAAGAGAAGAGATGCCTCCTGAAGATTGGATACTTTATATATGCAAAGAGGTGGTGAGGTGCCTTCTGCTCCCCCCAACACGCCTGCAATAAGTGGCGATAGTACACAGGATGACAGAGTGTGCCCATTAAGAGAGCTTAAGGCAGCAATAGGGTACAGAAATCCGGCATATGAGTCGCCTGCGCATAGCAGCGACGAGAGTACAGAGAAGACTCCGGAAAGAGATGTGATGTCTAAAGTCTTACGGGACAAGGAGAGAAGTGATTGCCCAAGTACATCTTCAGACATAGGATGGGAAATAAAGAGATGGAAAGGAGAAAAAAGATAAGGCTGACGAGATTGCACTCATACAGAACGAATGGATGGGCAGTCACATTTTGCTCAAACTTGATGGAAAAAGCATTGCGGAAGTAAGGCAAAGGGAAGATCGAGACAAACAAGATAAAAAAGACAGAGAATGAGAGGAATGATTGAAAGGAGATGAGGCTAAAAGAAAGGATAGACAAAAAGAAGGAAGGGCAGAGGAGCAAAGAAAGTATGATAATAGGCAGAGGGTAATTGAAGAACGAGACAAGCTAGAAAGAAAAAGAGTGGATAGGAAGAACAGAAATTATGAGATAAAAGAATGCAAAGATGTAGAAATTAAGAAATACGTAGGGCAAACGAGAGAAGAGAGATAAAAAGACAGGAAGAAGAAAGGGTAAGAGAAGAAGCAAGAAAGCGAAGAGAGCTTGATGACGAAATGGAAAGTAAGAGAAGGCAAAGAGCACACAACATTGATCGAATCGAAAAGGAATGAATGGATCCTAACACAGTAGTGGCATGGGAGCACATAGAAGAATTCTTCCCGACACATGAGCCGATGCCAGGTCTGTCTAGAGCAAATCTATAGGATGAGTTTGATGTTAGAAGCATTGGGTACGTGATTGATAAGGTCTCTCATGATATGAGGACCAAGAAGGAACCAAAAGGAAAGGGTAAAAACGATTGACTCGAAAGCACGCAGTTGTACGAAAAGGAGGAGGCTCATATAATTTTGAGCATAAAGAGTTGTCTTTGGACAGGCTACCTCTGAATAGAGACAAAAAAGAGGGAAGCCATACAAGTTGGGGACAGGGCATGTCAGACGAGGATAGAGAAATCTTCTGTGGGGAAGATGTATCTAACACATGTGGTCCTGAAGGATGTTCTCTGATGGACAGAGAAGTGAGATGGTCAGATCTAGACCTCCCTAAACCATGGGTGTCAGAATCTCTGGCGCAGCTAGATCGACCTAAATGGCGATCTCATAGCGTGAGGGGGGACTCGCCACCTTATGTGAGCAGGTTAAGGTCACTACCAGGAAGAAGGCGGTGCAGAACCAGTGTCCCAGCTCTGGACAGACAAATGATGGGGGATGAATGTGAGTTTGAGATCTCCCAGTTTACTTTGTTAGAGAAAGGAGGAGCCAGACCACAGTATATATCATGGCCGCAGATGGATAAAGATATTTTAAGGTGTAAACTTCTGAGTTTAACTTCCAGTGCTGGGAAATGGATACATAAGTTAGAGAAAATGACAGGAGAAAACACGTAAGCTATAGGAGACATTAAAGGTCTTCTAGCTGCTATTCTTGGGGAGAGAGCAGATGACATTTGGACGAGAGCTGGATGCTCGAGTGTCACTGCACAGAACACTGCTCATGATGGAGCACTGTTTAATAACTGTAGAGCTGCAGTCTGGAAAGCGCTACAAGTGCAGCATCCAGACACGTCAGATATGGAAGCTATAATGGCACAGAAAATGCAGGAAGGGGAGGATCCTCTTGTTTACATTCAAAATTTAAAAGAGCAGTGTTCTTTGGAGAGGCGCGAGACGTGGCGGAAATCTCTACCTTTGTTCCACCATATATTATGTCAGCGGCTGCCAGATCCAGTACAGAAACAGCTCAAGAAACTGGTGGGTCTGGAGGTGAAACTATGGTCAGAAATACAGCTGACCATCGCGCATTATCGCAAATTATTTCAGGAGGAGAATCGAAAGAAAGATGATGCTAGGAAAGATGAAGAAGCGAAATTGCTGCAGAAATAATAGTCAAAATACACCATAGAAGGGGCGATGTTGACTAGCGGGGAAGGGTCAGGAACGCAGCAAACAGCAGGCATGCCACAGGTGAATAACCAAAGGCAGTTTGATCAAGGTAATAATGGATTCGTACCAAGGGGTAGAGGAGGCTTCTGAGGAACAGGCTTCCAGAATAATCAGGGCAATTTCCTGAATAACCAAGGTGGGTTTCAAGACACACCGGGTGATAATCAAGGCATGCAGGGAGGGCAAATTAGGAGACCTGTTGGACATGTGGAATGACAGGGCACATTGCACGCATGTGTGGGAGCCAAGGGTTTGTGCAGAATGGGCAGTTCACAAGAGGGGGGACTACTCCTCCGCCTGATTTTGGTCAACAAAGTAGGTTTGCCCAAAATCAGACAGTGCAGCAAGCACAAGCACAGAGAATGCAGCAAGATTTGCAAACACAGCCGACAACAATGAATCCGCCACAAGGGCAGTCATAGCATTCACCCATGCAGATACTGCAGGGCACAAGCACAGGACAGATAATGACTCCTAGGATAGGGGGTGTCACTGTCTAGGGAGAGAATTCGTTCACAGGCACGGGAATGAGCATGTACCCACAATAGGACAGCTCAATGGGTGACTTGATGTGTTCAATACTATCAGTGACTCCCAATCCTCAAGATGAACCGAGGGTTGACGTCACTATAGGGGGCAAATCTTTTTCTTTTTTGGTAGACACAGGATGAACACGCTCATCTATACGAGAGGGGAAATTTACATTATCTGGGAATGCCATGAATGCTCAAGGTTTCAAAGGAGGTACAAGTAGAGTTCCTTTCACTGAGAGATTGCCAGTCTCTATAGGAGAGTGTGATATGGCTGTGCCATTATTATATTTATTATATGCAAGACAGACACCTGTTAATATACTAGGTTGAGATTTAATGACAAAGTTGAACATGATGATTTCGTTAACTGATGAAGACATAGGGTGTTGAACACCAGGAATGCATTATTTAAACGTGAGTGAATTTATCATGGCATTTACAGGGAAAATGGCCATATGAGTAGTACCCTTAGAACCAGAGGTCTTTCACTATGGGGTACACATTTTGTTTACATGGTTTAGTCGGTACGACAGTGAGAATACCTGATGAGTTTTTATTTAGACCAAGGATACCTACGGATGAAGAGGGGGGACAAGTTTTTTGCCTAGAGTTGCAAGCAGCTATAGTACGAGGAGAGTTAGCTATGCTTGATGGAGTTGATTATGAAGGCAGACGATGGTGCACAGTGATTGCCATTGAAGAGGGTTACAGATTGAGTGATTTCACTGACGATTATATGTTTAGAGACCATCCGTCAGATGACGAAGTAATACTTGAAATGAGTATCACTTATTGGGTGAGAGCAATAAGACATGAGGTTCCTCAGAAAATGATGTTAGCACAGAAGCGTCCCAAATGTTTTGATGATGACATGG
The DNA here is from genome assembly GCF_040938575.1 of Ambystoma mexicanum. Classification (NCBI taxonomy): domain Eukaryota; kingdom Metazoa; phylum Chordata; class Amphibia; order Caudata; family Ambystomatidae; genus Ambystoma; species Ambystoma mexicanum. The sequence goes on from NC_090938.1 coordinate 4,776,146, forward strand.
CGAAAGTGCCAGTTTCATTATGGACAACAGGCCCTTATAACGTAGGCCTATTGAAAGGGGTTGGGGAAGGTAACAATTAAACTGAAACTAGGAGAAATTTTGCCTCAAGCATGACAGTATCGCATGTCCCGAGAGGCAGATGAGGGTATTTTGAAAACGATATCCACTATGATGGATCAAGGCATCTTAGTGACATCAGAGTCACCATGTAATACCGCAGTGTACCCTGTGAAAAAATCATAGGGGGGTTGTGGCGTTTAGTGGAAGACATGCGCCCAATTAATCAGATTGTAGAGGCCGAGTTTCCTCTAGTTTCTATTCCAGCAATTATCTAATGTAGTATCCCTGTTGAGGTGCGATATTTCACTGTGATTGACTTGAAAAATGCATAATGATTCTCAATCCCATTGCATAAGGATTCTCAAGATCTGACAGCATTTACGTTCAGTCTGACTAAGTTAAAAAGCACGAGGTTACCCCAGGGGTACTGTGAGTCCCCAATCAATAGAGTCATGCAGATGGACTTAAGCAATATCGATTTGCTAAGTGTTGTGTTGCAATACATAGATTACATATTAGTCTGTAGCACCTCAGAGGAAGAGTGCAGACGCGACTCTGTTCAGCTAATGATTTTTCTAGCAGAAAAAGAATATAAAGTGGACAAGAAGAAATTGCAGCATTGCCAAGAAGAGGTGTTATACATATTTCAGTAAATTTCGCATGAAGGAAAGAAAGTTACTCCTGAAAGGGCTGAGGCTATTTATAAAATAGCAAAGCCACATACGATAGAGCACATGCAAAGATTTTTGGGGCTATGCAATTATGTTAGAGCATGGGTATTTGATTATAGTTCATACATAAGGCTCCTGTTACAGTCTCTGAAAAAGGCACAGGCAATTCATGAAAAAATTGTCTGGACTGAGGAAATGGAAGAAGGGTTTGATGCATTGAAAAAGGCAATTTGCACAGCTTCAGTTTTAGGGATTCCCATTTATGCTGAGGAATTCTTCTTATTTTCGCACACAAATGGTACAGTCATGACAGCAGTACTCATGCAGAGAACTACGTTGGGGTACAGGCCTCTAGCATATTACAATGGGATTCTGGACCCAGTAATGATGGGTCACTTTCCTTGTGAACAATCTTTGGCAGCCGCTGCGTTCGCCATTGAGAAAGCTGCCAGCATAGTAATGGGGTGTTCCATGATGTTGTTTGTTGAACATGCTTTGTTTGCCATTTTGGAAAGCCCTAAGGGTATTTTGACTTCCCAAGGGGCTTCTGCTTATGAGGTAGTCATATCGAATCCAGCAATTAAAATAGTCATGCAGAATAGTGAACCCTGCCATGTTTATAGCAGAACCATTGCCAGAAGACGAGCATGCACATGATTGCTCGAATTACGAGAAATTGTATGATGAGATCCTGAGGGTGAAAGAAAATGCTTTAGCAGCTGGGGAAATTCTCTCTATTGATGGCTTTTCTAGAATCATTCAGAATGATGGACAAAGATATACAGGTGCCACTGTGGTAAAGCACGAAGGCAATGGGGAGTTTGAAGTATTGATAAGTGCATGACTATCGTCTCACTTTTCAGCACATGCTGCAGAATTAGTGGCGCTGATTGTCACGCTCAAGAAAAACTCAGACCGGGAAGTAAGGGTGTACAGTGACTCCACCTATGTGACGTCGACAGTACATGCATGGCTAGCACGTTGGAAAAGAAGGGGCTACCACAGAGTGGACGGCACTCCAGTGCAACATGCCGCCTTATTGGACACACTTATTAGAGCACTACAACTACCAGTAGCCATCGCAGTCATTAAACACGCAGCTCACACTAAGAGAGCAGTCTTTATCTCGCATGGAAATCAAGCTGCAAACAAGGAAGCGAAACAAGTTGCATGTTCACAAATTATAATGACTTTTGATAAGTCTGATGTGAATGGAAGAATGTTGGTGTTGATGAATGTGTATGACAGCTTCAACAGTTTGTCTAAGACACAACTAATGGAAATTCAAGGGGAAGTGCCACAGGATGTGAAAGACCTGTAGACGCAGAGGGGGTGTTCTTTATCCCCTTCCGAAGCATTGTGGCAACAGTAAAGCACTGTTAAACCGGTGATGCATATAGCCTTATTAAGGGTGGAGTTGGAACAGCTGCACTACCCTGCGCATGTCACTAGAGAATGTCTAGCAGCAGCTATTGCGGAAGACTGGCTCATTCCGAACCTGTTAGAACACTTGCATTTTATGCAGTAAACTGCATTGTATGTCAAAAGTTTACTGCAGGGCACATGCTGTGTACAGTTAGAGGAGTCATCCCAAGACCTTATGGTCCTGTTCAGCATTTACACATCGACTATGTCGATATGCTGCAGATCTATAATGGATACAGATATATGATAGTGGTAGTATGTCCATTTTGAAGGTGGATTGAGGCTGGTCCATGTACACATCCAGATTGCACCTGCGGAGAGACATTTTTAGCATGAGAAGTATTTCCTAGATGGGGAATATGTGAAGTATTAAGATCTGATAATGGCCCTAATTTTGTTAACATAGTCTTTGAGAAAAATAAGCTAGTTTCATTTCTTAGTATAAAGCATAAATTATCATTGGTTTATCATCTGCAAGCGAATGGAATCTGTGAGAGACTCAATGACCTGCTTAAAGAAAGGATAGCCAAATTGAAGCTTACATTGAAGAAAGGATGGTTACATTGCCTGCCCCTAACATTACATGCATTGAGAAATCCACCAGGCTCTGACCATAATCTTACGCTCCATGAAATAGTGACAGGGAGGCGAATGAGGACACCCCTCAATCCTCTATCGAGAACTAGAAATGATGCCCAGACAACAGCAGAATTGTTAGGAAAGGAGTTACGTGTCTACTTAATGTGTATGACTACAAGTATCTCTGTCATTTCAGATCAGCTCAAGCGGAAGGGGTTTGGGGCTAAGAATTCAGATGAAGACCATACAACAACCGGACTTGAAGAATTACGTCTTCCCAAACTTTTCCCCGGAGATGAGATCCTAATCGGAAACTTTACAAGAAAGTGGCACGAGCCACGATTCAACGGCCCGTTTGTCGTGGAGGTCGTAACGCCGTCAGCCGTGAAAGTCCAAGGAAGATGCGCATGGATATTACTCTGAGATGTAAAGACCGATACCGGAGAATCCACTTCAGCCACACCCCAGTCAAACGCAAGTAATGGGGAAGAACCTCAGCACATGCATACTAGATCCATGACGAGGAAGAAGGACGCAGAGACTGTCCAATAGACAGATAAAGAGTACATTGGACTGTGCTTCTTTCAGGACACTCTTTGAAATTGCCAAACAAGGAGTCAAAGAAAAGTTATTTGTTCTTGAGCGCCAGGAGCTGCTAACATTGGACTGAGACACATTTAAGTCTTTATTGAGAAGGAAAGATGCCAAATTTGGAATTCCTTTTCAACAACTTGAAGAGGGATCATTTCCCCGATTCCTTTCTCACTGAGTTTCTTTTTGGAGGCACCCATGGTAATGCCTGATGGCCACGTTCACAGGACCGTTCTTACTGTTTTTCTCTTCATTCTTCGTGCATACTTTGCAATTGTGGGGAGAACTACTAACGTTAATCTGTTCCTGCAAGATCCTAGAAATGGTCCAGTCGTGAGGAGATTGCTCGCAACCATAATAGAGAAAGTTCTCCGGCTTCCTGAGTACAGTTTGTGGTCTTTTGTTACCTAATTGAGGAATGCCCATATCTTGTTGGAAGACAAACAGATTTTTGTTTGTTCCTGAGAGATCCAAGGAACACAGTGGTACTCAATTAATTGCTACGTGACATCATCGAACAAGTCAATCTATATTCTGAGAGAACACTGAGAACGTTCTGAATGAGGCTTTCGAGGGAAGACATCCAGAACTTACTGTCCAGGGTCTTTTACTTCTTGCTGGAGACGCACCCACATTTTTGTGTGGTGAAAGGACGACTCTTTGGTGAACATCAGGAATCCTGTTAATCGTCCTGCAATCAGCCACCTGCTTGAAGAGCTTGTGGAGCAGATCCAGATGCTGCCAGAGTATTTCATTATGTTACCTGAATAAAATGTGTTTTTTCCTTCATTAAAAAAGATTGAGAATGGGTAACATTGATAGCACCAATAATGTTTCTAACAATGAGAGGCAACCACGATGAGCAAGGAGCTATTGCTGCGCCAAGTGAGCCTATTTGTATGCCATTTATACATGCATCATATTCATTGTAATTCTTCTCTCGCTTACAGTACATGCTGCCTACTATGTGAACCCTATTAAAGCAATGATCCCTGTGTATCTTCCTATGCACAAGGAGGGTACTGATGTGGCAACTACAAGGAAGCCAAGAACTTATGTAATTGTCCCTACTCCAGAGGTACATTCAAAGACACCTAGTCCTGTGATAGATAAATCTAGGCTTCCTTTTGGGGGAGGTCACATATGGAAGTTATACGGGACTCCCTGTTACCTTCATGTTCAGCTAATAGGATGAGACTTCTGAAGCTTCCTCCTACAAAAGTAGCACATGTAAAGACACCAAGTTCACTGACAGATGTTCCTATGATTGTCCCAGTAAGAAGGAATTATGCTGAAATACTTCATGGGATGATTATAGAAGCTTGTGAGAAAAGCAGGAGACCAAAGAGAAGTACTAGGGAGGATGATCATGAGCTGAATGATTACCTGGATAGTACAGCACACTTGGGGAATAACATATGGTATCAGCATATGAAAGAAGTGGGAAGGAGGCCCTCATGGGAGGAATGCCTTGTATGTGCACTCCTGCCTTATAGCATGGGGAAGTCTAAGATCTTCATAGCTATTGAAATAGACCTCCTGACAGCACATTGTCTATCACACATTGTGCTTTGCTGTACAAGAGGTCAGTTCATGGGCCAAACAGACTATCTCAAATGGGCAACTGAATGGACAGATCCAGAAGAAGATGATTATGTCCAAGACACAAAGATTTGGGGATCAGTGCTTTCACCAGATGGATGGGAAGAAGGAGTGGTCATTTGCAGACCCTGGGTAGTCATTTGGTTTCTATCAGCCAACCATTGACCTTGTACAGAAAGGGTGCAAACCTTTTTGGCCGAGACTTGCTAAACTACTGACATGGGTCGAAGATAAAGGAGGACCCTTGCAGACAGTGCCTTTGGAAAGTGCAAAGATGTGTTTCAGAAACAATGACACCAGAAAAGTTGGAGAGAATCAGAATTGTGGTTGGGTATTTCACGTACCAGGAATGAACATTGGGACAGCAGTGATCTTGGATCACTACTGGGCTTGTGGATTCAGAGCATATATGAAGCTGGCCAAGGATTGGGGAGGACCATGTTCCATAGTAAATGTTCATGTTCCAGCGTTGGTGATTCCTAAAGGAGATTTAAACATTGGTAGACTTCCAAAAGCAGATGTTCACCTGAGGAAGAAGAAATCTGTTGAGCTGATAAATCGAACGAAGAGAGAGAACTATTTCTCAGATAAGTCAATAGAGGCTTTTGATTCTTTTCCATATGAGCAAAGATTTTTCAGCCAGACTTCATCGATATTCACGTTAATCTTTATGTGGAGGATCCAGACAGCAGTAAATATTAAGTGGTTACAGATAACCAGATGGGAATTGTTGCAGACAATCAAAATACCATAAGTGGATTTAATGCTATCAAGGAATAGCTGAGAGCCATACGACTGATGACTCTTCAGAACAGATATCTCCTGGACATGCTCACAGCTATGGATGGAGGTGTTTGTGCCACAATTGGAGAATCATGTTGCACATTCACACCTTCTTATGACTACGAGACTGGTACCCTGACAGAGGCCATAGAGATGCTGACAAAGCTACACGTCCAGATGGTGGACGAAATGGAAGACATTGCTGATGATAGCTGGTTTGGATCACTCTATTCATGGGTTCCATAATGAATGGCAGATATGTTCAAGTTCCTTGCAGCCCTGTTGGTGATGATCATGTTTGGATTCTGTGTGATCAGGATAATAATCTCACAATGCAAGAAGACTGTGAAGAAAGCCATAGGGATAAAGATCATGCTGGATGTTCAATCAGGATGGAACGCGAAAGAGCTGACAGATGAAGAAATCAGACACTACGTGAAAACCAGGATCAATGCACCTAAGGGAGCGAAGTTCCTGTACCCAAAGAACAATAAGAAGAAGAAGTATGTGGGGATGTGGGAAAGTGGATCTATTGCAGCCAAAGTGGACAATGTATGCCCATGACGTGGAACAAGGATGAGCATGTGAAATCAGCTGGATGCCTGAAAGGAGTAATCAAGATATGGGTCCCAAAAAAGCATTTCTTCAGACAAGGATGTCTAGATGTGAAGGATAATGGGAGAGTGGTCGATGAATCGCCCAGGGGGCGGGGGGGAGTGTAGAGAAGGAGCCAAGTACCCCCACCTCAAGCATCTTGCCCATGTTGCCTATATGTTGGGAACCAGAGTGTGAGACACGTGCAGTTCCAGTGAAGATACCAATACCAAGGAGAATCCTGGAAACAAGGTTCCCATTGAGAAAGCCATTTCTGCATACAAGACAGTATGATGGCCATTTGAATGAAATACCAGAAGAAGTGTGAAAAATTAGCAAAAGAGCAGAGTGGTGACATCACACGAAGCAAGACTGACGCACCCAGAAGAGATGCAGAGACAAGAGAACATAGATCGTCTACAAGCATCAAAGAAAGTATTAAAGATAAGTAAACATTTTGAGCTTGAGATGAAGAGGCTTATGCAGTAGAAACGATGAAGATATCAAGTTATTTTACACGTGTACAGATGCAAAGAAACACAAGCAAAGTATTCTTGAGGCTAGCCAAGTAGTGAATAGGTTGCGGCATGCGCCAACGTATATATATAGGAATGTGTGAACTATGGACGATTCCACTATGCATTGTAGCAGAGCTGGACCAGAAAAAGGAAGGCCTTTTCTACTGTGTCGCAGATAAAAAGCAATTGAATCACAGGAGTGAATCTCAGAAGGGCGAGGCTGGACAAGCCCCAAGAAGCCAAGGTCGCAATGGACTGGGATGATCAGATAGTAATAACAAACGTGTGAAAGAACAAGCTCCTGTTCAGAAGATGTGCACGAAAACAAGGAAGACGTCAGAGGTTCATTAAATAATAGTGTTTTAAATGCACCAGAGCTCAAATTTGTGGTCTTCTGTCATGTGGATGGGTGAAACTGGACAATCATGATGGACCACACCTACGCAAGGAGACAGAGCGTGCCTCTACTACTTTGTATTCTCAAGAGCAAGGAACATTTTGGAGGCCGAGTTAAAAGCCTTAATTTACGTGCAGACCACTGAGGTGATGATAGATGATATGCTAATTGGTAGGAAGCGATGGTCAAGACCAACCCACCAGCACCTGGAGACCAGCCTGCATGCTGCTGGAGTAGGTGGAAAAGTACTGACGCATGTAAGGTGCCAACCAATCATAGAGGACCGCCTAGCTTATGTAGCCAATGGGACGTCATGTATTTAGTTACGTTCATAGTGACCTGTTTGAGTTTTTACTATATAACCCATGGTTTTTATGACATCCTTCGAGATCATGCTGTGAGATGTCCGTTGATGTCTGTTGTACTCCCTGTTTTAGATAATTTACATTAAAACAGTCAAACTTTACCAAATTTCTGAGTTAGTCTGGTTATTGATGTTTGAGTATCTTCCTCATCCCCATCCATCTCAAAGTATTGCTACCTCGTCTTAAAGGGCTGGGTCGGTAATCCGGGTTCACTTTGCGGAGTGTTGTTAAGAGACAGTCAGACATTTGAAAAGAGGCATACGCCATATCCAATTTACGTAGCTTGCAGGCTGTGCCTACCAACATAATCTCTGTCTTCCCATTATTCAGTACCAGGCCATTAGTAGTCATCCAATGATGGATGCGATTATATGTGTTATTAATGGCATGTGAGTCAAGCTCATGGTGGCCGGAGAGGGGGAAGAGACACTGAGTGTCATCTGCTTAATTTGCATATCCAACCCCTTCCGCATCCAGGCAACTGAAAAGAGGCAGAACAAAAATGTTGAAAAGCGTTGAGGAAAGGCAAGAGCCTTGGGGCACCCCACATTCCAGAACACATTCTTCTTCCACAAAATCATCAGAGAAAGCACTTGCCATGCACTTGGATAGGAAAGAGAGCACCCAAACGGCAGCCTCAGTAGTGAAATGGGTAGTGTCTTGCAATCAAGTGGTTAAGATGGTGTGATCAACAAGATCAAACACTGCGGTAAGATCTAATAGCATCAAAAGCAATGCTCTACCTTCATCCGCATGTTGCAGAATAGAGGTTTTTAGCTCCAGGAGAGTGGTTTCCGTGCTATGAGAGTTTTTGAAACCAGATTGATTGGAGCCAAGATTGTTACTAAGCTCCAGGAATTTATGAACTTGTTGATAAGCTACTTTATCAGGGATCTTCAGAAGAAAGGGTGAGTTGGTAATTGGACGATAGTTGCCTGGGATGTTGGGGTGCAAAGAGGACTTTTTAAAGACTGGTGAGATCCAAGCCCGTTTAAGCGAGCTTGGGACAATATTCTCCCTGAAAGAGAGATTGTACAAATCTGGTTTTCAAAGGCGCCAGCCATTCTGCACATGATTTGATAATGCTGGCCGGGCAGATATCTATCGCCCTTGCAGGTTGTAGTTTTGATTTTCACAAGTAGACCAAACGTCATCTACAAAGATTTCACAAAATCCAAAGGTTGGCAGAGAGGAAAGTGCATGTTCTATGCTGACTCTGGTGGATGGGTTCTGGGTGACACAAGGCAAGAGAGCTGTCCTTCCTTAATCTTAGCAATTTTCTGCTGCAGAGAGTTCTGAATATCCGTACACCAAAGGGGTCTTTTGTCACTGGGGAGATCACAGGGCAAGGGTCCTCAAGCTAACCAAGTACTCTAAACAGCTCTTTGGAGCATGAAGAGGGGTCCTTAATTCTTTGCTTATAGAATCATTTCTTGGCGTCCTGTATTGCGACTTTGTAGGATTTGGCTGACTCGGAATATCTAGCTTTGTCCACCAATGAAGATGGCCATCTCCACCTCTTCAGTGCCAGATTTTTCTCGCCCTTCAAAGTTTGAATTTGTGGAGTATGCCATCATTTAGCGGGCTGGGATTTAGACAGCCTTTGCTTTAGAGGGGCCAAGGAGTTGACTGCCTCTGTCATTACAGCATCATTAGCCAACACCAATTCGGTTGATGATTCAAAACTCTCAAGGGTCTTAAGTAGGGGGTTCAAAGAATGGGTGCATAGATGCAGAGGTAAGTTTATATTTGATCTGCTTCTGACTGGAGACCCCAGGAGTTTGCTTGGACACTCAGAGAAGGAGGGATGCTGAGTAACACTGTATCTGCAGTCTCCCGGCACAGATACATTTTATCTGCTTCTGGCTAGAGAGAGCACAGGGGAAGCAAGGATGAAAGGGGATGCCTTAGACACTCAGCAAAGGAAGGATGGCGAGTAACACTGTATCTGCAGACTCCTTGCACAGCTAGATTTGATCTGTTTCTGGCTAGAGAGCCCAGGGGCTGCCTTGAACTCTTGGAGAAGGAATGATGGTGAGTAACACTGTTTCCAGAGTCCCCAGGCACCGATATATTATATCTGCTTCTGGCTATAGAGACCAGTGGCAGCCCAGGACAATTAGAGAAGGATTGACGACAAGTAACACTCTATCCACAATCCTCTGCAACAGATACATTGTTCTACTTTTGGCTAGAGAGAGCATAGGGGAAGCTCTAGGCACTTGGAGAAGAAAGGATGGTGAGTAACACTGTATCCACAGTCCCCTGGCACAGATACATTGAAGACGGAGGTCCAAGTATGGCCCTCATGACCCCCACACCACTCTCAGCCCGAAGACTGAGACACGACACACGCACCTCACTCTTAGGTTCTTCACTGCCATCAACGATGTATCACAGATGTGGGAAACGTTAATCTCTCAGACAGTCATTCAGGCCATACCCAATCAAAGATCTGGAGGAGATGGAGATGCCATCAATCGAACAAGTCTACTGACTGCAAATTGAGAAATCAATGATGTCATCAATGACATCACGACATGGCTGCGCTTAGACATGAAGTATATAGACATCCATTCACGAAGTTACATAGACATGCATTTGTTTGTTGCATAGAGACACGAAAAACATGCTCATGACTCACGCAGGTAGATAACAGACACACAAACATATCTCTCAATATACCCACATTCCTCTCCAAATCTGAACCCCAAAACGTCAAAGTATACGTATACGAAGCTTGCATATGCTTGACTACCACTAACATGGAAAAGCCATAAGGACAAATATGGAAGCTATATGCTGAATGAGGAAGGGGAGACAAGCTTTGAGCAAATAGAAGGGCTTGCATGATTGCTGCAGCCAGAGGCAAGCAGAAATGATGCACCCAGCCTTGGACGAGTGGAGATGGGAAAATTCCAGGTTACCAAGACGATAAGCCACCTGTGAGAAATTCAGGCTAGAATCCTCATAAATACCAGCAAAGGAGATCCATTTTGTAGTCTCAGCACATGTGACCTAGCAAGCAAGGCAATGCCCTTTATATTTATTTATTTTATTGAACATTTATAAGGCATTTTATACAACGGAATTGTGTTTCAATCAAGGTAGACAAATTGAAGCTGTTCCCATCGAACCAGCGGTGGAGAGATACAAGTGTTGCTCACAAGCTAGCAACTGAATGCACTCTCCCAGGTTTAGGTGATCAGAGATGGCATCATTAGGGAATACACAGCACCTCCATGTTCATTCTCATCGCCTTGAAAAGGTGCCCCAGTCTGGTACCCGTCCAGGGTCCCAGGACTGGAAGGACACATTCTACCCAATCCAGAGCCACATTTCACTGGAGACATGAAATGTTTTAGGAGCCAATAGACTCCCTAAGTCCCTGCAATAGTGTATTTCTTACACGTAGAGGTGGCCCCAGGAGGAGCCACCAGAAATGGATACACAATGTTTGTTTTTTTGTTTGTTTGTTTGTTTATTTATTTGTAGCGCGCGCCAGACCTGAGGGTATCCGGGCGCGTGTTCAAGAATACTTTAAGCTTACATGTTACAGTTACACATTTCAGGAGGGTTACAAGGTGCATTATCAGTAAATGATGACAATGTACGTGTTACAGTTACACATTTCAGGAGGGTTACAAGGTGCATTAGCAGTAAATGATGACAATGTACGTGTTACAGTTACACATTTCAGGAGGGTTACAAGGTGCATTAACAGTAAATGATGACAATGTACGTGTTACAGTTACACATTTCAGGAGGGTTACAAGGTGCATTAGCAGTAAATGATGACAATGTACGTGTTACAGTTACACATTTCAGGAGGGTTACAAGGTGCATTAACAGTAAATGATGACAATGTACGTGTTACAGTTACACATTTCAGGAGGGTTACAAGGTGCATTAGCAGTAAATGATGACAATGTACGTGTTACAGTTACACATTTCAGGAGGGTTACAAGGTGCATTAGCAGTAAATGATGACAATGTACGTGTTACAGTTACACATTTCAGGAGGGTTACAAGGTGCATTAGCAGTAAATGATGACAATGTACGTGTTACAGTTACACATTTCAGGAAGGTTACAAGGTGCATTAGCAGTAAATGATGACAATGTACGTGTTACAGTTACACATTTCAGGAAGGTTACAGGGTGTATCAATAGTAAGTGATGACAGTATGCGTGGTTACATGCGCAGGTGAGTATGCATTGAGTGTCGGGAGCAAGGTGGGTTAAGCGGGTGATGAACGCGGTATGCGTTCGGCTGCAGATTAACAGGTGGGTCAGACGTGAATAGTCCTAGTATAGTAGTTTATAGGTCATTTTCTTTGAGCCATTTAATGCAATTGAGTCTGAAGAGTTGATAAGATTGGACAGATCTTAAGGATGATGGGAGGGAGTTCCATAGCTGGGCCGCTTTGACAGGGAAGCTGGTGCCTCCGGCTGTGCTCAGCTTAAATGGGGGCACGGCTAGTTGGTTGGTGTATGCTTCTCTGGTAGGTCTGTTAGAAGTTCTCCTTTTGAATCTTTCTGTTAGGTATTTGGGGGCTAGATCATTAATACTTTTGAAAGTCAGTGATGCTGTTTTGAGTTTAATTTTGTCAGCTGTGGATAGCCAATTAGATTGTCTTCTGACGTCTGAGATGTGCTCTCTTCTTGGGATTCCTGGGGCGGCTCGAAGGGCATGGTTCTGCAGGGTTTGGATTTTTCGCAGTGTGTGTTTATTGGACCCTATGTATAGTGCATTGCAGTAGTCCAATTTGGATAATTCCAGGGCTCTTGATAGGGTGAGGCAGCTGGCGGTGGATAGATATGGTTTAGCTGCTCTAATCAGCTTACAGGTGTAAGCGGTGCTAGAGGACATCGCATTCACCTGCTTTGTTAGGGAGAGGCAAGAGTCGAGGTAAGAACCTAGTGTTTTTACTTCTTTCGCTACTTTAATGGTGTTGCCATCTATGACAAATGATGAGTAGTCATTGTTCAGTTTTTTGATATTTTGTGTGTTCCCCAGTATGATGAGTTCCGTTTTGTCATCATTCAGGCATAGACCATGACGGGCTATCCATGGCTGAATGATGAGGTTTATTCTGTTCACCAAGGCCAAATCCTGTTCAATAGTAGAATTAACCCTTATAGGATACATATGTGGGTCACCGAAACTGACCAATGTGAGCGCCCAATAGGTTTCGGGGACGGAACTTGGTTTTATGACATCACACCTGGATAAAACGGGTGACACACATACAGGAGACGAGAACTCTGGAGAATTAATGTTATTCTAGTGTGATCCCGGTCCCTTTGTTAGAAAATTAAAACAGTAAACTTTGCCCTATGGCTGAGTCTTCTGTTCTTGCAGTGGGGAGTTTTTCATGGGCCCAAGTGTCTCCCTGCTGGTAATTGGGGTGACTGCAATAGAGTCCCTGCCTCTCCTCCACAACATTGTATCTACTTCTGGCTAGAGAGGGCACAGGGGCAGCCCAGGACACTTAGATTAAAAATGATGACAAGTAACACTGTATCCACAGTCCCCTGGCAGAGATACGCTGTGTCTGTTTCTGGCTAGAAAAAGCACAGGGGAAGCTGTAGGCACTTAGAGGAGGAAGGATGGCGAGTAACACTGTATCCACAGTACCCTGGCAGAGACCTGTAGTCCAATAGTCCAATAGAGAGCTCACGAGCTAGGAGAATGCAAGTGCTTCTGGGACCTGTAGTTCACATCACACATGCGGGCGGGCCAGCACGTGCCACACAGTATGTCCCAAGCTCCCACCACAGAGTCCTACATGCTTGCACAGGTTTCAGCTTCATGTCCCAGGGCGCTCCAGACCCCTGTGGGGGCGGAGTCAGCCCCAACTAGTGACTGCAGATGAGTTGCTGACGCCCCTCCAACCAGAGCTGGGAGAATGCAAGTGCTTCTGGGACCTGTAGTCCAATAGAGAGCTCGTGAGCTGGGAGAATGCAGGTGCTTCTGGGACCTGTAGTCCAATAGAGAGCTCACGAGAAGGGAGAAAGGGAGTGGTTCGGGGACCTGTAGTCCAATAGAGAGCTCGCGAGCTCGGAGAATGGGAGTGCTTCGGGGACCTGTAGTCCAATAGAGAGCTCGCGAGCTGGGAGAATACAAGTGCTTCTGGGACCTGTAGTCCAACAGAGAGCTTGCGAGCTGGGAGAATGGAAGTGCTACTGGGACCTGTAGTCCAATAGAGAGCTCGGGAGCTGGGAGAAAGCAGGTGCTTCTGGGACCTGTAGTCCAATAGAGAGCTTGCGAACTGGGAGAATGAAAGTGCTTCTGGGACCTGTAGTCCAATAGAGAGCTCGCGAGCTGGGAGAATGGGTGTGTTTCTGGGACCTGCACTCCAATAGAGAGCTCGCGAGCTGGGAGTGCTTCTAGGACCTGTAGTCCAATAGAGAGCTAGCGAGCTGGCAGAATGCAAGTGCTTCTGGGACCTGTAGTCCAATAGAGAGCTCGCGGGCTGGGGAAATGGGAGTGCTTCTGGGACTTGTAGTCCAATAGAGAGCTCTCTAGCTGGGAAAATGGGAGAGCTTCTGGGACATATAGTCCAATATAGAGCTCGCGAGCTGGGAGAATGCAAGTGTTTCTGGGACCTGTAGTCCAATAGACAGCTCGCGAGCTGGGAGAATGGGAGTGCTTCTGGGAACTGTAGTCCAATAGAGAGCTCGCGAGCTGGGAGAAAGCAGGTGCTTCTGGGACCTGTAGTCTAATAGAGAGTTCGTGAGCTGGGAGAATGCAAGTGCCTCTGGGACCTGTAGTCCAATAGAGAGCTCGCGACCTGGGAGAATGGGAGTGTTTCTGGGACCTGTAGTCCAATAGAGTGCTCGCGAGCTGGGAGAAAGCAGGTGCCTCTGGGACCTGTAGTCTAATAGAGAGTTTGTGAGCTGGGAGAATGCAAGTGCCTCTGGGACCTGTAGTCCAATTGAGAGCTCGTGAGCTGAGAGAATGGGAATGTTTCTGGGACCTGTAGTCCAATAGAGAGCTCGCGAGCTGGGAGAATGCATGTGCTTCTGGTACCTGTAGTCCAATAGAGAGCTTGCTAGCTGGGAGAATAGGAGTGCTTCTGGGACCTGTAGTCCAATAGAGAGCTTGCGAGCTGGGAGAATGCTGGTGCTTCTGGGACCTGTAGTCCAATAGAGAGCTCGCGAGCTGGGAGAATGCAAGTGTTTCTGGGACCTGTAGTCCAATAGAGAGCTCGTGAGCTTGGAGAATGCAGGTGCTTCTGGGACCTGTAGTCCAATAGAGAGCTAGCTAGCTGGGAGAATGGGAGTGCTTCTGGGACCTGTAGTCCAATATAGAGCTTGCGAGCTGGGAGAATGCAAGTGCTTCTGGGACCTGTAGTCCAACAGAGAGCTTGCGAGCTGGGAGAATGCATGTGCTTCTGGGACCTGTAGTCCAATAGAGAGCTCGCAAGCTCGGAGAATGGGAGTGCTTCGGGGACCTGTAGTCCAATAGAGAGCTTGCGAGCTGGGAGAATACAAGTGCTTCTGGGACCTGTAGTCCAACAGAGAGCTTGCGAGCTGGGAGAATGGAAGTGCTACTGGGACCTGTAGTCCAATAGAGAGCTCGGGAGCTGGGAGAAAGCAGGTGCTTCTGGGACCTGTAGTCCAATAGAGAGCTTGCGAACTGGGAGAATGAAAGTGCTTCTGGGACCTGTAGTCCAATAGAGAGCTCGCGAGCTGGGAGAATGGGTGTGTTTCTGGGACCTGCACTCCAATAGAGAGCTCGCGAGCTGGGAGTGCTTCTAGGACCTGTAGTCCAATAGAGAGCTAGCGAGCTGGCAGAATGCAAGTGCTTCTGGGACCTGTAGTCCAATAGAGAGCTCGCGGGCTGGGGAAATGGGAGTGCTTCTGGGACTTGTAGTCCAATAGAGAGCTCTCTAGCTGGGAAAATGGGAGAGCTTCTGGGACATATAGTCCAATATAGAGCTCGCGAGCTGGGAGAATGCAAGTGTTTCTGGGACCTGTAGTCCAATAGACAGCTCGCGAGCTGGGAGAATGGGAGTGCTTCTGGGAACTGTAGTCCAATAGAGAGCTCGCGAGCTGGGAGAAAGCAGGTGCTTCTGGGACCTGTAGTCTAATAGAGAGTTCGTGAGCTGGGAGAATGCAAGTGCCTCTGGGACCTGTAGTCCAATAGAGAGCTCGCGACCTGGGAGAATGGGAGTGTTTCTGGGACCTGTAGTCCAATAGAGTGCTCGCGAGCTGGGAGAAAGCAGGTGCCTCTGGGACCTGTAGTCTAATAGAGAGTTTGTGAGCTGGGAGAATGCAAGTGCCTCTGGGACCTGTAGTCCAATTGAGAGCTCGTGAGCTGAGAGAATGGGAATGTTTCTGGGACCTGTAGTCCAATAGAGAGCTCGCGAGCTGGGAGAATGCATGTGCTTCTGGTACCTGTAGTCCAATAGAGAGCTTGCTAGCTGGGAGAATAGGAGTGCTTCTGGGACCTGTAGTCCAATAGAGAGCTTGCGAGCTGGGAGAATGCTGGTGCTTCTGGGACCTGTAGTCCAATAGAGAGCTCGCGAGCTGGGAGAATGCAAGTGTTTCTGGGACCTGTAGTCCAATAGAGAGCTCGTGAGCTTGGAGAATGCAGGTGCTTCTGGGACCTGTAGTCCAATAGAGAGCTAGCTAGCTGGGAGAATGGGAGTGCTTCTGGGACCTGTAGTCCAATATAGAGCTTGCGAGCTGGGAGAATGCAAGTGCTTCTGGGACCTGTAGTCCAATAGATAGCTTGCGAACTGGGAGAATGGAAGTGCTTCTGGGACCTGTAGTCCAATAGAAAGCTTGAGAGCTGGGAGAATGCAAGTGCTTCTGGGACATGTAGTCCAAAAGAGAGCTTGCGAGCTGGGAGAATGGGAGTGCTTCTGGGACCTGTAGTCCAATAGAGAGCTCGTGAGCTGGGAGAATGGGAGTGATTCTGGGACCTGTAGTCCAATAGAGAGCTTGTGAGCTGGGAGAATACAAGTGCTTCTGGGACCTGTAGTCCAATAGAGAGCTTGCGAGCTGGGAGAATGGAAGTGCTTCTGGGACCTATAGTCCAAAAGAGAGCTCGCGAGCTGGGAGAAAGCAGGTGCTTCTGGGACCTGTAGTCCAATAGAGAACTCGCAAGCTGGGAGAATGCAAGTGTTTCTGGGACCTGTAATCCAATAGAGAGCTCGCGAGCTGGGAGAATGCAAGTGCTTCTGGGACCTGTAGTCCAATAGAGAGCTCACAAGCTGGGAGAATGCAGGTGCTTCTCGGACCTGTAGTCCAATAGAGAGCTTGCGAGGTGGGAGAATGCAAGTGCTTCTGGGACCTGTAGTCCAATAGAGAGTTAGCTAGCTGGGAGAATGGGAGTGTTTCTGGGACCTGTAGTCCAATAGAGAGCTCGTGAGCTGGGAGAATGGAGGTGCTTCTGGGACCTGTAGTCCAATAGAGAGCTTGCGAACTGGGAGAATACAAGTGCGTCTGGGATCTGTAGTCCAATAGAGAGCTCACGAGCTGGGAGAATGCAGGTGCTTCTGGGACCTGTAGTCCAATAGAGAGCTTGTGAGCTGGGAGAATGCAAGTGCTTCTGGCACAGTGCTTCTGGGACCTGTAGGTCAATAGAGAGCTCGCGAGCTGGGAGAATGCAGGTGCTTCTGGGACCTGTAGTCCAATAGAGAGCTTGCGAATGGGAGAATGCAAGTGCTTCTGGGACCTGTAGTCCAATAGAGAGCTCGCGAGCTGGGAGAATGGGAGTGCTTCTGGGACCTTTAGTCCAATAGAGAGCTTGCGAGCTGGGAGAATGGGAATGCTTCGGGGACCTGTAGTCCAATAGAGAGCTTGCGAGCTGGGAGAATACAAGTGCTTCTGGGACCTGTAGTCCAATAGAGCGCTCGCGAGCTGGGAGAATACAAGTGCTTCTGGGACCTGTAGTCCAATAGAGAGCTTGCGAGCTGGGAGAAAGCAGGTGCTTCTGGGACCTGTAGTCCAATAGAGAGCTCGCGATCTGGGAGAATGCAAGTGCTTTTGGGAGCTGTAGTCCAATAGACAGCTTGCAAGCTGGGTGAATGCAAGTGCTTCTGGGACCTGTAGTCGAATAGAGAGCTCGCGAGCTGGGAGAATGGGAGTGGTTCTGGGACCTGTAGTCCAATAGAGAGCTCGCGAGCTGGGAGAATGGGAGTGTTTCTGGGACCTGTAGTCCAATAGAGAGCTCGCGAGCTGGAAGAATGCAGGTGCTTCTGGGACCTGTAGTCCAATAGAGAGCTCGCGAGCTGGGAGAATGGGAGTGTTTCTGGGACCTGTAGTCCAATAGAGAGCTCGTGAGCTGAGAGAATGGGAATGTTTCTTGGACCTGTAGTCCAATAGAGAGCTTGCGAGCTGGGAGAATGCATGTGCTTCTGGTACCTGTAGTCCAATAGAGAGCTTGCTAGCTGGGAGAATTGGAGTGCTTCTGGGACCTGTAGTCCAATAGAGAGCTTGCGAGCTGGGAGAATGCAGGTGCTTCTGGGACCTGTAGTCCAATAGAGAGCTCGTGAGCTGGGAGAATGCAAGTGCTTCTGGGACCTGTAGTCCAATAGAGAGCTCGTGCGCTTGGAGAATGCAGGTGCTTCTGGGACCTGTAGTCCAATAGAGAGCTAGCTAGCTGGGAGAATGGGAGTGCTTCTGGGACCTGTAGTCCAATAGAGAGCTTGTGAGCTGGGAGAATGCAAGTGCTTCTGGGACCTGTAGTCCAATAGATAGCTCGTGAGCTGGGAGAATGGAAGTGCTTCTGGGACCTGTAGTCCAATAGAGAGCTTGCGAGCTGGGAGATTGCAAGTTCTTCTGGGACCTGTAGTACAATAGAGAGCTTGCGAGCTGGGAAAATGGGAGAGCTTCTGGGACCTGTAGTCCAATATAGAGCTTGCGAGCTGGGAGAATGCGAGTGATTCTGGGACCTGTAGTCCAATAGAGAGCTCGCGAGCTGGCAGAATGGGAGTGCTTCTGGGACCTGTAGTCCAATAGAAAGTTTGAGAGCTGGGAGAATGCAAGTGCTTCTGGGACATGTAGTCCAAAAGAGAGCTTGCGAGCTGGGAGAATGGGAGTGCTTCTGGGACCTGTAGTCCAATATAGAGCTCGCGAGCTGGGAGAATGCAAGTGCTTCTGGGACCTGTAGTCCAATAGAGAGCTTGTGCGCTTGGAGAATGCAGGTGCTTCTGGGACCTGTAGTCCAATAGAGAGCTAGCTAGCTGGGAGAATGGGAGTGCTTCTGGGACCTGTAGTCCAATAGAGAGCTTGTGAGCTGGGAGAATGCAAGTGCTTCTGGGACCTGTAGTCCAATAGATAGCTCTTGAGCTGGGAGAATGGAAGTGCTTCTGGGACCTGTAGTTCAATAGAGAGCTTGCGAGCTGGGAGAATGCAGGTGCTTCTGGGACCTGTGGTCCAATAGAGAGCTCGCGAGCTGGGAGAATGCAAGTGCTTCTGGGACCTGTAGTCCAATAGAGAGCTCGTGCGCTTGGAGAATGCAGGTGCTTCTGGGACCTGTAGTCCAATAGAGAGCTAGCTAGCTGGGAGAATGGGAGTGCTTCTGGGACCTGTAGTCCAATAAAGAGCTTGTGAGCTGGGAGAATGCAAGTGCTTCTGGGACCTGTAGTCCAATAGATAGCTCGTGAGCTGGGAGAATGGAAGTGCTTCTGGGACCTGTAGTCCAATAGAGAGCTTGCGAGCTGGGAGATTGCAAGTGCTTCTGGGACCTGTAGTACAATAGAGAGCTTGCGAGCTGGGAGAGTGGGAGAGCTTCTGGGACCTGTAGTCCAATATAGAGCTTGCGAGCTGGGAGAATGCGAGTGATTCTGGGACCTGTAGTCCAATAGAGAGCTCGCGAGCTGGCAGAATGGGAGTGCTTCTGGGACCTGTAGTCCAATAGAAAGTTTGAGAGCTGGGAGAATGCAAGTGCTTCTGGGACATGTAGTCCAAAAGAGAGCTTGCGAGCTGGGAGAATGGGAGTGCTTCTGGGACCCGTAGTCCAATAGAGAGCTCGTGAGTTGGGAGAAACGGAGTGCTTCTGGGACCTGTAGTCCAATAGAGAGCTTGTGAGCTGGGAGAATACAAGTGCTTCTGGGACCTGTAGTCCAATAGAGAGCTTGCGAGATGGGAGAATGGAAGTGCTTCTGGGACCTATAGTCCAATAGAGAGCTCGCGAGCTGGGAGAAAGCAGGTGCTTCTGGGACCTGTAGTCCAATAGAGAGCTCGCAAACTGGGAGAATGCAGGTGCTTCTGGGACCTGTAGTCCAATATAGAGCTTGCGAGCTGGGAGAATGCAAGTGCTTCTGGATCTGCAGTCCAATAGAACGCTAGCTAACTGGGAGAATGGGAGTGCTTTTGGGACCTGTAGTCCAATAGAGAGCTCGCGCACTGGGAGAATACAGTGCTTCTGGGACCTGTAGTCCAATAGAGAGCTCGTGGGCTGGGAGAATGCAAGTGCTTCTGGGACCTGTAGTCCAATAGAGAACTTGCGAGCTGGGAGAATACAAGTGCTTTTGGGACCTGTAGTTCAATAGAGAGCTCGTGAGCTGGGAGAATGCAAGTGCCTCTGGGACCTGTAGTCCAATAGAGAGCTCGCGACCTGGGAGAATGGGAGTGTTTCTGGGACCTGTAGTCCAATAGAGAGCTCGCGACCTGGGAGAATGGGAGTGTTTCTGGGACCTGTAGTCCAATAGAGTGCTCGCGAGCTGGGAGAAAGCAGGTGCCTCTGGGACCTGTAGTCTAATAGAGAGTTTGTGAGCTGGGAGAATGCAAGTGCCTCTGGGACCTGTAGTCCAATTGAGAGCTCGTGAGCTGAGAGAATGGGAATGTTTCTGGGACCTGTAGTCCAATAGAGAGCTCGCGAGCTGGGAGAATGCATGTGCTTCTGGTACCTGTAGTCCAATAGAGAGCTTGCTAGCTGGGAGAATAGGAGTGCTTCTGGGACCTGTAGTCCAATAGAGAGCTTGCGAGCTGGGAGAATGCTGGTGCTTCTGGGACCTGTAGTCCAATAGAGAGCTCGCGAGCTGGGAGAATGCAAGTGTTTCTGGGACCTGTAGTCCAATAGAGAGCTCGTGAGCTTGGAGAATGCAGGTGCTTCTGGGACCTGTAGTCCAATAGAGAGCTAGCTAGCTGGGAGAATGGGAGTGCTTCTGGGACCTGTAGTCCAATATAGAGCTTGCGAGCTGGGAGAATGCAAGTGCTTCTGGGACCTGTAGTCCAACAGAGAGCTTGCGAGCTGGGAGAATGCATGTGCTTCTGGGACCTGTAGTCCAATAGAGAGCTCGCAAGCTCGGAGAATGGGAGTGCTTCGGGGACCTGTAGTCCAATAGAGAGCTTGCGAGCTGGGAGAATACAAGTGCTTCTGGGACCTGTAGTCCAACAGAGAGCTTGCGAGCTGGGAGAATGGAAGTGCTACTGGGACCTGTAGTCCAATAGAGAGCTCGGGAGCTGGGAGAAAGCAGGTGCTTCTGGGACCTGTAGTCCAATAGAGAGCTTGCGAACTGGGAGAATGAAAGTGCTTCTGGGACCTGTAGTCCAATAGAGAGCTCGCGAGCTGGGAGAATGGGTGTGTTTCTGGGACCTGCACTCCAATAGAGAGCTCGCGAGCTGGGAGTGCTTCTAGGACCTGTAGTCCAATAGAGAGCTAGCGAGCTGGCAGAATGCAAGTGCTTCTGGGACCTGTAGTCCAATAGAGAGCTCGCGGGCTGGGGAAATGGGAGTGCTTCTGGGACTTGTAGTCCAATAGAGAGCTCTCTAGCTGGGAAAATGGGAGAGCTTCTGGGACATATAGTCCAATATAGAGCTCGCGAGCTGGGAGAATGCAAGTGTTTCTGGGACCTGTAGTCCAATAGACAGCTCGCGAGCTGGGAGAATGGGAGTGCTTCTGGGAACTGTAGTCCAATAGAGAGCTCGCGAGCTGGGAGAAAGCAGGTGCTTCTGGGACCTGTAGTCTAATAGAGAGTTCGTGAGCTGGGAGAATGCAAGTGCCTCTGGGACCTGTAGTCCAATAGAGAGCTCGCGACCTGGGAGAATGGGAGTGTTTCTGGGACCTGTAGTCCAATAGAGTGCTCGCGAGCTGGGAGAAAGCAGGTGCCTCTGGGACCTGTAGTCTAATAGAGAGTTTGTGAGCTGGGAGAATGCAAGTGCCTCTGGGACCTGTAGTCCAATTGAGAGCTCGTGAGCTGAGAGAATGGGAATGTTTCTGGGACCTGTAGTCCAATAGAGAGCTCGCGAGCTGGGAGAATGCATGTGCTTCTGGTACCTGTAGTCCAATAGAGAGCTTGCTAGCTGGGAGAATAGGAGTGCTTCTGGGACCTGTAGTCCAATAGAGAGCTTGCGAGCTGGGAGAATGCTGGTGCTTCTGGGACCTGTAGTCCAATAGAGAGCTCGCGAGCTGGGAGAATGCAAGTGTTTCTGGGACCTGTAGTCCAATAGAGAGCTCGTGAGCTTGGAGAATGCAGGTGCTTCTGGGACCTGTAGTCCAATAGAGAGCTAGCTAGCTGGGAGAATGGGAGTGCTTCTGGGACCTGTAGTCCAATATAGAGCTTGCGAGCTGGGAGAATGCAAGTGCTTCTGGGACCTGTAGTCCAATAGATAGCTTGCGAACTGGGAGAATGGAAGTGCTTCTGGGACCTGTAGTCCAATAGAAAGCTTGAGAGCTGGGAGAATGCAAGTGCTTCTGGGACATGTAGTCCAAAAGAGAGCTTGCGAGCTGGGAGAATGGGAGTGCTTCTGGGACCTGTAGTCCAATAGAGAGCTCGTGAGCTGGGAGAATGGGAGTGATTCTGGGACCTGTAGTCCAATAGAGAGCTTGTGAGCTGGGAGAATACAAGTGCTTCTGGGACCTGTAGTCCAATAGAGAGCTTGCGAGCTGGGAGAATGGAAGTGCTTCTGGGACCTATAGTCCAAAAGAGAGCTCGCGAGCTGGGAGAAAGCAGGTGCTTCTGGGACCTGTAGTCCAATAGAGAACTCGCAAGCTGGGAGAATGCAAGTGTTTCTGGGACCTGTAATCCAATAGAGAGCTCGCGAGCTGGGAGAATGCAAGTGCTTCTGGGACCTGTAGTCCAATAGAGAGCTCACAAGCTGGGAGAATGCAGGTGCTTCTCGGACCTGTAGTCCAATAGAGAGCTTGCGAGGTGGGAGAATGCAAGTGCTTCTGGGACCTGTAGTCCAATAGAGAGTTAGCTAGCTGGGAGAATGGGAGTGTTTCTGGGACCTGTAGTCCAATAGAGAGCTCGTGAGCTGGGAGAATGGAGGTGCTTCTGGGACCTGTAGTCCAATAGAGAGCTTGCGAACTGGGAGAATACAAGTGCGTCTGGGATCTGTAGTCCAATAGAGAGCTCACGAGCTGGGAGAATGCAGGTGCTTCTGGGACCTGTAGTCCAATAGAGAGCTTGTGAGCTGGGAGAATGCAAGTGCTTCTGGCACAGTGCTTCTGGGACCTGTAGGTCAATAGAGAGCTCGCGAGCTGGGAGAATGCAGGTGCTTCTGGGACCTGTAGTCCAATAGAGAGCTTGCGAATGGGAGAATGCAAGTGCTTCTGGGACCTGTAGTCCAATAGAGAGCTCGCGAGCTGGGAGAATGGGAGTGCTTCTGGGACCTTTAGTCCAATAGAGAGCTTGCGAGCTGGGAGAATGGGAATGCTTCGGGGACCTGTAGTCCAATAGAGAGCTTGCGAGCTGGGAGAATACAAGTGCTTCTGGGACCTGTAGTCCAATAGAGCGCTCGCGAGCTGGGAGAATACAAGTGCTTCTGGGACCTGTAGTCCAATAGAGAGCTTGCGAGCTGGGAGAAAGCAGGTGCTTCTGGGACCTGTAGTCCAATAGAGAGCTCGCGATCTGGGAGAATGCAAGTGCTTTTGGGAGCTGTAGTCCAATAGACAGCTTGCAAGCTGGGTGAATGCAAGTGCTTCTGGGACCTGTAGTCGAATAGAGAGCTCGCGAGCTGGGAGAATGGGAGTGGTTCTGGGACCTGTAGTCCAATAGAGAGCTCGCGAGCTGGGAGAATGGGAGTGTTTCTGGGACCTGTAGTCCAATAGAGAGCTCGCGAGCTGGAAGAATGCAGGTGCTTCTGGGACCTGTAGTCCAATAGAGAGCTCGCGAGCTGGGAGAATGGGAGTGTTTCTGGGACCTGTAGTCCAATAGAGAGCTCGTGAGCTGAGAGAATGGGAATGTTTCTTGGACCTGTAGTCCAATAGAGAGCTTGCGAGCTGGGAGAATGCATGTGCTTCTGGTACCTGTAGTCCAATAGAGAGCTTGCTAGCTGGGAGAATTGGAGTGCTTCTGGGACCTGTAGTCCAATAGAGAGCTTGCGAGCTGGGAGAATGCAGGTGCTTCTGGGACCTGTAGTCCAATAGAGAGCTCGCGAGCTGGGAGAATGCAAGTGCTTCTGGGACCTGTAGTCCAATAGAGAGCTCGTGCGCTTGGAGAATGCAGGTGCTTCTGGGACCTGTAGTCCAATAGAGAGCTAGCTAGCTGGGAGAATGGGAGTGCTTCTGGGACCTGTAGTCCAATAGAGAGCTTGTGAGCTGGGAGAATGCAAGTGCTTCTGGGACCTGTAGTCCAATAGATAGCTCGTGAGCTGGGAGAATGGAAGTGCTTCTGGGACCTGTAGTCCAATAGAGAGCTTGCGAGCTGGGAGATTGCAAGTTCTTCTGGGACCTGTAGTACAATAGAGAGCTTGCGAGCTGGGAAAATGGGAGAGCTTCTGGGACCTGTAGTCCAATATAGAGCTTGCGAGCTGGGAGAATGCGAGTGATTCTGGGACCTGTAGTCCAATAGAGAGCTCGCGAGCTGGCAGAATGGGAGTGCTTCTGGGACCTGTAGTCCAATAGAAAGTTTGAGAGCTGGGAGAATGCAAGTGCTTCTGGGACATGTAGTCCAAAAGAGAGCTTGCGAGCTGGGAGAATGGGAGTGCTTCTGGGACCTGTAGTCCAATATAGAGCTCGCGAGCTGGGAGAATGCAAGTGCTTCTGGGACCTGTAGTCCAATAGAGAGCTTGTGCGCTTGGAGAATGCAGGTGCTTCTGGGACCTGTAGTCCAATAGAGAGCTAGCTAGCTGGGAGAATGGGAGTGCTTCTGGGACCTGTAGTCCAATAGAGAGCTTGTGAGCTGGGAGAATGCAAGTGCTTCTGGGACCTGTAGTCCAATAGATAGCTCTTGAGCTGGGAGAATGGAAGTGCTTCTGGGACCTGTAGTTCAATAGAGAGCTTGCGAGCTGGGAGAATGCAGGTGCTTCTGGGACCTGTGGTCCAATAGAGAGCTCGCGAGCTGGGAGAATGCAAGTGCTTCTGGGACCTGTAGTCCAATAGAGAGCTCGTGCGCTTGGAGAATGCAGGTGCTTCTGGGACCTGTAGTCCAATAGAGAGCTAGCTAGCTGGGAGAATGGGAGTGCTTCTGGGACCTGTAGTCCAATAAAGAGCTTGTGAGCTGGGAGAATGCAAGTGCTTCTGGGACCTGTAGTCCAATAGATAGCTCGTGAGCTGGGAGAATGGAAGTGCTTCTGGGACCTGTAGTCCAATAGAGAGCTTGCGAGCTGGGAGATTGCAAGTGCTTCTGGGACCTGTAGTACAATAGAGAGCTTGCGAGCTGGGAGAGTGGGAGAGCTTCTGGGACCTGTAGTCCAATATAGAGCTTGCGAGCTGGGAGAATGCGAGTGATTCTGGGACCTGTAGTCCAATAGAGAGCTCGCGAGCTGGCAGAATGGGAGTGCTTCTGGGACCTGTAGTCCAATAGAAAGTTTGAGAGCTGGGAGAATGCAAGTGCTTCTGGGACATGTAGTCCAAAAGAGAGCTTGCGAGCTGGGAGAATGGGAGTGCTTCTGGGACCCGTAGTCCAATAGAGAGCTCGTGAGTTGGGAGAAACGGAGTGCTTCTGGGACCTGTAGTCCAATAGAGAGCTTGTGAGCTGGGAGAATACAAGTGCTTCTGGGACCTGTAGTCCAATAGAGAGCTTGCGAGATGGGAGAATGGAAGTGCTTCTGGGACCTATAGTCCAATAGAGAGCTCGCGAGCTGGGAGAAAGCAGGTGCTTCTGGGACCTGTAGTCCAATAGAGAGCTCGCAAACTGGGAGAATGCAGGTGCTTCTGGGACCTGTAGTCCAATATAGAGCTTGCGAGCTGGGAGAATGCAAGTGCTTCTGGATCTGCAGTCCAATAGAACGCTAGCTAACTGGGAGAATGGGAGTGCTTTTGGGACCTGTAGTCCAATAGAGAGCTCGCGCACTGGGAGAATACAGTGCTTCTGGGACCTGTAGTCCAATAGAGAGCTCGTGGGCTGGGAGAATGCAAGTGCTTCTGGGACCTGTAGTCCAATAGAGAACTTGCGAGCTGGGAGAATACAAGTGCTTTTGGGACCTGTAGTTCAATAGAGAGCTCGTGAGCTGGGAGAATGCAAGTGCTCTGGGACCTGTAGTCCAATAGCGAGCTTGCGAGCTGGGAGAATGGGAGTGTTTCTGGGACCTGTAGTCCAATAGAGAACTTGCGAGCTGGGAGAGTGCAGGTGCTTCTGGTACCTGTAGTCTAATAGAAAGCTTGCGAGCTGTGAGAATGCAAGTGCTTCTGGGACCTGTAGTCCAATAGAGATCTCGCGAGCTGGGTGAATGCAAGGGCTTTTGGGACCTGCAGTCCAATAGAGATCTTGCGAGCTGGGAGAATACAAGTGCTTCTGGGACCTGTTGTCCAATAGAGAGCTCGCGAGCTGGGAGAATGCAAGTGCTTCTGGGACCTGTAGTCCAATAGAGAGCTCGCAAGCTGGGAGAATGCAAGTGCTTCTGGGACCTGTAGTTCACGTCACACACGTGCCACACAGTATGTCCCAAGCTCCCACCGCAGAGTCCTACATGCTTGCACAGGTTTCAGCTACATGTCCCAGGGCGCTCCAGACCCCCGTGGGGGCCGAGTCAGCCCCAAGTAGTGACTGCAGATGAGGTGCTGACGCCTCTCCCTAGGAACATACCTCATGTCACGGGGGGGGGACTTGTGCAACACTTTGGTGTCAAAGAACTGAGCGGAGAGGCACCAGCTGGGATTTCGGTGCGACACGTCTAGGGTCATTTAAGGTTCTCCTGGACATGTGCCAGTCAGACACTTCCCAAAGTGTCAGAGGTTGTGAGCTGTGTACGTCCTGGCCCCCGCCAGCTCCTCATAAAGGCAGGGCGCCCCATCCTACCCCTTCCAGCAGGGGAGTTGCTAGGTCTGGAAAAGACCCGGGGCTAAGTTGATGTCGGAACTGTTGAGACTGGGGGCTAGCTAGTCTTTTGGCTGTAGCTCCTGAGATTCTATCCGGGGCTACAACCAAAAGGTCAGGGGCTATAGCCCCGTTAGCCCCCCCCCCCCTAGCAACGCCCCTGCCTTCCAGTGAGGGGTCAACACTCCTTGCCGGGGTCCTGGGGCATCTGTGCCCACCGCTGGAGTCGTTATTCACATTGCTAGGGAAAATAGGGGGCGGGGGGCTCACTGTGGCAAAGCCCCCGCCGTACACTATGGGCTCGCGTTCTAGGGGTAAAGTGAGAAGTCATTATAGCCGATTCTCGGGCTCGGCCTCGTCTCTGGGGTCGAGCAGTGCCTCTGCTCCATCATGACATCCGTGCTCCAGGTTTCGGGGTTCGTGGTCCCCTCCCCAGCATGCACGCTTCTCTCCGGACTTTGAGACTCCGTTGTATAGAGTGGAGTTTCAGGCCATACACCGGTTCGCTAGTTTGCTCCATGGTTTTAGGGTCGGTTCCCTGCGTGCCCGGCTGCAGGTGAGGGTCAGTTCGCTCCAGAGTTTGAGGCTCAGCTTCCCAGCATCCAGCGCTTTCACGCACGGGATAAGACACCGTTTTCAAGGAGCTTTACCTTGTGTGAAGGTGCTTCAAGCCTCTTACAGCCCACTGCTCATTTATTTTCTCCTTTCCAAACTTTCTGCATGAATAAACGACGGCAAAGCAAAGATTGTGAATGTGGGGGGAGAGGGAGGGGTGACTCAGTGCGTGTACAAAATACACCTTTCATTATTTCTTTAAGGTCTGGCCATTTCATCTGTATTGTGTATATATAAAACCTAGCCAATTAGCAAGCATGAATTGTATTGTGTGTTTTGCAGTTCATTAGCAGAATTGTATTTTGATGTTTAATGAAGTCCTCATTTCCTGGAGCTATTACTACCTAATGGTCTGCCAATGTTATGATGCAACAGTGCAGAGAGGCAATGACTCACTGCTAAATTCTAAACCTAATCTCATGGTCAAATGGTTATTTATATAGCACTTTTGGTAAAGCGCTGTACATAAAACATATTTATCACAATTTTTCGCCAAACCGAAGTTGCCACTCCTTATCGACCTCTGAAGGCTGAGTTGGCTTTTCTGGGATCGGAACCTGCAAACTACATATCGCAGCAATGAACGCTCAACCAGCTGAGCTATTTTATTGGCAAACTTTGACTCTGCGCAAGCACCACCTAACATAATGCTCAAAATCAGTGTGCACAGACGCAGCACAGCAGTTAGGCTGCAGTGCAGCTGACCAAAGGTGAGGTGTCCATGTACTGGGTAATATTTATGCCTGGGTGGAGGGGGTGAGTGCTGTTAACGAACAGATGCAATAAGGGATTGATGGCAAGGCTAGATGCGTCATGGAATTAAGGCAGGTGGAGGAGCATTCCTCCATGTGGCCACTATTTCCTCAGGTTTATGGCTGAAACTTAATGGCCCTCCAGTAAAAGCTTTTCAGCCATTGTCCTTTGTGAGAAGCTGGCTGGCAAAAGGGAGACGAACAGCTGAGGAAACACACTGCCAGCAAGCTCATGCAAAGAATGACCCCCTTGAAGATTATTATGTGAAGTTCTGGGAAATTGTCAAGTAATTGGTTACACATTTGAATGCACCTGCTAATGTACTTCCACACCTATCCTTTCATCAACGGCCTAGTTAAGGGTCCAATAAATAAAAAATGACCTTGAGCTTTGATTTCTTATACTTTAAGCCATGTAGCAAGCAGTCTGTTACACAATATGTACTTAGTAATGTGGGCCAGACCCATTTTACCATGTCGCCTTTAGGCCCTGCCCACCAATTAGGCCACGCCCATCATGTCTTAGGCCACGCCCCCAAATGAGGGCCCCCCTCAGTTTCTTACCCCACTTAAAGCACTGCCACTGCTGATATCAACTCCTTGTCCTCGTCTTGGGCTTGCCCCTTCTGGCGGTCCAGGCTTGGGTTCGGGTCTGCGGGGGTTTCTTTGCAGTCGTTGCCACCACAGCCCTGGCCTTCGTGCTGGCCGTGAGCACAGCCACCCCTAAGGGGGCCCATATTCTTGCTCTCGTTCTTCACGCCCTCTTTGCGTCTGTTCCTTTTTGAGGCCTTGACACTTGTCCGCGTTTTCGACTTCAAACATTGAGGTCAACGTGGAGTGGGAGCTTGACTCCAACAGTCCACTCTGTTGCCGCATAACCTGGGCGCTTGTCCATAGCTACCCCAACATTATCGTTCTTCCCATTCGCTACCCCTACCTCGCCTTTTGGAAAAAGGCCAGATGGAGACATTCTTTGTTTGTTGGCATAAAAGGCTGCAGGTTTATTATCACAGTATTACTAAACACTACATATTTGTCATCACTGCAAAACCAAACTTTGTGAAATTGTTCTCCAGGTGTGGCGACCAGCCGTCCGCTCCATCTCAAAAACATTGCTTCCCCCATTTTCCAACCAAGTCCACTCTAGGTCAAAGCTCCCCCAACCATTATATATCCGGGGCGATAGCACTCGGTTTGACATCAGTGTAGTGCCTCCTGACGCAGGTTCGAATCCAGGCAGTGCCAAACTCAGCCTCTCATCCTTCTGAGGTCCATAAATGAGCACCACACACCGTGGGTAATAATAAGCAGCGCTCAGATACCCAAGGGTTCGTAGCGCTATATAAATGCTAAATTATTATTATTATTATTATTGTCTGTGCCCCGCCTGCCCTTACAGGTGGTCCTGGGCTGAAGGAGTGCTGTTTTTGCCAGGGGAAGCCAAGCCCTCATCGATATCTCCAGTGCCCTTGCCGTTAGGCCTCAGAAGAGCGCTGATCCCGAGAGGAGCGAAAACCCCTTCCATTTTCCCACGACTCGTTGTCGCTAAAACACTGCCTCGCCGTTTTGCGACTGCAACAGCAAAGACTTGCACTTCCCTTGCTGCCGAAACCCTTATGTAGGGTGGGTGGGAGGAAAAACAGCTCCCGAACTCGTTCCTCTGATGCTTTTTGGGTGGAAACATGGTGCTGCTGAGCTACTTTTATCCTGAAGGGCACGCCCACTTCCTTTGTTGCCCTTTCGCAGGCTTATCATCATGTTGGGTGGGCTTCCCGTCCCCTCACGCCTCTTCCCGGGCTAAGCACCCGGCTTTGCAGGCTTTTGCCCAACACCTCCCCCTTACCCAGGGGGAGGAAGGAGGACGCTGCCCTGTTATCTGAGCGCCTCCTCTAGGGTTTCCCCCCGTTGTCACCTCCAGTAAGTTGGGTAGGGAGGGTCGGGTTCCCCTCTGGTCCCCGTCCTGCTCCTGCCCACTCCTTCTTCTAGCCAGACCCCTACTCTGGGGCTGCAGAGCTGCCGGTCCATCAGGCGAATGAGGAAAGACTTCCGAGACTGCCCCGCTCATCAAGGTCCATGGCACTAAAGCAGAAGGGGAGTAGAAGCCGCAAGATTCTGTGATATTCCGTCACTAAGGCAGTAGATGGGCAGTCAATAAGGGAGTAAACATACTGGCCGGACGACAAATACATTCAGTTAAAAGGTGCATTCTCTTCACATATAATGGGCTTTAAGTGGGCTGGGGCTAGCCAGAACAAAGTCCTTTCAGTCTCAGAAAAATGGTTCTGAGATGAGGCCCTGCCAGGCATCCCTTGACAGCCCCAGTCGATGAGGCTGCTAGAGGCTCATTTGCGAGAGTTTCAGGCTTTAGGACAAAAGGCCTTGGCTTCTAGCGGCCTCCCCTCTTTATCTTTAATGGTTAAGCCAGACCCAAGAGGCATCCGTTTAACTAAGAGAGGCAGCGATCACCCGTGGGTGATCGCTGCCTCTCTTAGTTAAAGGGGTGCCTGGCGGGTCCGGCACAACCATTAAGACAAATATGTATTTCTGCCTCCCTTTATGTAAGAGATGCAAGGATCTTCACCCTCACATCTGCGGTGCGAGGTGATGATCCCTACAAAGGGATACATGGCAGAGGGGTTGAGGTGGCACTTCCCTGCTGCCTCTTGGGCCATGCCCCTTTAGGCCACACCTCTTAACAGAGCCACCCTCCATTTCAGAGGCCACTTAAAGAACTCCCTTAGGGAGTATATTCACAGTCCCTGTGAGACTGCTATGCTTTTAATGACAGTACCTTTACTGCCAATACGGAGGATGTTTACTTTCACTGCAAGAGCCCATTTGCAACTCCACAAAGTGCGGACAATCTCTTCCCTTCTCTCCAGCCCGGTCAGTCCCCTACTCTCCAGGCCGGTCAGTCCCCTACTCCCCAGCCCAGTCAGTCCGCTACTCTCCAGCCCGGTCAGTCCCCTACTCCCCAGCCCGGTCAGTCCCCTACTCCCCAGCCCGGTCAGTCCCCTACTCCCCAGCCCGATCAGTCCCCTACTCCCCTACCCGGTCAGTCCCCCACTCCCCTACCCGGTCAGTCCCCTAATCCCCAGCCCGCTCAGTCCCCTACTCTCCAGCCCGGTCAGTCCCCTACTCTCCAGCCCAGTCAGTCCCCTACTCTTCAGCCCGGTCAGTCCCCTACTCTCCAGCCCGGTCAGGGCCTTAGTCCGGAGCAGCAGATAGTCCTGCAATACTCACCCGCTCCGGAACGAACCAAAAAACATCAAATGCATCCATGTGGAACCCCCAAAATGCACAAAAATGGTCTACAACCTCTAGTGGTGGGCTTTGGCCTACAGTGATCGCCCCTAAAACATGGCAAACATTTTCCCTACTACCCACCAGACAGAACACCCCCGACTACATCAAAATCACAAGAGCCAAAGCAAGTTCCTTTCTCAGGAAGGGCCTGCTGCTTAAAACCTCCCAAAGCTGGGGTTTGGAGTCCAAAGAGGCCTTCGCAGTTCCGGAACGCACTTGCTGCGGTTCCGGAACGCACTTGCTGCGAAGGGACGCGACGCGTGACACGGTTTGTGGCATGTGATGTAATGCTCTTCCACCACATGTCAAACATGACTTGCCTCCGCAGACACAAGCAAAAGTTGACTCTTTAAGAAACAACACATTAAATATATAAAAAAGAATAAGGCCATTCTTGGAGAATTCGCACAAATGAAGGCATGCCGGTCTAGCGCGTGGGAATTCCATGGGCTCAGAGATGTAGAAACTATTGGATTCCAAACAGTACACCCAACCCATGTCTCCGGCGATCGCTTTTTCTGGAAAGACATGGAAAACGGACTAAAGAAATCTGTGCTGCACTCAAAGGTACGACACACGCGTAGCACCAACGTACAGGGTGGCCAACTCTTTGAGATCCTTTTGCAGGACTCTTGCCCACAAGGCAGTGAAGGCGTCACAGCATCATTCACGTTTGGCCCGCCCCATTTTTAATCTAAACAATGTGTTAATGGCTCTTAACACCTGGTTTAATTGCAATGCAAATGGTTTGTCCTTGGGAGGTGATGGTCAACAAAGCGTTAGCATTGGAATGAGTCTTAGCAGCAAGCCTGGAACAGCAGTTTCTTTGTTTGTTTATCTATTTATAATGCGCACCAGTCCCGAGGCTATCAGGGCACAGCAATTGAAGCAAGTGCAAGGCTTAGGTTACAGAAATACAAGATACAAGCAAGAATAAAACATATATGCAGGTTATAATCAGGTGAGATACAAATACACAGCAAACATGTGTCAAGAAATATTTGAGGGAATGTGCAGAAGCGTTCCCAGGTTAGAGATGACACAGCAGTGTAATCTACAGGCCTGTGGGGAATGTGCAGAAGCGTTCCCAGGTTAGAGATGACACAGCAGTGTAATCTACAGGCCTGTGGGGAATGTGCAGAAGCGTTCCCAGGTTAGAGATGACACAGCAGTGTAATCTACAGGCCTGTGGGGAATGTGCAGAAGCGTTCCCAGGTTAGAGATGACACAGCAGTGTAATGTACAGGCCTGTGGATTTGAGCACGTTGATGTAGTTGTGTCTAAATGTAAAGTACAGTTGATCTTCTCTAAGACGGTGTGGCAAGGAGTTCCAGAGTTTGGCTGCTTTCACACTGGAAAGCTACTGCCATCAGCCTTAGGGAGCCTAAATCTGGGGGTAGTAAGACAGTTGGCTTTGTCAAGTCTCATAGGTCTGGTCGAATTTCTTCTTTGGAATCTATCCATGAGATAGCTAGGGGCAGCATTGTTTAATGCTTTGTGAGTGAAGGATGCCGTTTTTAGAAGGATTTTATTATGCGTCGAGAGCCAGTTGTTTTGGCGTCTAGTTGCTGAGATATGTGATCTACTGGTTACTCCTAGTGCGGCTCTTAAGGCGTTATTTTGGAGGATTTGTATCCTTTGAATAATATTTTTATTGGCACCGATGTAGAGGGCGTTACAATAATCTAGCCTAGAGAGTATTAAAGCTCTGGCCAGGATCATGCAGTTATCATTTGACAAGAACGGTTGATCGAATAACCGAATGAGCTTACAAGTGTAGGCAGTGGTGGAGGCCATTGATTTCACTTGTTTGTCGAAAGAGAGGGCACGTCAACGTAAAAGCCCAGGGTCTTTACCTCCTTAGCCACCTTAATAAGGTTCCCGTCAATGTTCAATGATGAGTATTCCTGGCCTAATTTCTTAAGGTGGCAGCATCGCGACCTGCAGGCTCAAAAATGGAGCTGGGGCCGCGGAGCCGCCCAGAGAAAGAAAACTGCAAGCAGCAGCAGGCAGCAGAGCCGTGGTGTGTAGATGGTAAGGTGGCCAACTTTCTGATAGTCTTTTGTGGGACACTTGCCCACAAGGTGATGATGACGTCACAATGCCATTTACTTTGGCCCGCCCCTTTTTGTAATTTAAATTTGTTAATTTCTCGCACCCACTCACTGGAATGCCCTACCTCCCACTATCTGAGGTGAGGCTTCCATCTTCGCTTTCCGGAAAGCAATGAAAACCATCCTCTTCTCATAAGGTCCCTTGTAGCAGCATGAATACTTATCATATGACCCACTGCTTAAGCTGTAAAGACCAATCGCAGAAGCTGTAATGATAACTATGTCTGTATTTATTTAGAATGTGCCAACGACTGCTACCACGCCTGTACCTCTGTAACTAAGCTCATGCAAGTAACAGCGCCTCAATGCCCTTGGGCTGCTGCGCGATATAAATATAAATAAATAATTAAATAAATTAATGGCTCTTAACACCTGGCTTAATTGAAATGCAAATGGTTTGTCCTCGGGAAGTGATGGTCAAGTTTTTTAACTGCAAACATGACCATCACGACCCCAGGAACAAAGCATTAGCAGTTGAATGAAGCCAGGTGTCAGAGCGTGAGCAGCTTGACCCGCAGGCTCAAAAGGAGCCGGGGCCGCAGTGCCTCCCAGAGAAAGAAAGCAGCAGGTGGCAGCACCGTGCTGTGTACATGGCCACTTCAGTTTGCAGAGTAGCTGAGTCCCGCACAGCCACTCTGCAAACTGTAGGACAGAGTCCCCAAATACGGGACGATCCCGCAAAATATGGGACAATTGGCCACCCTCCCAGGTATCAACTGCACAGGTTCTAATGGTGATATACCCAGGGGCGGGCATCCCTGTCAGTAATGGCGCTGCCACCCAGGCGCGGCGCTAGCCAGGTGAAGCATGTGCAGCTGCACTTGGCCTCATGGACATGAGTCCCGCACAGAGGCCGGCCCTCTGGGGGAAAGAGGGCCAGCCTCTGAGAATCATCTCCAGTGCTGGGGTCTCCCAGAGCCCAGTATTTGTAACTGGGCTTGCAAAGAGCCCAATTGTGTCCTCCGCAGTGCATCCTGCAAAGGGATGCTGGCAGCCTTTTAACAACCTGCAATTGCAGGTCGTTTAAGGGCTGCCAGCAGTACAGTTACTCCTTCATTCTTAGCCCTGGTGGGGGTGCTCTTTTCCTTTGCATATGTTTAAGCATTTGGCAGTCATGCTCTGATTACCTACCAGTAATCTTTATTATTCCTACTCTTCCTCGCCACAGTAATTACATTAGGAGGCCCCTGCCTCTGACACAGGACCTTCTTCTATTTCTTTTGTTCTTTATAACTCCTCCCCTTGACCCACGTCATCCAGTTTAACATATCCAAGCCAGAGCATGGGACCTCCCCCGCAGGGAGTGAGAGGAGGGTCGTCAGGACTGCGACAAGGATGAGTAGGACTAGGAGTAATGAAGATAACCAGTAAGTAATCAGAGCATTATCTCCACGTCCAATCTTCCTCGTCCCAGTGCTTACATCATGAGGCATACCATAGCAGCAATGGGGAGAGGTCCCAAACGGACACGAAAAAAAAGTGCAGAACAAAAACTCACACCTTTAATCATTCCAAAATCACATCCCAACAGACAAAACCTCAACCCCAAAGGAACAATCCCCAGAGTGGGAGACATTCAAATGATAGTGGTTGACAAAGGTGCTCTGATAAGCCCAAGTGACTGCCCTACAAATCTCCTTTAGAGAAACCCCCTAGTATCTGCCCAGGAAGCAGCCAAACCCCTGGTAGACCACCCCTGAACATGGGCAGGCACTGGCAAGCCAGAAGCCACATAAGCCATGGAGACAACAACACAGATCCACCGGCTAATGGAAACCACAGAGGCCTTCTGTCCCACTCCCGCAGGGCCGAAGGTAACCAAGAGACTATCAGACTGCCGGAAAGGGGCACTCCGAGCCAAATACTCCAGAACCGCCCGCCATACATCAATGGCATGCCAAGCCACCTAGTCCGGCGTCTGTGGATCCTGGAAAAAAGCAGGGAGCACCAGACCCTGAGAGGTGTGAAACCGAGACACAACCTTAGGCAGGAAGTTCGGATCACACTGCAAAACCACAGAGTCTGGTAGAACCCTCAAGAAAGGGGGGTGAAACAACAGAGCCCCCATCTCCCCCAGCCTACGGGCAGATGTGATAGCGATCAGGAAAGCAGTCTTCAGTGTAAGGTGCTTGATGCCAATTTCTGACAGGGGCTCAAAGGGAGGCCCCTGGAGGAACCTCAAGACAAGAGGGAGATCCCAAGGGGGAAGGCCCTTATAGGTACATGGATGGGAAAAAGAGAGACCCTGCAGCAACATTCCCACCAAGACCCCCGGTCCAGGTGGCCATCAGAGTCCCCCAAGAGGAATGTAAAGGAGGACCATTAGGAGCCAAGGGTGGAGATTGCCAGGCCCTTCTCAAAACCCTCCTGGAGGAACTGGAGAATAGTGGGCTGACTGGAACTCGGGGGGGGGGGGTAAAGCAGACCGCCCATGCCAATCCCGAAAGTGACCCCAGTATCTGTCATACCCCTTCAGAGTAGAAGGTCTATGAGCACTAATGATAGACTCGACCACAGGACCTGAAAATCCCTGCAAGATCAACCAAGACCGTGCCATAGCCAACCCGCTGATTGAATCTGTCTGACCCCAAACCCCAGACCCGCCTACGTGGGACAAGGCCACCTCAGAATCAATGAAGGTTCCTGGGACCGAAGCTCCAACAGGAAGGGGAACCAGCTCTGGTGGGGCCAGAATGGATCAACCATTAGCACAGTCGACCCACTCTCCCTGATGAGCTGAACCACCCGGGGAAGAAGGGGAAGAGGAGGGAATGCGTAACGTAGACCCCAAGGCCACTCCACAGCGAGGACATCCACCCCCCAAGCACCCTCGGCCTGAAACCGAGAGCAGAAAAGGGGACCCTTTGCAGAGGCCGGAGAGGCAAAGAGATCCACAACCGGGAGCCCAAACCTGACACAGGTCTCCGCAAACACCCTGTCTGACAGAACCAGTTCTGAAGACGAGGGGAAATGGTGGCTGAGCAGATCCATCCGAACATTGCCCACCACCCTGCCATGAGAGGCCACCCAGCACAACAGGTGTGACTCCTCAAGGAACCTATCCGAGCTGGCAGAGCATTTAAGGAGTGGCCGGACCCCCCCTGGCGGTTGACAAATGCCAACGCTGTGGTATTGTCTGTCCGGACCAATACTGCCCGGCCTTCCACAAACACCCTTGAACTGAATAACCTCAGCCCATTAAGATAAGTAGCAATTACCCTGGAGATGGATGGGAATGCAGTAGTTACTCAACATCAATAATCAAAATGACTCATTTGGTAAAAAGGGTAACCGTTTTATTTTCAATTGTCTAAAACAAGGAGCATAACGAACATCAAGGAATTCGCTCAATCCTCTTACTCAATGAAATTCATAAAAAACAGTACTTTTATACTCAAAACTTGTCATCATTGGCGTTGACCTGCATCACTACAAACGTCATCCTACGTGGCAAACTACAGAACATATTAACAACTATGATAGGCTCTGAGTGAACATCTACATATGCGATCTACACTAGTATGGGATAGTAAGTGAAAGTGACAGGCTTCTTAACATCAGGTGGGACAATTAATCCCTTCCCTCAAAATGGCCACTATGAACGTCACTAAATACACGACATCCCAATGGTTACACAAACTATAGGGCCCTTAATTACGCGGTCCCCTACAATTGGATGGCACTCTAACCTTCGTAAGTACTTTTCCACCTACGTCTAGCAGCACGTAGATTGGACTTCCAGGTGCGAGGGAGCTCATCTTACCCAGCTTCCCACCAATTAGCATATCGAAGCCGTGCCCAAGACGAGAGATTGTCGGTACCTATTCGAAAAGCCATAGAGAAACATGCAGATCGGCCTCCTATGGCTTCTGAAAAAACTCCTAAAGAAAGCAAATGGTCCTGGTTCCGCTCCATCCTAACATCAGGAGACAAAAGATAGCAATCACCTGGGGGGACTTCGATGAAGAAACACTCCCCCAACTCACCAGACCCAACAATCGTGAGTGACACCATAAGTATAGCATCTTGGAATACCAGAGGCCATCGGCATCTCACCAGGCCTGACTCGCATGATCTTGGCCTTCACGACATCATATGCCTTCAGGAAACATGGCTTATGGAAAAACCAGATTTAGATGGCTATCACATCGAAATCTCCCCGGCCTTTAAAGGTCCTCTGGGCCGTCCTTCTTCGGGCTTATTAACAGCGATTAAAACAGGTTCGGGCATAACTATCACAGAAGTTATAACCCGCTGCTATGAAATTTTGGCAGTGATGACTATATGGAACTCTACATCTGTTCTTCACAACTCAAAAACAGCAGAGCGGGTAGCTATCATAAACATATATTGGAATCCGCAAAGGATCTCTACAGTGAACATGTGCGACAAAGTGGCAAATATCATCGACGAGATCGCAATTAAATATAAATCGCCAAACATTCTGATTTGCGGAGACCTGAACGCGAACTGCCTACCATCCAGCGATCCAGAAGGTCTGGTCTCGGCAAGATCATCTGCTTCAACTAGAGGTCTGGCGTGGAACAACATCATGAAATCCAGAAATCTGCTTAATGCGGCCTCTGTTACGCAGCATAACTCACTGATTCCGACTTGGGAACGCGGCGGGTCCTCCACTACCCTTGACTATATTTTCGCCTCTGAATCAGTCTTTTACAGTATATCTGCTTTTGAAGTTATCAAAACAAAGCACAGTGACCACAATTTACTCAACGTTTTCTGCAAAAGCAATCGTCCTACACTTCAATATTACGATTCTGCCATTGAGACGAATTCTCAAAATACCCGCTTACGTATGACTGACTCTGACGTTCGAAAAGTCAACGACCTCTTTTCCATCCAAATGTCTGATCCTACATCCAGAACGGACCTGGCAAGATCGAGCTACATTCCACTTCTTCTTCCGTTTAAGAAATCGAGAAAAATCAGCACTTATCCTTCCACTCAGCACACCCACGAATACAATACAGTTTTAGTCTCCAAACGTCGAGCTATAAGAAAATTAAAGAGAGACGCAGTCACTAAGAACCTGCCAGCACTCTGGGAAAACCTTGCCATAGAAACAAGATACTATAAACAATGGCTGAGAAACTCCAGAGAGTTACTTTATCAATCTGACGCCGAGGTGATGTTGAAGGCTCTGATAAATAAAAAGCCCCGCGACTTCTGGTTGTTAATCAACAAACCACACAAACTTCAAAACTCGCAGATGATAAACCCAGTTACAGAAGAGAAATGGACTGAACATTTTCGAAAACTATTCGAGCCACTCAAAGGAAACACCTATGCATCCGAACAACTAAAAGATTCAGCCTGGATCGACCAGATAGAAATCGACGAAATCAAATCAATCATTTTGAAATTGAAATCATCAAGAGCTCCGGGTCCTGATGGGCTCGCTAACTGTGACCTCAAGCAAAATCCAGAGGAATGGGCGAACCTCATCTGCTCAATTTTTAAAAATCTGCCGAGAAAGTAAAACCATTCCGGATTCATGGTCAAAAGCCCTGATCGTTCCGATTTTTAAAAAGGGAGCCAGAGACGATCCCTCGAATTACAGACCAATAGCCCTGTTAGATGTCATTGGGAAAGTTTTTGCTACAGTCTTATTGAATCATTTTTGCAAATGGGCAGCCACTGCTGGCTGTTCAGATTTTTTCCAAACCAGATTCCAAAAGAATGCAAATACGAGTGCTAATATCCTGTGCTTGAACCTACTCAAAGACAGAGCTATGACGGGATCTTCTCAGATCTACCTAGCGTTCGTTGACTTGTCGGCTGCCTTTGACAGAGTGAACAGGTCCAAATTGTGGTCCAAACTCAAGCGTTGGAAATGTCCTGCGACCATTTTGAACCCAATAATCAAACTTCACTCTGAAACCAGTATAAAAGTACGCCTAAATAATCAAGGCCTAATGTCTAACTCTATCCCGACTTTTCAAGGAGTAAAACAGGGTTGTCCCCTGGCCCCTGCTCTGTTCATATCATTCCTAGGAGATTTCAAAGAGTCCCAAGCTAAAATCAGATCCTTTCCTCCGAAAATAGGCAATACTGAGGTGCCCAGACTTCTATATGCGGATGACTTAATATTGCTTGATCAGACCCAGATCGGTTTGCAACGACAATTAGACAACCTTTCGACCTACACCACCGAAAACAACTTGGAAATCAATAAATCAAAAACCAAGATAATGATTCTCCAAAAACAAGGCACTAAAAGAAAAAAGAAAGTGGCTCCAAATTGGTTCCTCTACGGCACCAAAATAGAAGTGGTCGAGTCGTTCAAGTATCTCGGAATTCAACTCGACAGCACAAAGTGGGCCAGGACCCTGCAAATTGACCTATGGGCGAAGGCCAAGAACTTAGCAGCGCAGCTGAGAGCTGTCGATCGGAAATACGGGAAATTCTCTCTGCAACCTGCTATCAACTTTTATAAGGCCATGGTTATCCCCTCGTTGACTTACGGCATGGACGCCACCCCGTCTATTCCTCAGGGCCTCTGGGTCAAACTCGAAGGCTTTATCTGGAGATCGGTGCTGGGCTTACCTAACTCTGTTGCTGTAGCCCCGATACGACGGGAACTCGGTCTTGTCTCTCTAAAAGCGGTGGTGGACATCGCAACTCTATATCTGTACAGGAAAGTCATCCACCCGGAGAGTCTAGAAATCTATCGAATAATTGCCGAAGAGATCGAGAAGGGCAATAACCTAACGATGAATAAATGGGCACAGGATCAAAATTCGATATTGGAAGAAATAGCTTGTACTAAAGAAGAATTAAAGTACAATCCTGTTAGGATTAAAACCAAACTACAGTGTACAGATTGGATCCAGACAATCGAAAAAGCAACTGGTAATAAATTATTAGCACATCTTCCTATGAACATCAACAAATTGAAAGAACCTATGGCATATTGCAAACGATATCCCAACAAAGCCTTAATGAGAACTTTCCTAAAAGCCCGCCTCAACGTTCTTCCGACGCAGGAAATTCTGGCGATCAGGACAAGATCCACGACAAATGCCTGTAGACTGTGCAAAAACGCTGCAGAAACGGAATCCATCAGACATCTTCTAATGCTCTGTCCTGCCCTGCACCAAGAAAGGATGGCCTTTTTCAGCTCCCTGACTGTTAACTCGTTTGCAAGCAAAGAAAGCATTTGGTGGAACCGCTTAATAACTGGGGACAAGACAAGATGGCATACGGCGTCAGCTAAACTGCTGAATCTAGCACTCCAAAAAATGACTCTGTCCACTGCCACTTGAGGCAGCATCTCTTAATGGGTGGAAGCCGATTCCCTGTTCTCCTGGTGGTGATGCTTTTTTTCTCTTTCCTCTACTTCTTCCTTTGAGCTCTTGTAAAAATCTAGTTTGATTATATACAAGTAATAAAAAAAAATAAAAAAAAAAATAAAAAAAAATTAGCATATCAATCTATCATCACCTCAACGGTCAGTGTAGTCAATTAGGCTTTGAAGCTCGGCCTTGAGTTTGTTCTGTACTGTGGAGAATCAGGGGAGTGAAGGCACGTTCTGCCATCATGCGTAGGTGTGAACATCTTGCTCGTCAACTTCATCCTTCCACCTGACTGAAGACCATGATTTCGAGCTCTTCATGTCTTTAAAATACAATTTTCTTAATAGATCTCTGACGTCTTTCGTGTTTTGTTCATGCCTTCTGAACAGGAGCTGTTCTTTCACACGATTTTGTATCCAATGCTAGTTAACTTCATCCTGATAAGACCTTGGCTTCTTGGCTTGACTTCATGGTTCATTCAGCCTCGTCTTTCCGAGATTCACTTTTAATTCATGTGTTTTCTTACTGCGCCACACTGAAGATGAGGCCTTCAATGTTTAGTCCAATTCTGCTATAGCACATAGTGGAAAGATCGACTGTTTATCCGTAATGCATATATGTATATAATGGCGCATGCCGCAATCTATTCACTATAAAGCTTGCCTTAAGAATACTTTGTCTGCTTGTGTTTCTTTTGCATCTGTACACGTGTAAACTAACTTGATATCTTCATCCATTTTATGGCATAAGCTTCTACAACATAAGCTTCTACACCTTGATCCCAAGATGTCACTTATCCTTGATACTTTCTTGATGCCTTATAGAATATCTGCATTCTCCAGTCTCTGCATCTGTTCTAGTCACGTCAACTCGGGTCTGTATGACGTCACCATTTGTCTTGACCATTCATTTGTTCTGCTTCTTCCAGGATTTCATTCAAACGGCCATCATGTTTTCTTGTATGCAGGTACAGTTTTCTCAATGGGAACATTGCTTCCAGAATTCTCTTAGGTATCAGTATTTTCACTGGTACCACACGTGTTTCACATCCTGGCTCCCATTGTATAGGCAATATGGGTGATGTGGTTGAGGTGGGGGTACTTGGCTCCTCCTCTACACTCCCCCCTCTGGGCGATTTATCGACCACTCTCTCATCATCCTTCACAACCAGACATCTTGGTCTGAAGAAGAGCTTCTTTGGTATCCATATCTTTATGGCTCCCTTCAAGCATCCTGCTGACTTCACATGCTCATCCTTGCTCCATTTCATGAGACTTCACTGTCCATTTGGACTGCAATAGATCCATCGTCCCACATACTTCTTATGATTCTTTGGATACAGAAATTTTATCCCCTCAGCTGCATGGATACTGGCCTTCACAAAGTCTCTGATTTCTTCATCTGTCAAGTCTTTGGCTTTCCATCCTGGTTCAACATTTCTCATGATTTTCATCCCTATGGCTTTCTTGCTGTCTTGCATTGAGATATTATTATCTTGATCACACAGAATCCAAGCAATATCATTAGTATCAGGGCTCCAAGGAACTTGAAAATGTCTGCGGTCCATTGTAGAACCCAGGAGAAGAGCGATCCAAACCAACTGTCATCAATAATATCTTCTACTTCATTGATCATCTGGCCATGAAGTTTCATCAACATACCTATGACCTCTGTCAAAGTTCCATTCTCGGTACCATGAGAAGGTGTGAATGTGCAACATGATTCTCTGATTTTTGCACAAACACCTCCATCCATAGCTGTGATCATACCTAGGACGTATTTGTTCTGAAGAGTCATCAGTCGTATGGCTCTCAATTCTTCTCTGATAGCATTTAATACCTTTGTTGATTGTTTGTAGCAATTCCCATCTGGTAATTTGTAGCCATTTGGTATTTGCTCCAACCTGGACACTCGGCATGAAAATCAATGAAAACACTGATACTGCCTGGCTAAATAGTCGGTGCTCATAAGGTATAGCATCAAAAGCTTCGATAGATTTTGCTGAGAAGTAGTTCCCTCTCTTCATTCTTCATATCGGCTCAACAGATCTCTTCTTCCTCAGGTGAGCATCTGCTTTCATGAAACTGTCAAGGTTTAAGTCACTTTTAGGAATCACCACTGCTGGAACATGAACATTCACTAGTGAGTATCATCCTCCCCAATCCTTGGGTAGCCTCATATAGGCTCTGGATCCACACGCCCAATAGTGATCCATGATTACTGCTGTTCCATGTATAATTCCTGGTGCATCAAAGGTTCGACCACAGTTCTGATTCTCTCCACCTTTTTTGTACCATTATTTCAGAAGCAAAGCCTTGAACTTTCCAAAGGCACTATCTGCAAGGGTCCTCCTCTGTCTTTGGCCCAAGTCAGTAATTTAGCAAGTCTTGGCCATAGTGGCTTACATCCATTTTGTACAATGTCAATAGCAGGTTTATAACAACCAATGATCACCCAGGCTTTGCAGATCACCACTCCTTCTTCCCATCCGTCTGGTGATAGAACTGACCCCCAGATTTGCATTTGACCTCTGTTCTTCCATCTATGTATTTCTTCTGCAGGTTTTCCTGGACTCTCCAGTCTTTTGTTCACCTCCCAACTGATTCCAGCTCCTTTCACTCCAAGCTTCTCATATCTGATCACATGATTCTTCCTGTGCGCTCTGTTTCATGTCTTTGTACCTTGGACATAGTCATCTTCATCTGGATCTGTCCATTCAGTTACCCATTTGAGATAAGCATCTCGACCCATGAACTGGCCTCTGGTTCTGCAAAGTACTATGTGAGAAAGTCAATGTGCTGTCTGGACGTCTATTTCAATAGCTATGAAGATCTTAGACTTCCCCATGCTATAAGGCAGGAGTGCACATACACAGCATTCCTCCTTTGAGGTACTTCTTCCCACTTCCCTCGTATGTTGATACCATATGTTGTTTCCCAAATGTGCTGTACTATCCAGGTAATCATTTAGCTCAAAGCCATCTACCCCGATATCTCTTTTTTGTATTATTCGTCTCTCATGATCTGCCATGTCAGAATAACTCATTCTAACTGGAAAAATCTTAAAACAACTCGTCAGTGGACTAGGGGTAGTTGCGTGCATTAACTGAGTAGGTTCATTTTTCAACA
Organism: Ambystoma mexicanum; assembly: GCF_040938575.1. Classification (NCBI taxonomy): domain Eukaryota; kingdom Metazoa; phylum Chordata; class Amphibia; order Caudata; family Ambystomatidae; genus Ambystoma; species Ambystoma mexicanum. The sequence continues at coordinate 4,820,124 of NC_090938.1, forward strand.
TCAATTTCTTTTGTCTCCCTTGTAAAACCTGTTTCTGGCATTCAAAAATAACCTCTAAGAGACCTTTAGCATGTGACTGACTGTCACTAACATTTAACTCAGACTTAAGTGACTCCTCATTATTCTTTGGAATGGGGATAACCACATAGGGTCTTGTCTGCCTAGTAGTTGCCACGTTTAAGCCTTCCTTCTGCTTAGGAAGATTCTCATGAGTCTTTGCTCCATTTAGGTCCAAGTAATAGGAAGTTCGCACAGTGAGTGAGAGCAATATTATTATGAACAAAATGCAAGCATAAATAACACAGAGGTATGTCAGGGTGCAGAATCGATTCTTTTCACAACATGGACATCTCTCTGGATTTGGCATGATAATGTTGCTACTTATACTTCCCATTTTATTTCCTAAGGAAGGAAAAAATAAACTTAAATATGACGCAATGATGTACTGTTTTGGAACCTGCTGTTTCCACTTGACAACCTTCCTTGGTCAACCAACTGCTTACTGCAAAATGAACACAACGTCCCAGTGAACTCCTCTAATCAGCCTTTCACTGGATAACATGATGGTCTACTTTCAGCATGAAACAAAAGTTATTTTAAGCTATTCCTTGATCTGTCCCTCGAAGAAAAAACCTCATTCAGATGTCAGAGTTCTCACGGAATAAGCGTTTACTTGGAATATGATGTCTCTCAGGAACTCATTTAATGCTGCATTTCTCGGATCCCTTAGAAATGTAAGCACATCAGTGTCTTCCGACAAGTTGTGGACACTCTTCAACCAGGTAATAGAAGACCCGACTGACCAGTCCATGTGCATTGTCCAGTGATAGGGGCATTTGTATTCTCCCCACTGTACTCGGGAAGCTGTAGAATGTGTTCAGTGATAACTTTAAGCAATCTTCTCACAACTGGGCTATTTTAAGGATCTTGCAAGAAAACAGGAATACTAGTAGTATGTGTGCAATGCAAACTCAAAATAAGCAAGAATGATCCATATAATGTTGTCATCAGGCATCACCATAAGTAAACCCAAACAGAAACTCAGTGAGAAATGAATCACATTGTCGAAGACAAACTCAAGATCTGGCATATTTTCTTCTTATCAAGCCTTAAGCATGTCTCAGTCCAATGTCAAAAACTCCTGTGGCTCAAGAACAAATATCTTCCCTTAACCCTGAAATGACTGCACAGAGTGTTCGAATCAACTTCCCTTAATTCTTTTATAAGTGACTGAAAAGAGTGTCCCGAAACAAGCCGCAGTCTAATGAACTCTTTGTCTTTACACAGCTTCTGCATCCTTCTTCCTCGTCAATAGACCTTGTCTACACGCACTGAGGCTCTTCTCCGATGCTTGCTTCTCATGGGGCTGGAGGCAGAGGGGTTTCTCCAGCACAAATCTTTACGTCACCTAGAAAAGTCCAAGCACGCCTGCCCTGCACTTTGACTGCAGATGGCGTGACGTCTTCCACAATAAAAGGACAGTTAAAGCGGGGCTCATCCCTCTTCTTCCTTGTATGGTTGCGAATTAAGATTGTATCTCCGGGGAACACTTTAGGTACACATAGTTCTTTAGGTCCACTTGTTGAAGCCTCTGCTTCTATGTTCTGCGCTGCCCCACACCCTCTTTGCCGTAGCTGACCTGAAATGACAGAGATACTTGAGGTCATACATGTAAGATAATCACGTAACTCCATTCCTAACAGTTCTGACATTGGCTGGGCATCATTTATAACTCTGGATGGAGGTGTGGGAGGAGTTCTCATTCGCTTCCCTGTCACTATTTCGTGGGGGGTGAGAGGGTGGTCTGAACCGGGTTGGTTCCTCAATGCATATAATGCCAGTGGTAGGCAATGCAACCACCCTTTCTTCAAGGTAAGCTTCAATTTGGCTATTCTTTCCTTAAGTAAGCCATTGAGACTCTCACAGATCCCATTCCCTTGTGGATGATAAGCTGAACAAAACTTGTACTTTATACCAAGCAACAAGCCAATCTGTTCAAAAGGCTGATTCACAAAATGAGGACCATTATCTTATCTCAATAATTCACATATTCCCCATCTAAGAAATACTTCTCGCACTAAGAATTCTGTTGCACAGGTAGAGCCTGGATGTGTACATGGACCAGCTTCAATCCATCGTGAAAAGGTACAGACTACTACAATCATATATCTATACCCATTACATACTTGCAGCATGTCAACATAATTGATAGGCAAATGCTGAAAAGGGCCAGTAGGTCTCGGAATAACTCCCTTAACTTTGCGCAGTGTGTACCCAGCAGTGAACTTTTGACAAACAATGCAATTCACTACAAAGAATGCAACGTGTTCTAACAAATTTAGTACAAACCAATCCTCTGCAATAATTGCAACAAGGTTTTCTCTAGTTGTGTGCGCAGGGTAGTGTAGCTGTTCCAGCGCCACCCTTAATAAGGCTACAGGCATCACTGATTTACCAGTGCTGCCTTGTCACCACAATGCTGCAGAGGGGTTTAAAGAACACGCTCTTCACATCCACACACAAATCCTTCTCATCTTGAGATGCTTCTCCATGAATCTATATTAATTGTATCTTAGAAAGATTACTGTATGGGTCAGACACACTCATCATCACCATCATTTTTTCATTCACATTAGTCGTATTAAAAGACATTGTATCTTTTAAACATGCAGCTCTCTTGGTTTCATCGTCTGCTGCCTGATTTCCAAGTGAGTTAAAATGTGTCTTTTTAGTATGAGCTGTGCATTTAACGACTGCGATGGCCACTGGGAGTTGTAGTGCCCTAATAAGCCCGTCCAATAAGGCAGCGTGTTGAACTGGAGTGCCATCCACTCGGAGGTAGCCCCTCGTTTTCCAAGATGCTAATCATGCGTGCATTGTCGATGACACATAGGCAGAGTCACTGTACACTGTTACTTCCTGGTATTCATGATTCTTGAGCGTGACTATCAGTGCCACCAACTCTGCAGCCTGTGCTGAATAGTGAGACGGGAGTCGTGCACCTACCAATGTTTCAAACTCCCCATTGGCTGTTTGTTTTATCACAGCTGCACCTGTGTATCTCTGCCCATTATCCTGATCAATCCTTGAAGAACCATCAATGAAAACAATTTCTCCCCCTGTCAAGGCATTTTCTTTTATCCTAGGGATTTCATCATAGAACTCGTCATAGTTCGAACAGTCATGCGCATGCTCATCCTCTGCCAGAGGTTCAGCTACAAACCGGCTGGGTTCACTATACTGCATCAGACTATTTTAATCAATGGATTTGATATGACTACCTCGTAGGCAGAAGCCCTTTGTGAGTCAACATCCCCTTTGGTTTCTCCAAGATGGCAAATAATGCATGCTCAACAAACAACATCATAGAGCATCACATCACTATAATCATAGTCTTCTCAATGGCGAACGCGGTGGCCGCCAAAGATTGTTCGCATGGAAAATGACCCCTCATTACTGGGTCTAAAATCCCACTGTAATATGCAAGGGGTTTGTACCCCAATGTAGTTCTCTGTGTGAGGGCTGCCGTCATAACGGTACCATCTGTAAGTGAAAACAAAACAAATTCCTCAGCATAATTACGAATACCTAAAACTGGAGCTGTACAAATTGCCATCTTCAGTTCCTCAAATCTTTCTTCCATCTCGTCAGTTCAAACAATTTTCTCTTGTGTAGCCTGTACTTTCTTCAGAGCTTGTAATAAAGGCCTTGTTTATGAATTATAACCAAAGACCCATGCTCTGACATAGTTACATAGTCCCAGAAATCTTTGCATGTGCTTTATCATGTGTGTCTTTATGGTTTTCAAAATGGCCTCAGCTCTCTCAGGAGTGACCTTTTTTCCTTCATGCGAAATCAACTGACCTATGTACAACACTTCTTGTTGACAATACTGTAACTTCTCCTTGTCAACCTTCTATCCTTTGTCAGCAAGTGTAATCATCAACTGAATAGAATCACGTCTGCATCCTTCCTCTGAAGTGCTGCAAACTAAAATATTGTCTACCTATTGCAAGACAACACTCTCCAAATCAATATTGCTTAAATCCATCTGGAGAACTCTATGGAAAATCGATGGAGACTCACAATACCCTTGATGTAATCTCATGCTTTTGAACTTAGTTTTTCTGAACGTAAATGAAGTCAGATCCTGCAAGTCTTTGTGCAAGGGGATTGAAAAAAATGCATTTTTCAAATCAATCACAGTAAAATATCGTCCTTCAACAGGTATGTTACATAAGATTGTAGCCGGATTAGGAACTAGAGGGAACTTGGCCTCTACAATCTGGTTTATCGGTCTTAAATCTTGAATTAGTCTCCATGATCCCCCCCTTAGATTTCTTGATAGGGTACACTGACCTATTACACAGCGATTCTGACTTCACCAAGATGCCCTGATCCATCATGGCAGAAATCGTCTTAAAAATACCGTCATCTGCATATCGAATCATAGTACACTGTCGTGCTCAAGGTAAAATTGCTCCTGGATTCTATTTAATCTTCACTTCCCCAACCCCCTTCAATAGGCCTACATCATTTTATTTTTTATTTATTTTTGTATTTGTAAAGCGCCTACAGCCCAGAGGCATTGAGGCGCTGTTTCAAGAACGTGTCTTAGTTACATGAACAGAAGGAATTGCATAGGTTACATGGAGCAAGTGCCTTACAGAATACAGACATACTCAAATGATACATACAAAGGATGTCTTAGTTACGTGAATAGTAGAGAAAGTTTAGTTACAGAGAGAGTATGTGTCTAGAGGTGTACAGTAATACATTTAAACACATATGGTACATATAATACGGCTGGGGGATTGGCAATGATTCTACACAAACAACATTATTTTAATTGTTTTCCTGAAAGCTGTATGTGACTCAGTGCTCCTGAGGGGGAGGAGGGAAGCAGGTCCCAGGTTCCAGTTGGTGGCCGCGATGACAGGGAAGCTTTATCCCCCTGCATGAGCCCTGAGGCTTTTGGGAATGGCTAAACGGTTAGTGTAGATTGTTCTAGTGGGTCTGTTTGTGTGAGGTAGGGTGAATCTCTGAGAGAGGTAACGGGGTGCAGAGTCATGGAGAAATTTGTGGGTTAGTGCCAGGGACTTGAAAATGATAGGCTCCTTGATGGGGAGCCAGTGAACAGATTTTCTCGTGGCCGAAATGTGCTCTCTTCTAGAGATGCCAGTGGCTGCTCTAAGGGCATTGTTGTGTACCGTCTTGAGTTTCCTAATCTTTCTCGCAGAGGTGCCTAACAGAAGTGCATTACAATAGTTAAGTCGGGACCCTATGATTGCTCTGGAGATGGTGAGGCAGTTTAGTTTCGTCTGGAATGATCTGGCTGCCGTGATTACTTTTGAGTGATAGGCTGATGCAGATGCGATGGCGTTAACCTGCCTAACCATGGTGAGGTTAGAGTCTAAGTACACTCCCAGAGTTAACTGCCTGTTATATAAGGATGGGGGTGTTGTCAATCAGGAAGGAGTGCTATTTTACAACCAAATTCTTGAGTGTTTCTGGCGAGCCGATGAGTAGAAGTTCAGTTTTTTCACTATTTAGACACAACCAGTTTTCGGCCATCCAAGTTTGGATTGCGGCGTAGATAGTGTCAAGGGTTTTATGGTCAGCCTCATAATCGCCTGAAAGGGGGATGAGGACCTGTGTATCATCAGCATAATTGGTGTATGTGATGCCTAAGGAGTCTAGTTAGTTAGAATAGCGACCTCGTGAGCAGGTTGTAAAGAGTGGGCGAGATACAAGATCCTTGTGGAACTCCATATTTGATTGGTTCAGGCCACTCACTGGCTTGGGCCGAGAAGGACTTAATTGCTCTTTCCTTGAGGAAGGATGAGATCCTGGCGTTTGGTGAAAAGTTGGCGGCTGTGGAAAGGTGGTGGCATAGAGTGTCATGGTCAACCAAGTCAAAGACCACTGATAAGTCAAGGACTAGCAGGAGGGCAGGTTTGCCTACATCTCTCAGGTCGTCTATCTAATTTTTAAGGTCCATTAATGAGTTTCTGTTCCGTGGTTAGGACGGAAGCCTGACTGTCGGAGGCCTAGTAGGTGATGAGTCTCCAAGTATTTCTGGACCTGAAGGTAGTCTGCCTTATCCAGAATATTCAGCAGGAAAGGGATCGTTGTTATAGGTCTGTAGTTTCCCAGGATTTTAGGGTCCAGTGTAGGTTTTTTTCAGCAGTGGACGCACCCAGGCTACTTTGAGGCAGGAAGGAACTTGGTTGGATTTGAACACCCTACAAGACAAAATCATCAGCCACCAAAAAGCCTTAAAACAGCAACTATCCAACCTACACCTGGATTTCCCAGCAGAAATCCCAGCATTTTCATTCGAAGAGATGAAGGAACAGGACGTCCTAGCAATCCTCAACTCCATCAAGCCATCAAACTGTCCAGCTCAGCTCATCAAAGACAGTGCACCCACCCTGGCACCTCTCACCACAGCGTTCATCAACGCCTCCTTCAAATCCAACCAATCTTTCATCCTTCGCCAGGCAAATGCCCCCATCCTTCAGCTGCTGCCCTATCCTTTGCCAGGCAAATGCCCCCATCCTTCAGCTGCTGCCCTATCCTCTGCCATGCAAATGCCCCCATCCTTCAGCTGCTGCCCTATCCTTTACCAGGCAAATGCCCCCATCCTTCAGCTGCTGCCCTATCCTCTGCCAGGCAAATGCCCCCATCCTTCAGCTGCTGCCCTATCCTCTGCCATGCAAATGCCCCCATCCTTCAGCTGCTGCCCTATCCTTTGCCAGGCAAATGCCCCCATCCTTCAGCTGCTGCCCTGTCCTTTCATCCTTTACCAGGCAAATGCCCCCATCCTTCAGCTGCTGCCCTATCCTTTACCAGGCAAATGCCCCCATCTTTCAGCTGCTGCCCTATCCTTTACCAGGCAAATGCCCCCATCCTTCAGCTGCTGCCCTATCCTTTACCAGGCAAATGCCCCATCCTTCAGCTGCTGCCCTGTCCTTTCATCCTTTACCAGGCAAATGCCCCCATCCTTCAGCTGCTGCCCTAGCCTTTGCCAGGCAAATGCCCCTATCCTTCAGCTGCTGCCCTATCCTTTACCAGGCAAATGCCCCCATCCTTCAGCTGCTGCCCTATCCTTTACCAGGCAAATGCCCCCATCCTTCAGCTGCTGCCCTAGCCTTTACCAGGCAAATGCCCCCATCCTTCAGCTGCTGCCCTATCCTTTGCCAGGCAAATGCCCCCATCCTTCAGCTGCTGCCCTATCCTTTGCCAGGCAAATGCCCCCATCCTTCAGATGCTGCCCTATCCTTTGCCAGGCAAATGCCCCCATCCTTCAGCTGCTGCCCTATCCTTTGCCAGGCAAATGCCCTCATCCTTCAGCTGCTGCCCTATCCTCTGCCAGGCAAATGCCCCCATCCTTCAGCTGCTGCCCTATCCTTTGCCAGGCAAATGCCCCCATCCTTCAGCTGCCTTTGCCAGGCAAATGCCCCCATCCTTCAGCTGCTGCCCTGTCCTTTCATCCTTTACCAGGCAAATGCCCCCATCCTTCAGCTGCTGCCCTATTCTCTGCCATGCAAATGCCCCCATCCTTCAGCTGCTGCCCTATCCTCTGCCAGGCAAATGCCCTCATCCTTCAGATGCTGCCCTATCCTCTGCCAGGCAAATGCCCCCATCCTTCAGCTGCTGCCCTAGCCTTTGCCAGGCAAATGCCCCCATCCTTCAGCTGCTGCCCTATCCTTTCATCCTTTGCCAGGCAAATGCCCCCATCCTTCAGCTGCTGCCCTATCCTTTGCCAGGCAAATGCCCCCATCCTTCAGCTGCTGCCCTATCCTCTGCCATGCAAATGCCCCCATCCTTCAGCTGCTGCCCTATCCTTTACCAGGCAAATGCCCCCATCCTTCAGCTGCTGCCCTATCCTCTGCCAGGCAAATGCCCCCATCCTTCAGCTGCTGCCCTATCCTCTGCCATGCAAATGCCCCCATCCTTCAGCTGCTGCCCTAGCCTTTGCCAGGCAAATGCCCCCATCCTTCAGCTGCTGCCCTATCCTCTGCCATGCAAATGCCCCCATCCTTCAGCTGCTGCCCTATCATTTGCCAGGCAAATGCCCCCATCCTGCAGCTGCTGTCCTATCCTTTGCCAGGCAAATGCCCCCATCCTTCAGCTGCTGCCCTAGCCTTTCATCCTTTACCAGGCAAATGCTCCCATCCTTCAGCTGCTGCCCTATCCTCTGCCATGCAAATGCCCCCATCCTTCAGCTGCTGCCCTATCCTCTGCCATGCAAATGCCCCCATCCTTCAGCTGCTGCCCTATCCTTTGCCAGGCAAATGCCCCCATCCTTCAGCTGCTGCCCTATCCTTTGCCAGGCAAATGCCCCCATCCTTCAGCTGCTGCCCTAGCCTTTCATCCTTTGCCAGGTAAATGCCCCCATCCTTCAGCTGCTGCCCTAGCCTTTCATCCTTTACCAGGCAAATGCCCCCATCCTTCAGCTGCTGCCCTATCCTTTACCAGGCAAATGTCCCCATCCTTCAGCTGCTGCCCTATCCTCTGCCAGGCAAATGCCCCCATCCTTCAGGTGCTGCCCTATCCTTTACCAGGCAAATGCCCCCACCCTGCAGCTGCTGCCCTATCCTCTGCCAGGCAAATGCCCCCATCCTTCAGCTGCTGCCCTATCATCTGCCAGGCAAATGCCCCCATCCTTCCGCTGATGCCCTATCCTCTGCCAGGCAAATGCCCCCATCCTTCAGCTGCTGCCCTATCCTTTACCAGGCAAATGCCCCCATTTTTCAGCTGCTGCCCTATCCTCTGCCAGGCAAATGCCACCATCCTTCAGCTGCTGCCCTATCCTTTACCAGGCAAATGCCCCCATCCTTCAGCTGCTGCCCTATCCTCTGCCAGGCAAATGCCCCCATCCTTCAGCTGCTGCCCTATCCTCTGCCAGGCAAATGCCCCATCCTTCAGCTGCTGCCCTATCCTCTGCCAGGCAAATGCCCCCATCCTTCAGCTGCTGCCCTATCCTTACATCCTTTACCAGGCAAATGCCCCCATCCTTCAGCTGCTGCCCTATCCTTTACCAGGCAAATGCCCCCATCCTTCAGCTGCTGCCCTATCCTTTGCCAGGCAAATGCCCCCATCCTTCAGCTGCTGCTCTATCCTTTGCCAGGCAAATGCCCCCACCCTTCAGCTGCTGCCCTATCCTTTCATCCTTTGCCAGGCAAATGCCCCCATCCTTCAGCAGCTGCCCTATCCTTCACCAGGCAAATGCCCCCATCCTTCAGCTGCTGCCCTATCCTCTGCCATGCAAATGCCCCCATCCTTCAGCTGCTGCCCTATCCTTTACCAGGCAAATGCCCCCATCCTTCAGCTGCTGCCCTAGCCTTTGCCAGGCAAATGCCCCCATCCTTCAGCTGCTGCCCTATCCTCTGCCAGGCAAATGCCCCCATCCTTCAGCTGCCATCCTTCAGTTGCTGCCCTAGCCTCTGCCATGCAAATGCCCCCATCCTTCAGCTGCTGCCCTATCCTCTGCCATGCAAATGCCCCCATCCTTCAGCTGCTGCCCTATCCTTTGCCAGGCAAATGCCCCCATCCTTCAGCTGCTGCCCTATCCTTTGCCAGGCAAATGCCCCCATCCTTCAGCTGCTGCCCTAGCCTTTCATCCTTTACCAGGCAAATGCTCCCATCCTTCAGCTGCTGCCCTATCCTCTGCCATGCAAATGCCCCCATCCTTCAGCTGCTGCCCTATCCTTTACCAGGCAAATGCCCCCATCCTTCAGCTGCTGCCCTATCCTCTGCCAGGCAAATGCCCCCATCCTTCAGCTGCTGCCCTATCCTCTGCCATGCAAATGCCCCCATCCTTCAGCTGCTGCCCTAGCCTCTGCCATGCAAATGCCCCCATCCTTCAGCTGCTGCCCTATCCTCTGCCATGCAAATGCCCCCATCCTTCAGCTGCTGCCCTATCATTTGCCAGGCAAATGCCCCCATCCTGCAGCTGCTGTCCTATCCTTTGCCAGGCAAATGCCCCCATCCTTCAGCTGCTGCCCTAGCCTTTCATCCTTTACCAGGCAAATGCTCCCATCCTTCAGCTGCTGCCCTATCCTCTGCCATGCAAATGCCCCCATCCTTCAGCTGCTGCCCTATCCTCTGCCATGCAAATGCCCCCATCCTTCAGCTGCTGCCCTATCCTTTGCCAGGCAAATGCCCCCATCCTTCAGCTGCTGCCCTATCCTTTGCCAGGCAAATGCCCCCATCCTTCAGCTGCTGCCCTAGCCTTTCATCCTTTGCCAGGTAAATGCCCCCATCCTTCAGCTGCTGCCCTAGCCTTTCATCCTTTACCAGGCAAATGCCCCCATCCTTCAGCTGCTGCCCTATCCTTTACCAGGCAAATGTCCCCATCCTTCAGCTGCTGCCCTATCCTCTGCCAGGCAAATGCCCCCATCCTTCAGGTGCTGCCCTATCCTTTACCAGGCAAATGCCCCCACCCTGCAGCTGCTGCCCTATCCTCTGCCAGGCAAATGCCCCCATCCTTCAGCTGCTGCCCTATCATCTGCCAGGCAAATGCCCCCATCCTTCCGCTGATGCCCTATCCTCTGCCAGGCAAATGCCCCCATCCTTCAGCTGCTGCCCTATCCTTTACCAGGCAAATGCCCCCATTTTTCAGCTGCTGCCCTATCCTCTGCCAGGCAAATGCCACCATCCTTCAGCTGCTGCCCTATCCTTTACCAGGCAAATGCCCCCATCCTTCAGCTGCTGCCCTATCCTCTGCCAGGCAAATGCCCCCATCCTTCAGCTGCTGCCCTATCCTCTGCCAGGCAAATGCCCCATCCTTCAGCTGCTGCCCTATCCTCTGCCAGGCAAATGCCCCCATCCTTCAGCTGCTGCCCTATCCTTACATCCTTTACCAGGCAAATGCCCCCATCCTTCAGCTGCTGCCCTATCCTTTACCAGGCAAATGCCCCCATCCTTCAGCTGCTGCCCTATCCTTTGCCAGGCAAATGCCCCCATCCTTCAGCTGCTGCTCTATCCTTTGCCAGGCAAATGCCCCCACCCTTCAGCTGCTGCCCTATCCTTTCATCCTTTGCCAGGCAAATGCCCCCATCCTTCAGCAGCTGCCCTATCCTTCACCAGGCAAATGCCCCCATCCTTCAGCTGCTGCCCTATCCTCTGCCATGCAAATGCCCCCATCCTTCAGCTGCTGCCCTATCCTTTACCAGGCAAATGCCCCCATCCTTCAGCTGCTGCCCTAGCCTTTGCCAGGCAAATGCCCCCATCCTTCAGCTGCTGCCCTATCCTCTGCCAGGCAAATGCCCCCATCCTTCAGCTGCCATCCTTCAGCTGCTGCCCTAGCCTCTGCCATGCAAATGCCCCCATCCTTCAGCTGCTGCCCTATCCTTTGCCAGGCAAATGCCCCCATCCTTCAGCTGCTGCCCTATCCTTTCATCCTTTACCAGGCAAATGCCCCCATCCTTCAGCTGCTGCCCTATCCTTTGCCAGGCAAATGCCCCCATCCTTCAGCTGCTACCCTATCCTTTGCCAGGCAAATGCCCCCATCCTTCAGCTGCTGCCCTATCCTCTGCCAGGCAAATGCCTCCATCCTTCAGCTGCTGCCCTATCCTCTGCCAGGCAAATGCCCCCATCCTTCAGCTGCTGCCCTATCCTTTCATCCTTTACCAGGCAAATGCCCCCATCCTTCAGCTGCTGCCCTATCCTTTCATCCTTTACCAGGCAAATACCCCATCCTTCAGCTGCTGCCCTATCCTTTGCCAGGCAAATGCCCCCATCCTTCAGCTGCTGCCCTATCCTTTGCCAGGCAAATGCCCCCATCCTTCAGCTGCTGCCCTATCCTCTGCCATGCAAATGCCCCCATCCTTCAGCTGCTGCCCTAGCTTTTTCCAGGCAAATGCCCCCATCCTTCAGCTGCTGCCCTATCCTTTCATCCTTTGCCAGGTTAATGCACCCATCCTTCAGCTGCTGCCCTAGCCTTTGCCAGGCAAATGCCCCCATCCTTCAGCTGCTGCCCTAGCCTTTGCCAGGCAAATGCCCCCATCCTTCAGCTGCTGCCCTATCCTTTGCCAGGCAAATGCCCCCATCCTTCAGCTGCTGCCCTAGCCTTTCATCCTTTGCCAGGTAAATGCCCCCATCCTTCAGCTGCTGCCCTAGCCTTTTCCAGGCAAATGCCCCCATCCTTCAGCTGCTGCCCTAGCCTTTGCCAGGCAAATGCCCCCATCCTTCAGCTGCTGCCCTATCCTCTGCCAGGCAAATGCCCCCATCCTTCAGCTGCTGCCCTATCCTTTGCCAGGCAAATGCCCCCATCCTTCAGCTGCTGCCCTAATCTTTGCCAGGCAAATGACTCCATCCTTCAGCTGCTGCCCTATCCTCCGCCAAGCAAATGCCCCCATCCTTCAGCTGCTGCCCTATCCTCTGCCAGGCAAATGCCCCCATCCTTCAGCTTCTGCCCTATCCTCTGCCAGGCAAATGCCCCCATCCTTCCGCGGCTGCCCTATCCTCTGCCAGGCAAATGCCCCCATCCTTCAGCTGCTCCCCTAGCCTTTGCCAGGCAAATGCCCCCATCCTTCAGCTGCTGCCCTATCCTCTGCCAGGCAAATGCCCCCATCCTTCAGCTGCTGCCCTATCCTTTACCAGGAAAATGCCCCCATCCTTCAGCTGCTGCCCTAGCCTTTGCCAGGCAAATGCCCCCATCCTTCAGCTGCTCCCCTAGCCTTTGCCAGGCAAATGCCCCCATCCTTCAGCTGCTGCCCTATCCTCTGCCAGGCAAATGCCCCCATCCTTCAGCTGCTGCCCTATCCTCTGCCAGGCAAATGCCCTAATCCTTCAGCTGCTGCCCTGTCCTTGTTGTGACTACTGTTGAGGTGAGGCTAAACAGCCTGTGCTTGTATGGGATTGCATGGAATGCTTCTTCTGATTTGGCAGAAAAGTAATTCTCTCTCTTCATCCGGGATACCAATGCTATAGATCTCCTCTTCCTTAGATAAGCATCTGCATTTGGCAAACTGTCAATACTCAGGTCATTTTTCGGGATCACTAGTGCAGGAACGTGGACGTTCACTAGTGTGCATATGCCTCCCCAATTTTTCGGTAGTATTATGTATGCCTTGGATCCACACGCCCAGTAATGGTCCATGATTACTGCGGTCCCTTGCTTCATTCCAGGGGCTTCAAAGATTTGTCCGCAGTTTTGATTCTCTCCCATCTTCCTTGTGCCATTGTTCCTAAAGCATAATTTCGGGTTTTCCAGTGGCACTATCTGCAGGGGTCCCCCTCTATCTTCGACCCATGTTAGTAACTTCACCAATTTTGGCCATAGGGGTTTTCACATTTTTTGAGAGTTTTCTATTGCTTCCTTGCAGTCTCCAAGGACCATCCATGCTCGGCATCTCACTACACCTGCTTCCCATCCGTCTGGGGAAAGCACTGTTCCCCAAATCTGCATCTGGCCTCTATTTCTCCATATTTGCGCCTCTTTTGGAGTTTTCCCTTGGACGTTCAGTCTTGGGTTTATCTTCCATCTTGTTCCTGTTCCTTGTGCTTCTGGCTTTGCATACCTAATCACACGATTCCTGGTGTGAGCTCTGTTTCTTATCTTGATGTCTTGGATATAGTCGTCTTCATCAAGGCATGCTGTTTCTGTTGCCCATATCAGTGAGGCATATCTCCCCATGAATTGTCCTCTGGTGTTGCACATAGCTACGTGTGACAAACAGTGTGCTGTCGGCACATCAATTTCTACAGCCACAAAGATCTTGGACTTTCCCATGCTGTACGGTAGGAGTGCGCAGACGTAGCATTCTCCTTCAGCTTTTCTTCTTCTGACCTCTTTCATGTGTTGGTACCAAATGTTGTTTCCTAGATGTGCTCTGCTGTCTAGGTAATCGTTTAGTTCATTGTTGTCTTCATGTGGGTTTCTCTTGATTCTTAATGTCTTTTTGTAGTTTGCTATAACTACGTCTCTAAATGCATCTATGTGACTTTTTCTTGCTGGAGGATTCTCAGGCATGCTTGTTGGAGGAGCAGGCTTCAAAACCTGTATCGCTGTGGTTGGAAAAGGTTTTGTGTGTTTCTTCTCCTCTTGCATTCTCCCGTAGGGCTCCTTTAACCACCATCGGCTTGTAGGAACTGATGTGCTTGCTGTGATCGTTACTGTGGTTCTATTTTTCAGTTCCTCATGCACTTTCTTTGCTCTGGCTGTAAACGGGAACAAATGGTCTATCAGCATTTGTGTCTTTGCAGCAAAGTCTTTTACAGCAGTCTCTGTCGTCTTGAGTGCTTTGGTTATATCTTTTTCGGTTTGCTCTTCGCTTGCTTCCCCTTGGTCGCTTCCACCATTTTCTAGAACTGGTTGTTTGGTAGGCAGTCTCTTAATTTCTGTTGTCATCATTCGAGGTTCTGTAGCCATTGACACTTGCCCTTGCTCGTGTGCATTTAATGTATGTGTGCGTGTAGTGGTCAGTGCTATGTTTTCATTCATTCCGTGCTGACCCTGTCTCCAGCTTTTCTCTTCATTCGTTACCTCAAATGTGTATGAATCACTGCTAATTACATTTAATTTTAATTTGTTTACTTTATCGTCAGATTTTCTTGGCACTGGAAAAACTATATAGGGTCTGGGTGCTTTTATGGGATACGTACGTACATTATCTGGTGGGTGCACTGAAATTGGAGTGCTTCATGCACCAATAAAAAATGCAGTTCTGATAGTTAATGACAGAAAAACAATAATAATCACTATACATATGCACATTATTGTTCGATAAGACAATTTGCAGCATTTTCTTCCAGGGAAGTGGGGGCACCCCTCCGCTTGTGGGAGGACTAGGTGACTGTTCTGGGCCCCCATTTCAATCATATCAATAGTTAAAGTTCTATAAAGATCACTTCTTTTTATTTACTCCATTATGGTCTTTCAGGAGGTCTTGGACGTAAAGTGTCTAGTGCTTCGTAATAGTCCCCACTCTCGAGGCTGTTGATTGTCTCTGGTTGCGGGATGTAGTTCCCTTGCTAGACTATGGGAAAAGATTAGACTAGCCTCTTTGGTGAGTCACACTCATTGAGCATATTCAAAATAGGTCAATTCCCAGTCCACCCCCCGAATTTGCCTTAGTCCAGAAGATATGCTGGAATCTTGTTTAAATGCGACAAAGATAGAAAAAATTGGAAACAATAGAAAAATGGAAAAATGGAAAATTCGGAAATGCTGAAAAAATTGAAAAAATTGTATTGTTCAAATCAAATAAAAAATGGGAGTCAAATAACCGATAAAAATAAAACAAAACAAGTGGTGAAGTTCCCTTCCCTGCTCTTCTCGATCTGTCCCTCGGTGGTAAGATGAAGAACTGTGCCTCTGTTCCTGGATCCGTCCCACGGCGGACGGTTTCACTGAAGCCTCCTAAGAAGTCGATGAACATTAGTGTTTTTAATCTGAGCTACAATGGCATGCAAGAGCACGTTTAGCTGGGTACTCTTCACTGGTTCTCTGAGGAATGTAGGTATGTCAACATTGGTTGGTCTTCCCACCAGCTCTGGAAAGTTCTCAATGAGGTGAAAGAATATATGGTATGCATATCTGCTGTCTTCTGGGGATAACAACATATGTTCTGTTTTGCTGGGTTCCGGGTCACAGGCTTTTCTCTGCACTTTCCTGCTGCGTGGATTGCGACCACGTAATTTAGCTTGATCCACACTTGGTTCAGGTATTCATTGTTTCTTGGATCTCTGATGAATGTTAGGGTATCCGTGGTTCTTCCGATGAGTCCTGGGCACTCCTCTATGATGCGAAAGAAAAGCGTATAAGTGAGTTCATCTATTACCACCTGTGGAGGAAGCATCTGTGTCTATATTCCCGTACTCAGGTAGTACAATGAAGGCTTCTGAGATGACAGTCAGTAGTTGCTAAATCACCTTCTTGTTGGCAAGATCTTGGACAAAGTCTGTGATGCTGGTAATTCTCCCTACAAGCGATATGGATATGTCTCTAGTATTAACTGAATACAGGACAGCACATCCCTTGTGATATTTCTGTTGACGATGTTATACGTTTTGCAAAGCAAAGTCTGGGTGTTGGTTGATTCAGGTGACTGTGTGATGTTCTTAAATTTTGCTCTTATTTCATCAAAGTCTCGTTTGCTGAAAATGCTTGTTTATGGCTTGATGCAAAAGTTTGTATCATCAGTGTGATGTGGCTTAGATGTGCGATTCTCTTCTTTACCCTGCAACTAGAATGCACAGAGTGTTTGTTATGTCCTTATCCCCCTTTGCTTGGAGGAACTGTCCAGTTTTAAGCCACAACTTGCATCCGGGTTCTTTGTCTTGATTTTCCTGCTCATGTGTCCTTCTTCCTCATCATAGCTCTCGTCTGCACGTGCTGAGGTTCTTCCCCGTTGACTGTAGGTTCTTCGTGGTGGGGTGCAGCTAAGGGGATCTCACTTATATAAGGTTTAATGTCATTTAGGAAGATCCAAGCTCTCCCGTCCTTCAGTTTCACGGCTGAGGGAGTGCAGTCCTCCACGATGAACGGGCCGTTGAATCTTGGCTCGTCCCACCTTTTCTTTGTGTGGTTTCTCACCAGCACTGTATCACCAGGGGAGATGATTGGTGTACGTAGACTTTGAGATGTGTCTGTTTCAGCATTTCCCTCTGGGTCTGGTGTTGTGCTGCACCCTTTTCGTCATCGTTGCAGTTGGTCTGAAATGACAGCGGGGCTTGATGTCATGCAGTTCAGATATTCTGACAACTCGGTTTCTAGGACCTCTTGGGTAGACTGGGCATCACATCTAGCTCTATCTCGAGGGGTAAGAGGGGGTCCTCATTCTCCTTATCGTGACTATCTCGTGCGGCGTGAGATGATGGTCGGAGCCTGGTTGGTTCTGAAGTGCATACAATGCCAGTGGTAGGCAGTGCAGCCATCCTTTCTTTAGAGTAAGCTTCAGCTTGGCTATCTTTTCCTTTAACAAGCCGTTGAGCCTCTCGCTTATACCATTTCCCTCTGGATGATACGCCGACGATAACTTGTGCTTTATACCAAGCAACAAGCTAATCTGTTCAAAAATTGTACTTACAAAATGAGCCCCATTATCTGATCTCATCACCTCACACATCCCCCATCTAGGGAATACTTCCCTTACCAGTAATTTGGCAGCACAGGTTGAATCTGGGTGTGTACAGGGACCTGCTTCTATCCATCTAGAGAATGGACACACCACTACAATTAAGTACCTGTACCCGTTACACACTTGAATCATGTCGACCAAATCGATGTGCAAGTGCTGAAATGGCCCACTTGGCCGGGGATGACTCCTCTCACTACCTTTAATGTGTGCCCAGCTGTGAACTGCTGGCAGATTATGCAGTTCAATATAAAAAATGCAACCTGCTCTGCTAAATTCGGTATGAACCAGTCTTCTGCGAGCGTTGCGGCTAGATTTTCTTTTGTCATCTGGAAGGGGTAGTGTAATTGTTCTAGTGATATCTTTAGTAGGGCTACAGGCATTACTGGTTTACCAGTGCTGTCTTGTCTCCACAATCCATCCGAGGGGTTTAAAGAACACCCTCGACGTTTCCACAGGTTCTTTTCATCCTGTGGTGCCTCCCCTTGAAGCTCCATCAATTGAGTTTGCCCCAAGTTACTATAAGCCTCTGGAGTGGCTCGAGTTATCATCATACGCTCGTGGGTGCGTGCCACTTCTACTTCCATAATTGTCTCATTTTTGAATGCCATACGCTTGGCTTCCGTGTCTGCTGCGTGATTTCTACGTGACACGAAATCTGTCCGGTGGGAGCTGTAGTGCCTTGATCAGCCTGTCCAATAAGGCTGCGTGCTGCACTGGCGTGCCGTCTGCTCAGAGCTAGCCCCTCCTCTTCCAGCGCGCTAGTCCTGCGTGCCCTGTGGACGTCACATAGGCGGAGTCACTGTACACCGTTACTTCCTGGTCTGCAAGATTCTCAATGGCGAGTGTCAACGCCAATAATTCTGCAGCCTGTGCTGAATAATGAGATGGTATTCATGCACTAGCGAGTACTTTAAATTCTCCGCTTGCCATATGTTTTATTATGGCAACGCCCGTATATCTCTGTCTGTCTTCTTGATCGATTCTCGAAGAACCATCAATGAAAACGATCTCACCTCCCGCCAGGGCCTTTTCTTTTACCCTGGGGATTTTATCATAGAATTCTTCGTAGTTTGCGCAGTCATGTATCAGCTCACCTTCAGTGACTGGTTCAGCTATGAACGTGGCTGGATTCACTGTTTTACTTTGTACTATTTTGATCGATGGATTTGAAATGATCACCTCATAGGCAGAGGCCCTTTGAGATGTCAATGTACCTTTTGGTTTCTCTAATATGGCAAATAATGAGTGTTCAACATACAATGTCATGGAGCATCCCTTTACAATGGTTGTTGCCTTCTCCATGGCGAATGCTGCGGCAGCTAAGCTTTGTTTGCAGGGGAACTGGCCTCTCATTACTGGGTCCAGATTCCCACCGTAATACACCAGGGGCTTGTACCCCAACAAGGTTTTTTGAGCGAG
Organism: Ambystoma mexicanum; assembly: GCF_040938575.1. NCBI lineage: Eukaryota > Metazoa > Chordata > Amphibia > Caudata > Ambystomatidae > Ambystoma > Ambystoma mexicanum. The sequence goes on from NC_090938.1 coordinate 4,838,636, forward strand.
TACTGCTGTCATAACATTGCCATTCGTGTGCGAGAACAGGTAGAATTCCGCTGCATAATTAGGAATCCCGAGAACTGGAGCCACGCAAATTGCTCTCTTTAGTTCTGTGAACCCCTCGTCCATCGCTTCAGTCCATTCAATTTGTTCTTTTGTCGCTCAGGCCTTCTTCAAGGCCTGGAGCAAGAGCTTGGTATACAAGCTGTAATCGAAGACCCATGCCCTAACATAGTTGCACAGGCCTAGGAAGCTCTGCATTTGCTTTATCGTGAGCACCTTAGCCGTGTTCATGATAGCTTCAGCCCTTTCTCGGGTGACCTCTTTCCCCTCATGGAGGATTAGTTGGCCTATGTACAGCACCTCTTGTTCACAATATTGTAACTTTTCCTTGTCAACCTTATATCCTTTTTCAGCCAATATAGTCAGAAGCTGGATAGAATTGCGCCTGCATTCTTCTTCAGTGGTGCTGCAGATCAGAATGTAATCCACATACTGCAAAACAACACGGTCTACTGTAATGTTGCCTAGGTCCATTTGCAAGCCTCGGTTGAAAATGGATGGGGACTCACAGTACCCCTGCGGCAACCTCGTACCTTTTAGGCACATTTGTCTGAACATGAAGGATGTCAGATCTTGTGAGTCACGGTGCAGTGAGATTGAGAAAAAAGCATTTTTAAAATCAATCACTGTGAAGTATTTCGCCTCGATCGGTATGTTACACAAGATCGTAGATGGGTTAGGGACTATAGGGAACTCGGCTTCAACAATATCGTTTAATGCTCTTAAATCTTGGATTAAATGCCACGACCCGCCCTTTGATTTCTTGATGGGGTAAATCACTGTATTGCATGGTGATTCTGGCGTCACAAGGATGTCCTGTTCCATCATGGTGGAAATTGTCTTCGCAATCCCTTCATCTGCTTCTCTGGACATGGGATATTGTCGTGCCCTTGGTAAAATTGCTCCTGGTTTCAATTTAATTGTAACTTCTCCTGCTCATTTCAGGAGGCCTACGTCATAGGGTCCTGTAGTCCATACTGAGACAGGCACCTGGGCCATGTCGTCATCAAAGTATGTGGGGCGAATCAGTGTCAACATCATTCTCTGTGGCACTTCTCATTTCATCATTTTGACCCAAAATATGAGACTTACTTCCACCCTTGTCTCTTCTGAGTCAGGGTGTTCTTCAAACAGATCATCATCGGTGACGTCATTCACTCGGTACCCTTCTTCAATGTCGATAATTGCACACCATTGTCTGCCTTCATCATCGTACCCTTCGACCATTACTACCTTCCCTTATACCGCTGTAATATGTATAGATAATGGAAATACTTGTCCCTCTTCTTCATGCATAGGTATCCTTGGTCTGACCAGAAACTCATCAGGGGTTCTCATAGTTCTATCTGCGAGGCCTGGCAATCTGCCATAAGCACACGCACGCCATATGCGAAGACTTCCGGTTCTAATGGTATAGCTCTCATGGCTGTGCGTCCGGAGTACGCTCTGATCATTTCGCACACGTTAGAATAATGCATTCCTGGAGTGAAGCATACTATGCCCTCCTTTGTGAATGATATTGTCATATTCAACTTTGTCATTAAAGCTCAACCCAAAATGTTTACTGGGGTCTGGCGTGAATATAACAAGGGTACGTTCATCTCACATTCCCCCACAGAGACTGGGAGATTGTCCGTAAAGGGAACTCTGCAGTGAGCTCCTGTAAAACTCTGAGTGTCCATGGCCTGGCCGGACAAGAAAAACTTGCCTTCTCGTATGCACGAGCGTGTTGCACCCGTGTCAACTAAGAAGGAAGATTCTTTCTACCTTATGAGGACATTTACCCTAGGTTCCCTGTTAGGGTCTGGTGTCACTGATAGGATAGAGCACATCAGAGTTTCCCATGAGCTGTCCTATTGTATATATAGGTTTGGTCCACTGTATACTTGTGGACTTCCCCCATTATCAGGGTTGACTCCCCCTCCGCAGTTAGTGCCCTGCAACAATGGTGGCTGTGCCTGTTGGGATTTCCCCTGCTGCAAATTCCCCATATTCGAGGATTGAACCCTTTGCGGAGTACCTTGCTGCAAGCCTGGCACCTGCTGCTGTACTGTGTGATTCTGTGCACCACCTTGTTGTGGGACGGCAGGCTGATTCTTCATGTCTGTTCCTGTCCCTTGGCCATTTTGCCACATGCCTTGGCTTCTGCACACGCGCCCCACATGTCCTGTCATTCCACACAGCCAACACACTGGCGTTGGTCGGGCCATTTGTCCATCTGGTGTAGCTAAACTGCCCATCTGCTTGTTCTGAAAGCCATTTTGATTATTCAGAAAACCTCCTTGATTACATTGAAATCCTCCCTGATTACTCTGCCATCCTCTTGCTCTAAATCCCCTACCCCTCGGGTAAAATCCCGAACTACCCTGGTTATTCTGCAATGGATCAGTCACTCGTTGCGCGGTTGGCTCAGCTGGGTTTGTCAGCATGGCTCCCTCGAGAGCATACTTTGAGAGTTTCTTTTGCACCAGCTTCGCTTCCTCACCTTTACGAGTTGCCTCCTTTTTTTCGGTTCTTTTCTTGCAAAAATCTACAGTAGTGTGCAATTGTCAACTGTATTTCGTCCCACAGTTTAGCTTCTACTCCTACCGATTTCTTGCACTGTTTCTGCACCGGTTCTGGCAACCCTTGGCACAATATGTGATACAATACGCAAATAGATTTGCAACTCCTTGCATCTTCTTCATTCTTACTAATTTCTAGCCTATCCGGGGACAGTCCCCTGCTCCCACTACTTCGGGTGACATCCTCAGTGTCATACAGCTGAGTGCTTTCCAAGCGCTCATCTTCCCTTCCCCCTTGGGAAATTTGTTCCAGCCTCATTTCATCGTATATTTTATCAATTGTTTCCCTGATGCTTCTGGTGTCCAAGTCATCTTCAATGTTTGCCCCATTCGTGCCTGATATTGACTCATTTGCTGGGAAGAATTATTCGATGTCTTCCCATTCTACAACAGGATCGGGTTTTTTAACTTCTCGCTCCAAATGTTCAAGATCCTGTGTCCTCTGTCTACGTTTGCGTTCTATATCACCATCGACATCCTTGCGCTTCCTCGCTTCTTCTCTAGCCTTATCTTCTTCTCTTCTTCTTTCATTTCTACGTTCATTTGCCCTTCTAACTTCCTCATCTTCCCATCTCCTTATTCTCCTTTCACATACTCTTTGCTCTTCTTCCAACCTTTGCATATTCTGTTTGTACTGTGCATAGGCTACACATTGTTTGCGACTGAGCGGTTTTCCTTGCTCTTCGCGATATAGCTGTTCTCGCCTCAGCTTATCTTTCTTTTTTATTCTCTCGTTCCTCATTTCCTTTTCCTTCTCCTTTTCCCTTCTCTGTGCCTCATCAGACTTCCCTCTCGTCCTTATATTATCACTTCCCCTACCATCAAGTTTCAGCAATATCTGTCCTCCCATCCATTCGTCTTTTTTGCGAATGCTATCTCATCAGTTCTGCCTTTGCTTCCCTTCCATTTCTTTCTTTCTCTTTCCTTAACGAGAGGTGCACTACTCTGTGCCTTGTCTTTCCTCTCCTCATCGCATCTCTCCTTGTCCCTCGGGACTGCAGAGGTAAGATTAATTTCCTGCTCCTTCTCCTTGATATCGTCACTACTGTATGTAGGTGACTCATGCATGGGGTTGCTGTACCCCGTAGCTGCCTTAAGCTCTCTCAACGGTTAGAGTCCCTTGATTTTTGGCTCAGGCGGGGCTGGTGGCGCGGTAGGCGTCTCACCCCCTCCGTGCATACGTTTTGTATCCAATCTGCAGGAGGCTCTTCCTTCTTTGGCTGTTCAAACATTTTCCAAAGTTCTAGAACAGCAAGGCGTTTCTGTAGCTTTTTGCCTGTGTATGTGGCATGTAGGTAAGTCGTCATGTGTTGTAAGACGGCTTTAGATAAGGACCCATTTTGTGGCCATGGCATAAACATTTTGTGGGCGGTACCCTTAACCCACTCCGCACTATACTTCTTGAGATTGAGTGTGTGCTTGGGTAATTGATTGCAAAAATGGGCAAGTGGAGTAACCTCCTCCATTCTCAACTTTTGTTACCAACACTATTTTATGCACTTTTTCACACATCCAACATAACTCACCCTCTAGTACCTGTAAAACAAGATAGCTGCACCTTGAGGAGGTTAGGGTGCAGGATTCACTTACTCCGGCACACTTCAATAAGGACAACTCAATAGTTTGGCAAAGGGAAGTCTGTTTAATGACAAGTACAAAAAACAGGGAAACAAATGGTAATCATCACTGATGCAATCGCCTGTCTTGCTTCAACTTCCAACCTCTTCATTCAGACAGCAACTTTTATGGGCAAAAATCGTCATCATTTGACGTGCAAAGCTCATAAGTTTGTCATGCAATTTCTATTGGTCGGAAAGGTAACTTAAGTATAGGTGCTATATCTGTATATGGTAACAGAGCATGTGGATTGGATAATTCTTATCGAGTAGGCGTCTACGCCCATTCCTCTACATCATGCGTGATGGACGTCACTACAACTACGACGTCTTATTGGTTACAGTATCTATAGGACTCCAGATAACTTGGTCCATTGTGATTGGGTGGGTTACACCCCTAGACATAAATCCCCACTTTATTTAGCAGCATGCAGAATGGACATCCAGATGTGGAGTGCCCCAAGATTCACCCCGCCTCCCTTCTATCAATCAGTACCTTTAGGGCTATGTGTCAATTAGTTGGCTGAGGATGGCCTCGAAACTGTAGTTCTTATCAGGGAAAGTTATGGCATCCTCGGGTTCTGGGTGACATCAGACGTTGGTACCTCTTTGCCCTTGGCTGGTCACGTGTCTTTTTCCTTCTTTTCGTATATTTGATTCTTTGTTCAGCCCAGCCACCTGCCTGGGGCCTCTTATCTCGACTTCCTGGAGTTGACCTCGAATTCCCAAGCATGAGCTACTTCTTGCTGAGTTTCGATTCCGCTCTTCCCTTCTGGCTTTAGCTGGAATATGAATCTCGGCCTTGGTGGCCCCCTTGCAGCCTGGGCTTAGTTCTGCTTTACAAAATGGAGTCGCACTTGTATAGCGTGCTTCTTTGAGGTAGAGATATAATTGGGACATGCCGCTGTAAGCTTCCTCTAGGCATTGCAAGCAGTGTTGTTTACCTTGCTTCTTGCGTTCCAAGCCTATTTACATGCATTCAGTCAGTTGCACGATTCGATCCTGGGTACGTTCTTTGTGCTGCAACGTGTTATCTTCTTATACTTTTGTCACATCATTATTCTTTACAGTTCGTCCTTGTGTACTTTCTTTTGCTTGTCGCTTTATGGTTGTCTGTAAGTCATGTCTAGGCTCTTATATCGTCACCAATTGCCTTCCATTAAGGTTCTCTGTGCCTCTTCGGGGAAAGTCTGTAAGTAGTCTTTGTATCGTGTCATCTGCTGGTATGGTTGTCTCAGTGGATACCTTGCAGCCCCCTGTTGTCTGGTTATTGGTGCTTCAATAGGTATACATGTCCCTCTGATGGGTACTGGACAGAGCCCCACCGTGGCTCCTTATATGTCACATATCTTGGCGGGAATGCTTCTGGCATTTCGACATGAGTGGCTGGAGTGCAGGCCATATTTGGGACCTCCTCTACACAATAACAGATCAATAGACGCTCTTTCCTGAAAGCTGAGGTGCCAGCTTCTAGTACTAAGTTTGATTGAGGCGTAAAGAGCTTTACTGTCCAGGCTTTCCCCGGGATAATGGACACACCATTTAATAGTGCTTCTTGGGTGTCTCTCCGGTAACCCTTGCTGTGAAACATCTGTTAGGATGACTTTGCCAGTATGTTCCGTCCACCACAGTCCCCGTTTGTTTGCTCTGTGAACACCCCTTTCCTACGCTTGCGTCACCCACTCGCCCGCTTTGTTTTCTTCTTCTGCCACAGACTATACCCTGGTTACCTCGGGTGGAGGCACACTATGCCATTGTCTTGGGCAAGGTACTGGCACCACAAGGCCGCCACCATGGTGGTGACTTGCTGCATGTGAATGGGCGCATGGCCTGCGTTCCCTCGCCCTGCCGCTTGCTGCTTGTCTTCGCGTGGCTGGGCTCGATGCATTCCAAAGTGTCCGTGCAAGCAGAATTGTTACTCGAATGTCAACACAGATGCAAATAATGTGCAACATTACTCATTTCCAATCAGAGTGTAGGTACTCGCGCAGAGTGGCAGACCTGCAGCTCGTGCGCCATCACTCTGGAGATTAGAGCTCGAATCTGGGAGAGAATGGGGCTGTGGTAGCGGCTAGAGGCCGGTCTACGCGCAGGGAGAGCTCAGAGCTGGCGCCCGAGGCCGCCTTACACTCTGGGAGAGAAGGGGGCTGTGGTAGCGGCTAGAGGCCGGTCTACACGCAGGGAGAGCTCAGAGCTGGCCCCCGAGGCCGCCTTACACTCTGGGAGAGAAGGGGGCTGTGGTAGCGGCGAGAGGCCGGTCTACACGCAGGGAGAGCTCAGAGCTGGCACCCGAGGCCGCCTTACACTCTGGGAGAGAATGGGGCTGTGGTAGCGGCGAGAGGCCGGTCTACAGAGCTGGCCCCCGAGGCCGCCTTACACTCTGGGAGAGAAGGGGGCTGTGGTAGCGGCTAGAGGCCGGTCTACACGCAGGGAGAGCTCAGAGCTGGCCCCCGAGGCCGCCTTACACTCTGGGAGAGAAGGGGGCTGTGGTAGCGGCTAGAGGCCGGTCTACACGCAGGGAGAGCTCAGAGCTGGCCCCCGAGGCCGCCTTACACTCTGGGAGAGAAGGGGGCTGTGGTAGCGGCTAGAGGCCGGTCTACAGAGCTGGCCCCCGAGGCCGCCTTACACTCTGGGAGAGAAGGGGGCTGTGGTAGCGGCTAGAGGCCGGTCTACACGCAGGGAGAGCTCAGAGCTGGCCCCCGAGGCCGCCTTACACTCTGGGAGAGAAGGGGGCTGTGGTAGCGGCTAGAGGCCGGTCTACACGCAGGGAGAGCTCAGAGCTGGCACCCGAGGCCGCCTTACACTCTGGGAGAGAAGGGGGCTGTGGTAGCGGCTAGAGGCCGGTCTACACGCAGGGAGAGCTCAGAGCTGGCCCCCGAGGCCGCCTTACACTCTGGGAGAGAAGGGGGCTGTGGTAGCGGCGAGAGGCCGGTCTACACGCAGGGAGAGCTCAGAGCTGGCACCCGAGGCCGCCTTACACTCTGGGAGAGAATGGGGCTGTGGTAGCGGCGAGAGGCCGGTCTACAGAGCTGGCCCCCGAGGCCGCCTTACACTCTGGGAGAGAAGGGGGCTGTGGTAGCGGCTAGAGGCCGGTCTACACGCAGGGAGAGCTCAGAGCTGGCCCCCGAGGCCGCCTTACACTCTGGGAGAGAAGGGGGCTGTGGTAGCGGCTAGAGGCCGGTCTACACGCAGGGAGAGCTCAGAGCTGGCCCCCGAGGCCGCCTTACACTCTGGGAGAGAAGGGGGCTGTGGTAGCGGCTAGAGGCCGGTCTACAGAGCTGGCCCCCGAGGCCGCCTTACACTCTGGGAGAGAAGGGGGCTGTGGTAGCGGCTAGAGGCCGGTCTACACGCAGGGAGAGCTCAGAGCTGGCCCCCGAGGCCGCCTTACACTCTGGGAGAGAAGGGGGCTGTGGTAGCGGCTAGAGGCCGGTCTACACGCAGGGAGAGCTCAGAGCTGGCACCCGAGGCCGCCTTACACTCTGGGAGAGAAGGGGGCTGTGGTAGCGGCGAGAGGCCGGTCTACACGCAGGGAGAGCTCAGAGCTGGCCCCCGAGGCCGCCTTACACTCTGGGAGAGAAGGGGGCTGTGGTAGCGGCGAGAGGCCGGTCTACACGCAGGGAGAGCTCAGAGCTGGCCCCCGAGGCCGCCTTACACTCTGGGAGAGAATGGGGCTGTGGTAGCGGCGAGAGGCCGGTCTACACGCAGGGAGAGCTCAGAGCTGGCACCCGAGGCCGCCTTACACTCTGGGAGAGAAGGGGGCTGTGGTAGCGGCTAGAGGCCGGTCTACACGGAGGGAGAGCTCAGAGCTGGCCCCCGAGGCCGCCTTACACTCTGGGAGAGAAAGGGGCTGTGGTAGCGGCTAGAGGCCGGTCTACACGCAGGGAGAGCTCAGAGCTGGCCCCCGAGGCCGCCTTACACTCTGGGAGAGAAGGGGGCTGTGGTAGCGGCGAGAGGCCGGTCTACACGCAGGGAGAGCTCAGAGCTGGCCCCCGAGGCCGCCTTACACTCTGGGAGAGAAGGGGGCTGTGGTAGCGGCGAGAGGCCGGTCTACAGAGCTGGCCCCCGAGGCCGCCTTACACTCTGGGAGAGAAGGGGGCTGTGGTAGCGGCGAGAGGCCGGTCTACACGCAGTGAGAGCTCAGAGCTGGCCCCCAGGCCGCCTTACACTCTGGGAGAGAAGGGGGCTGTGGTAGCGGCTAGAGGCCGGTCTACACGCAGGGAGAGCTCAGAGCTGGCCCCCGAGGCCGCCTTACACTCTGGGAGAGAAGGGGGCTGTGGTAGCGGCTAGAGGCCGGTCTACAGAGCTGGCCCCCGAGGCCGCCTTACACTCTGGGAGAGAAGGGGGCTGTGGTAGCGGCGAGAGGCCGGTCTACACGCAGGGAGAGCTCAGAGCTGGCACCCGAGGCCGCCTTACACTCTGGGAGAGAAGGGGGCTGTGGTAGCGGCTAGAGGCCGGTCTACACGCAGGGAGAGCTCAGAGCTGGCACCCGAGGCCGCCTTACACTCTGGGAGAGAAGGGGGCTGTGGTAGCGGCTAGAGGCCGGTCTACACGCAGGGAGAGCTCAGAGCTGGCACCCGAGGCCGCCTTACACTCTGGGAGAGAAGGGGGCTGTGGTAGCGGCGAGAGGCCGGTCTACACGCAGGGAGAGCTCAGAGCTGGCACCCGAGGCCGCCTTACACTCTGGGAGAGAAGGGGGCTGTGGTAGCGGCGAGAGGCCGGTCTACACGCAGGGAGAGCTCAGAGCTGGCCCCCGAGACGGCCTTACACTCTGGGAGAGAAGGGGGCTGTGGTAGCGGCGAGAGGCCGGTCTACACGCAGGGAGAGCTCAGAGCTGGCCCCCGAGGCCGCCTTACACTCTGGGAGAGAAGGGGGCTGTGGTAGCGGCTAGAAGCCGCTCTACACGCAGGGAGAGCTCAGAGCTGGCCCCCGAGGCCGCCTTACACTCTGGGAGAGAATGGGGCTGTGGTAGCGGCGAGAGGCCGGTCTACACGCAGGGAGAGCTCAGAGCTGGCCCCCGAGACGGCCTTACACTCTGGGAGAGAAGGGGGCTGTGGTAGCGGCGAGAGGCCGGTCTACACGCAGGGAGAGCTCAGAGCTGGCCCCCGAGGCCGCCTTACACTCTGGGAGAGAAGGGGGCTGTGGTAGCGGCTAGAAGCCGCTCTACACGCAGGGAGAGCTCAGAGCTGGCCCCCGAGGCCGCCTTACACTCTGGGAGAGAAGGGGGCTGCGGTAGCGGCTAGAGGCCGGTCTACACGCAGGGAGAGCTCAGAGCTGGCCCCCGAGGCCGCCTTACACTCTGGGAGAGAAGGGGGCTGTGGTAGCGGCTAGAGGCCGGTCTACACGCAGGGAGAGCTCAGAGCTGGCCCCCGAGACCGCCTTACACTCTGGGAGAGAAGGGGGCTGTGGTAGCGGCTAGAGGCCGGTCTACACGCAGGGAGAGCTCAGAGCTGGCCCCCGAGGCCCCCTTACACTCTGGGAGAGAAGGGGGCTGTGGTAGCGGCTAGAAGCCGCTCTACACGCAGGGAGAGCTCAGAGCTGGCCCCCGAGGCCGCCTTACACTCTGGGAGAGAAGGGGGCTGTGGTAGCGGCTAGAGGTCGGTCTACACGCAGGGAGAGCTCAGAGCTGGCACCCGAGGCCGCCTTACACTCTGGGAGAGAAGGGGGCTGTGGTAGCGGCTAGAGGCCGGTCTACACGCAGGGAGAGCTCAGAGCTGGCCCCCGAGGCCCCCTTACACTCTGGGAGAGAAGGGGGCTGTGGTAGCGGCTAGAAGCCGCTCTACACGCAGGGAGAGCTCAGAGCTGGCCCCCGAGGCCGCCTTACACTCTGGGAGAGAAGGGGGCTGTGGTAGCGGCTAGAGGCCGGTCTACACGCAGGGAGAGCTCAGAGCTGGCCCCCGAGACCGCCTTACACTCTGGGAGAGAAGGGGGCTGTGGTAGCGGCTAGAGGCCGGTCTACACGCAGGGAGAGCTCAGAGCTGGCCCCCGAGGCCCCCTTACACTCTGGGAGAGAAGGGGGCTGTGGTAGCGGCTAGAAGCCGCTCTACACGCAGGGAGAGCTCAGAGCTGGCCCCCGAGGCCGCCTTACACTCTGGGAGAGAAGGGGGCTGTGGTAGCGGCTAGAGGCCGGTCTACACGCAGGGAGAGCTCAGAGCTGGCCCCCGAGGCCGCCTTACACTCACATTCAGTTCGCCCTTTCCTGGCTGCTGATCAGGGGCAAGGCCATGGTTCTGATATCGTTCGGGGTTAATATCGATCTGTTGAATACATCCTGTTAATAATTGTTATCGCGCCCCAGCACAGCCAAGCTGCTTTCCTCCAATCAGTCTTCGTCCTTCGTCTTGGTCAGGGTGCAAAGTATACGGCTCCTGGCGCAGTATTGCTATTTTAAGTGTTTCCTTCCAAGGTTTGACTCCCAGGGAAGTGAGGAGGAAAAAGGGCCCTATTACCAGCCTTATCTAGAATATAGATAGTGCTTTTCAACATTAATTTCCAACTGACTTTTACAAAGGGTCATTCCTTGAAAAGGTGATTCTTGCTTCCCGCCGCCCCCTGCGGCGTCCCCTGCTTTCATCATCGTCCTTAAAAAGTGGCTGCCGGGTGACGCTTGCGGCGCATAGAAATCGCAGCGGTGCGCGGTATCACCCCAGGTGACGTAACTATTCAAATCACCTCAAACACATTAGACCTCATTCACAAAAAAATGTGTTAACTTGGACTTAAAACTGCAGAGGGCGTTTTGATTTGCAAAACGTGGCTCTGAGTAGCTCTGGCTTACGCCGGATTTACAGCTTCCAATTGAGAAGCAAGTGAGGAGCAAGTGAGGAGCAAGCAGAGAGGAACAAACTAGGAGAAAGCCAGGAGCAAGCAGAGAGGGGAAAGCCAGGAGCAAGCAAGGAGCAAGCAGAGAGGAACAAGCGAGGAGCAAGTGAGGAGCAAGCAGAGAGGAGCAAGCGAGGAGCAAGAGATAGGAGCAAGCAGAGAGGAGAAAGCCAGGAGCAAGCAAGGAGCAAGCAGAGAGGAACAAGCGAGGAGCAAGTGAGGAGCAAGCAGAGAGGAGCAAGCGAGGAGCAAGCAGAGAGGAGCAAGTGAGAAGCAAGTGAGGAGCAAGTGAGGAGAAATCCAGGAGCAAGCAAGGAGCAAGCAGAGAGGAGCAAGTGAGGAGCAAGTGAGGAGCAAGCAGAGAGGAGCAAGCGAGGAGCAAGTGAGGAGCAAGCAGAGAGGAGCAAGCGAGGAGCAAGCAGAGAGGAGCAAGTGAGGAGCAAGCGAGGAACAAGTGAGGAGCAAGTAAGGAGCAAGTAAGGAGCAAGCAGAGAGGAGCAAGCGAGGAGCAAGCAGAGAGGAGCAAGTGAGAAGCAAGTGAGGAGCAAGTGAGGAGAAAGCCAGGAGCAAGCAAGGAGCAAGCAGAGAGGAGTAAGTGAGGAGCAAGTGAGGAGCAAGCATAGAGGAGCAAGCGAGGAGCAAGTGAGGAGCAAGCAGAGAGGAGCAAGCGAGGAGCAAGCAGAGAGGAGCAAGTGAGGAGCAAGCGAGGAACAAGTGAGGAGCAAGTGAGGAGAAAGCCAGGAGCAAGCAGAGAGGAGCAAACTAGGAGAAAGCCAGGAGCAAGCAGAGAGGAGCAAACTAGGAGAAAGCCAGGAGCAAGCAGAGAGGAGAAAGCCAGGAGCAAGCATGCAGCAAGCAGAGAGGAACAAGCGAGGAGCAAGTGAGGAGCAAGCAGAGAGGAGCAAGCAAGGAGCAAGAGATAGGAGCAAGTGAGGAGCAAGCAGAGAGGAGAAAGCCAGGAGCAAGCAGAGAGGAGAAAGCCAGGAGCAAGCAAGGAGCAAGCAGAGAGGAACAAGCGAGGAGCAAGTGAGGAGCAAGCAGAGAGGAGCAAGCGTGGAGCAAGAGATAGGAGCAAGTGAGGAGCAAGCAGAGAGGAGAAACCCAGGAGCAAGCAGAGAGGAACAAGCGAGGAGCAAGTGAGGAGCAAGCAGAGAGGAGCAAGCGAGGAGCAAGCAGAGAGGAGCAAGTGAGGAGCACGCGAGGAGCAGGCGAGGAACAAGTGAGGAGAAAGGGAGGAGCAATCGAGGAACAAACGAGGAGCAAGCGAGGAGCAAGTGAGGAGCAAGTAAGGAGCAAGCAGAGAGGAGCAAGCGAGGAGCAAGCACAGAGGAGCAAGTGAGGAGCAAGCGAGGAACAAGTGAGGAGCAAGCAAGGAGCAAGCGATGAGCAAGTGAGGATCAAGCGAGGAGCAAGTAAGGAGCCAGCAGAGCAGAGCAAGTGAGGAGCAAGAGAGCACCAGGCAGAGGGGAGCAAGCGAGGCGCAAGTGAAGAGCAAGCGAGGAGCAAGTGAGCAGCAAGCAGAGAGGAGCAAGCGAGGAGGCAAGTTAGTAGCAAGCAGAGAGGAGCAAGCGAGGAGGCAAGCGAGGAGCAAGCAGAGAGGCGCTAGTGAGGATTATGCCAGATTAGCATAGTAACAACTTTGTGAATTGGCCCCCTGGCGTTTTTCAATTTTTGTTTAAGTCGATCTCGTTCCCAGTCTAGAGCGGAAGGCCTGGCTGGGTGGGAACTTCTGGAACCCTTTGTTGCAGAGGAGACTTCCTAGTAGTTCCCGATGTAGCAGCGCTCTGTTTGTGTTTGGGAAGTTGCGTTGCATTTCTAGGCACAGTGCAGATGTTGGAAGCAGGGTCCATATTTTCGCGTCCCGTCCGTAGGCTCCTGGTTCCCTCCTTCTGTCCGGGAGTTGCCACTTGTTGTCCTGTTTGTACAAGTGAAATGTACTTATTTATTTGTGTCGGGTTCATTGTGTTCCCATTCGGATTCGCTTCCTTTTCAGACCGCAAAGCAGTGCACTGGGTGCTAAACTTTACTTACGTTCACGCACATAGATGTTGCTCCAAACACAATTATATAATCTGTGAGGCCTCACTCACAAAGCAAATTATGCGTAGTCACTCTGACCTACTTGTGAGTTTCTACTGGAGAGAGAACTTTCGATTCACAAAGAAGTTACTCTGAATTACTCCGACTTACTCCAGAAAGAGAAGAGTAAGTCGGGAGTAAGCCAAAGTTCTTACCCGCAACTTCTCTGGGAAACAGAAAGCATCTTCCTGGAGTTGCTCGCCGTTGCTCCTGGTACATTATTTGTGATTCAGACTACCTCCTACCCCCGCCGTCCCCCTCCGCCACAGGCTCCCCAACGTCTATCTGGGTAGTAAATTGGAGTTCATTTAAAACACTGTTTAATCATGACTTGTTTGACTCTGCTATTTTAACCATCTTGTACCTTTAAGACTTTTCAATTCAACAAAATCTAAGTCAACATTTCAGTTCAAGTGTTAAGGTTGGGGTTAGGGCTAGGAGTGTCTTTATCATGTTGCTATAGGGGTTAGGGTTAGGGTTAGCATTAGGGTTAGCATTAGGGTTAGGGCTAGGAGTGTCTTTATCATGTTGCTATAGGGGTTAGGGTTAGGGTTAGCATTAGGGTTAGCATTAGGGTTAGGGCTAGGAGTGTCTTTATCATGTTGCTATAGGGGTTAGGGTTAGGGTTAGCATTAGGGTTAGCATTAGGGTTAGGGTTAGGAGTGTCTTTATCATGTTGCCATAGGGGTTTAGGGCTAGCCTTAGAGCTAGGAGTGTCTTTATCATGTTGCTATAGGGGTTAGAGTTAGCCTTAAGGCTAGGAGTGTCTTTATCATGTTGCTATAGGGGTTAGGGTTAGCATTAGGGTTAGGGTTAGCATTAGGGTTAGGAGTGTCTTTATCCTGTTGTTGTAGGGGTTAGGGTTAGCATTAGGGTTAGGAGTGTCTTCATCATGTTGCTATAGGAGTTAGAGTTAGCCTTAGGGCTAGGAGTGTCTTTATCATGTTGCCATAGGGGTTTAGGGCTAGCCTTAGGGCTAGGAGTGTCTTTATCATGTTGCTGTAGGGGTTAGGGTTAGCATTAGGGTTAGGAGTGTCTTCATCATGTTGCTATAGGAGTTAGAGTTCGCCTTAGGGCTAGGAGTGTCTTTATCATGTTGCTATAGGGGTTATGGTTAGGGTTAGCATTAGGGTTAGCATTAGGGTTAGGGTTAGGAGTGTCTTTATCATGTTGCCATAGGGGTTTAGGGCTAGCCTTAGAGCTAGGAGTGTCTTTATAATGTTGCTATAGGGGTTAGAGTTAGCCTTAGGGCTAGGAGTGTCTTTATCATGTTGCTATAGGGGTTAGGGTTAGCATTAGGGTTAGGGTTAGCATTAGGGTTAGGAGTGTCTTTATCCTGTTGTTGTAGGGGTTAGGGTTAGCATTAGGGTTAGGAGTGTCTTCATCATGTTGCTATAGGAGTTAGAGTTAGCCTTAGGGCTAGGAGTGTCTTTATCATGTTGCCATAGGGGTTTAGGGCTAGCCTTAGGGCTAGGAGTGTCTTTATCATGTTGCTGTAGGGGTTAGGGTTAGCATTAGGGTTAGGAGTGTCTTCATCATGTTGCTATAGGAGTTAGAGTTCGCCTTAGGGCTAGGAGTGTCTTTATCATGTTGCTATAGGGCTTAGGGTTAGCATTAGATTTAGGGTTAGCATTAGGGTTACGAGTGTCTTTATCATTTTGCTATAGGGGTTTAGGGTTAGCCTTAGGGCTAGGAGTGTGTTTATCATGTTACTATAGGAGTTAGAGTTAGCCTTAGGGCTAGGAGTGTCTTTATCATGTTGCTGTAGGGGTCAGGGCTAGCATTAGGGTTAGGAGTGTCTATAATCATGTTGCTATAGCAGAGTTAGCCTTAGGGCCAGGAGTGTCTTTATCATGTTGCTATAGGGGTTAGGGTTAGCATTAGGGTTAGGGTTAGCATTATGGTTAGGAGTGTCTTTATCATGTTTTTGTAGGGGTTAGGGTTAGCATTAGGGTTAGGAGTGTCTTCATCATGTTGCTATAGCAGTTAGAGTTAGCCTTAGGGCTAGGAGTGTCTTTATCATGTTGCTATAGGGGTTAGGGTTAGCATTAGGGTTAGGGGTAGCATTAGGGTTAGGAGTGTCTTTATCATTTTGTTGTAGGGGTTAGGGTTAGCATTAGGGTTAGGAGTGTCTTCATCATGTTGCTATAGGGGTTAGGGTTAGGGTTAGCATTAGTGTTAGGAGTGTCTTTATCATGTTGCTATAGGGGTTTAGGGTTAGCCTTAGGGCTAGAAATGTCTTTATCATGTTGCTATAGGGGTTAGGTTTAGCATTAGGGTTCGGGTTAGTATTAGGGTTAGGAGTATCTTCATCATGTTGCTATAGGGGTTTAGGGTTAGCCTTAGGGCTAGGAGTGTGTTTATCATGTTGCTATAGGAGGTAGAGTTAGCCTTAGGGCTAGGAGTGTCTTTATCATGTTGCTGTAGGGGTTAGGGCTAGCATTTGGGTTAGGAGTATCTTCATCATGTTGCTATAGCAGTTAGAGTTAGCCTTAGGACTAGGAGTGCCTTTATCATGTTGCTATAGGGGTTAGGGTTAGCATTAGGGTTAGGGTTAGGAGTGTCTTTATCATGTTGCCATAGGGGTTTAGGGCTAGCCTTAGGGCTAGGAGTGTCTTTATCATGTTGCTGTAGGGATTAGGGTTAGCATTAGGGTCAGGAGTGTCTTCATCATGTTGCTATAGGAGTTAGAGTTAGCCTTAGGGCTAGGAGTGTCTTTATCATGTTGCTATAGGGGTTAGGGTTAGCATTAGGGTTAGGGTTAGCATTAGGGTTAGGAGTGTCTTTATCCTGTTGTTGTAGGGGTTAGGGTTAGCATTAGGGTTAGGAGTGTCTTCATCATGTTGCTATAGGAGTTAGAGTTCGCCTTAGGGCTAGGAGTGTCTTTATCATGTTGCTATAGGGCTTAGGGTTAGCATTAGAGTTAGGGTTAGCATTAGGGTTAGGAGTGTCTTTATCATTTTGCTATAGGGGTTTAGGGTTAGCCTTAGGGCTAGGAGTGTGTTTATCATGTTACTATAGGAGTTAGAGTTAGCCTTAGGGCTAGGAGTATCTTTATCATGTTGCTGTAGGGGTCAGGGCTAACATTAGGGTTAGGAGTGTCTATAATCATGTTGCTATAGAAGAGTTAGCCTTAGGGCCAGGAGTGTCTTTATCATGTTGCTATAGGGGTTAGGGTTAGCATTAGGGTTAGGGTTAGCATTATGGTTAGGAGTGTCTTTATCATGTTTTTGTAGGGGTTAGGGTTAGCATTAGGGTTAGGAGTGTCTTCATCATGTTGCTATAGCAGTTAGAGTTAGCCTTAGGGCTAGGAGTGTCTTTATCATATTGCTTTAGGGGCTAGGGTTAGCATTAGGGTTAGGGGTAGCATTAGGGTTAGGAGTGTCTTTATCCTTTTGTTGTAGGGGTTAGGGTTAGCATTAGGGTTAGGAGTGTCTTCATCATGTTGCTATAGGGGTTACGGTTAGCAATAGGGTTAGGGTTAGCATTAGGGCTAGAAATGTCTTTATCATGTTGCTATAGGGGTTAGGTTTAGCATTAGGGTTAGGGTTAGTATTAGGGTTAGGAGTGTCGTTATCATGTTGCTATAGGGGTTTAGGGTTAGCCTTAGGGCTAGGAGTGTGTTTATCATGTTGCTATAGGAGGTAGAGTTAGCCTTAGGGCTAGGAGTGTCTTTATCATGTTGCTGTAGGGGTTAGGGCTAGAATTTGGGTTAGGAGTATCTTCATCATGTTGCTATAGCAGTTAGAGTTAGCCTTAGGACTAGGAGTGTCTTTATCATCTTGCTATAGGGGTTAGGGTTAGCATTAGGGTTAGGGTTAGAAGTGTCTTTATCATGTTGTTGTAGGGGTTAGGGTTAGCATTAGGGTTAGGAGTGTCTTCATCATGTTGCTATAGGGTTAGGGTTAGCAATAGGGTTAGGGTTAGCATTAGGGTTAGGGGTGTCTTTATTATGTTGATATAGGAGTTTAGGGCTAGCCTTTGGGCTAGGAATGTCTTTATCATGTTGCTATATGGGTTAGGGTTAGCATTAGGGTTAGGAGTGTCTTCATCATGTTGCTATAGGCGTTAGGGTTAGCATTAGGGTTAGGAGTGTCTTTATCATGTTGTTGTAGGGGTTAGGGTTAGCATTATGGTTAGGAGTGTCTTTATCATGTTGCTATAGGGGTTAGGGTTAGCATTAGGGTTAGGGTTAGCATTAGGGTTAGGAGTGTCTTTATCATGTTGTTGTAGGGGTTAGGGTTAGAATTAGGGTTAGGAGTGTCTCCATCATGTTTCTATAGGAGTTAGAGTTCGCCTTAGGGCTGGGAGTATCTTTATCATGTTGCTATAGGGGTTAGGGTTAGCATTAGAGTTAGGGTTAGCATTAGGGTTAGGAGTGTCTTTATCATGTTGCTATAGGGGTTTAGGGCTAGCCTTAGGGCTAGGAGTGAGTTTATCATGTTGTTTTAGGGGTTAGGGTTAGCAGTAGGGTTAGGATTAGGAGTGTCTTTGTTATGTTTCTATACAGATCGAGTTAGCCTTAAGGATAGGGGTGTTTTTATCATGTTGCTGTAGGGGCTAGAATTAGGGCAAGTGTTAGGAGTGTCTTTAGCATGTTGCTATACAGGTTAGTATTAGGGCTAGGAGTGTCTTCATCATGGTGCTGTAGGGGTTAGGGTTAGCATTAGGGTTAGGAGTGTCTTCATCATGTTGCTGTAGAGGTTAGGGTTAGCCTTAGGGCTAGGAGTGTCTTTATCAAGTTGCTATTTGGGGGTAGGGTTAGGGTCAGGAATGCCTTTAGTATGTTGCTATGTGGGTTAGCATTAGGGTTAGGGGGGTCTTCATCATGTTGCTATAGGGGTTATGGTTAGCTTCAGGGTTAGGAGTGTCTTTTTCATGTTTCTAGAGGGCTTGGGCTAGGGTTAGGAGTGTCTTTATCATGTTTCTATAGGGTTTAGGGTTAGGGTTAGGAGTGTCTTTATCATGTTTCTATAGGGTTTAGGGTTAGGGTTAGGAGTAGCCGTATCATGTTGCTATAATGGCCAGGGTTAAGTTTAGCGTTATAGTTAGGAGTGTTTTTTTCATGTTGCTATAGGGTTAAACGTTAGGGGGAGGGCTAGGGCGGTCATTATCATGTTGCCGTAGGTGTTAGGGTCAGGGTTAGAAGTGTCTTAACATTTTGCTATGGGGATAGGGTTAGCCTTAGGGTTAAGAGTATCTTTATCCTGGTTCTATAAGGTTAGGGTTAGCGTTAGGGTCAGGGTTAGGAGTGTCTTTATCATGTTGCTATGGGGGTAAATGTTAGGGCGAGGGCTAGGGCGGTCATTATCATGTTGCCATAGGGGTTAAGGTCAGGGTTAGGAGTGTCTTAACATTTTGCTATGGGGGTAGGATTAGCCTTAGGAGTGTCTTTATCATGTTTCTATAGGGGTTGGGGTTAGTGTTAGGGTCAGGATAGGAGTGTCTTTATCATATTGCCATGGGGGTTAGGGTTAGCGTTAGGGGTAGGAGTGTCTTTATCATGGTTCTATAGGGGTTAGCGTATAGTGTTAGGGTTATGGGTGTTTTTATCATGTCTCTACAGGGGTTAGGGTTAGCATTCGTGGTAGGGTTAGGAGTGCCTTTATTATGCTGCTATAGGGCTTAGTGTTTGTGTTAGGGTTAGCATTAGGTTAGTACTGTCTTTATCTTGTTTCTACAGGGGTTAGAGTAAGAATTGGGGTTAGGACTGTCTTTATCATATTTCTATAGGGGTTAGGGTTAGTGGTGTCTTTATCATGTTCCTATACGGGTTCTGTTTAATGTTAGGGTTAGAGTTAGGATTGTCTATTTCATGTTGCTATAGGGGTTAGGGTTAGCATTAGGGTTAAGAGTGTCTTCATCATGTTGCTGTACGGGTTAGGGTTAGCCGTAGGGCTGGGAGTGTCTTAATCAAGTTGCTATTGGGGGTAGGGTTAGCATTAGGGTTAGGGTTAGCATTAGGGTTAGGAGTGTCTTTATCATGTTGTTGTAGGGGTTAGGGTTAGCATTAGGGTTAGGAGTGTCTTCATCATGTTGCTATAGGAGTTAGAGTTCGCCTTAGGGCTAGGAGTATCTTTATCATGTTGCTATAGGGCTTAGGGTTAGCATTAGAGTTAGGGTTAGCATTAGGGTTAGGAGTACCTTTATTATGTTGCTATGTGGGTTAGGGTTAGCATTAGGGTTAGGTGCATCTTCATCATGTTGCTATAGGGGTTATGGTTAGGTTTAGGGTTAGGAATGTCTTTATCATGATCCTACAGTGGTTAGGATTAGTTTTAGCATTAGTGTTAGCATTATGGTTAGGGATGTCTTTATCATGTTTTTAGAGGGCTTGAGTTAGGGTTAGCGTTAGGGTTACAAGTGTCTTTATCATGTTTCTATAGGATTTAGCGTTAGCTTTAGTGTTAGGAGTGTCCTTCTCATGTTGCTATAATGGTCAGGGTTAAGGTTAGCGTTATTGTTAGGAGTGTTTTTATCATGTTGCTATAGGGGTAGACGTTAGGGTGAGGGCTAGGGTTAGGGTTAGGGTGAGGGCTAGGGTTAGGGTTAGGGGTAGACGTTAGGGTGAGGGCTAGGGTTAGGGTTAGGGTTACGGTTAGGGTTAGGGTTAAGGTGAGGGCTAGGGTTAGGGTTAGGGTTAGGGGTAGACGTTAGGGTGTTAGGGTTAGGGTTTGGGTTAGGGCTAGGGTTAGGGTTAGGGGTAGACGTTAGGGTGAGGGCTAGGGCAGTCATTATCATGTTGTGAGAAGAGACCTTGGCCGTGAAGCCAGCGGTGTGGGCTGCACACTCGAATCCCACTGTGAAGTGGTATATCCTTCTTATTTCCACACTCATATAGTAAATATCTTGCTTGTATAGAAACGATTTCTTCCAAAATCAAGTTTATTGATCCCTTAAATGAAATTCATTGCTAATATATTCTTGTTTAGAAGAGTATCACATCATGGGCCTATGCATTTCAGACATGATTGTCCTTCCTCAGGGCCAGTGATAATGTATATCCTGCCAAAAAGTGGATCTCATAAGAGTAGTCTGTTTGAGTGTACGTACAAAAGTCCACAAATCAGAACAGATGATAATATAGTCATAATACACCATCGTAATAATGCAGTAGAAGTGCATATGTATAATTGGATCACATTACATGTATCATCAATCAAACATTATTATCCGCATCAAAGAAATATTTCCAGTTTACATCAATAGATATAGAAAATATATATACAGTTGGTGTACAGAAGCAGTATTCGTCAATCATCACAGACCATTAGATTGAGTTCAAACCCCCACCATGTCCGTAGGTCATATGTCAATATGTGTGCACACATTTCTACAGGGGTGGTGCCCCACACAAAAGGTATTGACCCCTCCTACTCAGTGCGGATAAAATATTATTCAATCTCAAACAAAGGAAGGGTGTTAATCCATAACCAACATTCACATCTCTCCCTACAAACAAGGTCTGTACCTAGACATCACCACATAAACCAAACAATATCAGGTCTATGTCCTCAGACTGTTTCACATAACATATTTTATTGTTCAATACTCAAAGCAACAAAATCCTGACACAAAAATCTAAAACACATAAAAACCATATGCACATGTTACAATACAATATACAAAACGCATAGAAAATTGGTGTTAAAAAACCAGGAAACAATAATTAGAACCGGAAAAGGCACAGAGCCAAATTAATTGTTGTTGCTCAACACTGTACCCATCATAGCCCGACTTATACAAGTTTCTGTCCTGAATGTTATGTAATAACTGGACATTCCTCAGGGGCAATCATGTATCTTGTGCCTTGACGTGGCGTTCTTTTTCCACTCAAGATTCTAATTCTTAATTTCAATAATGGTACTCCAAAATCTGTAGGTACAACAAACATACATAAAACATATCAATATGTGGGCATTGCAGGTTTAGAACATTTCACCTAGCCGTAACCCTCAATACCAAAATGGTAACACAAGTAGGAAAATATTTCTGTATCTCTACCTGTAACACGTATCCCAAGGGTATAATTCTCTTAGGCCGTGTAAGGATAGTACTCCTTACTTCCGTACACAATGGTCATCACATCCAACAAGGTCCCCACGGTCAAACTGTAACAAAAAAATGGGGCAATTGCCCCCAAGAAGAATGTTAAAAAAAGGGTGCTGATATAACTCGCCACAAGTCTAAATGTACCCCCCTAAATCATAACACACACAAAATCAATGTGTCACCTCACCTTAGCAGTCCAACTCCAGTCTCAGTGGATAGGTCCTGGAACAACTCCAATGTATTCCAATAGTATCAAAAGGTTTCCAAAGTATCCAAATTACGTGACCAGTAATACAGACAAAGGTAGTCTAATAGTCTTCACCAATGGCCGGGTCCTGTAAACCACAAACGAGTGTCAACCGCTTACTAAGCTAGAAGTACAACCTCCATATCCTTTAATAACTAAACAACCTGTTTCCCGTGCGAGACGGACTGTACTTGCTTACCTTGTATTAGCTCGGCACGTATGTGGCCAAACAATCTTCACTATGAACGGAAAGCCGAAGCGACCTCGCTCCCAAACAAAGCTCGGTTTGAACACTGCCCAGTCACATGATACCAAAGCATGATCACTAGCCAGTGTGAGTTGCTAAGCTACCACGTTACAACAATTGCTTGCGGCCACGTGATCCCTTCACGACCTACCAGGAAACGTCATCCATCCCGCTGGGTACTGCGAGCAGCTGATCGAGTGAGAAAAAGGGGTAAATCCTGTACGAGCGAAGCTCGTCTGCCACCACACCATGTGTGGCTCAATCACCATCTCCACCAGTACGGGTAAAATTGAGCACGCTGCACATCAACAAGACCAAGACACATCATTACGCCCCATCCTTGGAGAAACAGGTGTGTTTAACACAGAACGAGCATTAGTGTTAGTGGTGTCTTTATCATGTTTCTATAGGGGTTAGGGTTAGCATTAGTGTTAGGGTTAGGAGTGCCTTTATGATGCTGCTATAGGGCTAAGTGTTTGTGTTAGGGTTAGCATTAGGGTTAGGACTTTCTTTATCATGTTTCTATAGGGGTTAGGGTTAGCGCTAAGGTTAGCATTAGGTTAGTGGTGTTTTTATCATGTTTCTATAGGGGCTAGGGTTAGAGGTGTCTTTATCATGTTTCTATAGGGGTTAGGGGTTGTGTTAAGGGTAGCATTAGGGTTAGGAGTATCTTTATCATGTGTACAATCATGTGTAGAATGGTGTAGAATGGATGAAGTGGGTGGAACGGGTGAAATGGTAGGACGGATGAAGTAGGTGGATGAACGGGTGATGAACGGGTGATGTGTCTGGAACCGGTGAAGTGGGTGGAACCGATGGAACATGTAAAATGGCTGGAACCAATGAAGTGGATGGAACGTGTAAAGATGACATATGTGGAGGGATGATGGATGGAAAAAGGTAACGTGGGTAGAACGAATGAAAGGAGCAGTGCATAAAATGGTTGGAGTGCATAAGATAGCTTGGAGTGCATGGAACGGAATGGAGTGCATGGAACGGATTGGAGTGCGTGGAACGGATTGGAGTGCATGGAACGGATTGGAGTGCATAGAATGACATGACTTGCATGGAACGGTTTGGAGTTCATGGAACGTTTGAAAGAGCATTGAAAGGAACGGTTCTAAGGGCTTGAATCGGTCGTAATACATGGAACAGCTCGGAGTACATGGAACGGATGGAGTACATGGAACCATTGGAGTGAGGTCGATCTCAAGCACATAAGGTAAACCACCATATCACATCTCCATGCTTACTCACTTCCTTACACCACCACTCAACTAGAACACAGCGATACTATGACACCGTTCGGTATAGCTGTTCTCATACCAACACCTGCCTCATACTCCCCATCACCCTAACTAAACACTGCTGGTACACACCCTACAGCCAGGCGTTCTCCTCAGGCCTAACACAGCCAGAATCGGTCTGGATAACACCCTGCCAGAACGAACACATGCTCATGATCTCTCAACCACCACAACTACCGCTAAGAAGAAGCTATCACACGAATGCTACACCAGCTGCACACATATCCGGTGCTCACATGCACCTTATGACTCTCTCTATTCTCTCTACTGACCTGAACCTCGGTTACCGAGGGCGTTCAACCTACCAGCGCCTTGAGACCATACCAATGGTACATAAGGCTCCATATAAATGTAAAGTAACATAACATAACATGTTCCTATAGGGGTTCTGTTTAACATTTAGGGTTAGAGTTAGGATTGTCTATTTCATGTTGCTATAGGGGTTAGGCTTAGCTTTAGGGTTACGCTTAAAGGGTAGCATTAGGGTTAGGGTTGGGGTTAGCGTTAGGGCTAGGGGTGTCATCATCATGTTGCTATAGAGGTTTGGGTTAGGGTTAGGAGTGTCTTTATCATTTTGCTATAGTAGTAAGGTTTTGCATTACAGTTAGCATTGGGGTTAGGAGTGACTTTATCATGTTGCTATAGTGGTTAGGTTTTGTGTTACAGTTAGCATTAGGGTTAGGAGTGTCTTTATCATGTTTATATAGGGGTAGGGTAAGTGTTAGGGCTGGAGTTATTGTTAAGGATTGTTTTTATCATTTTCCATAGGGGTTAGGGTAAACATTAGGGTGAGTGCTAGGGATGTCATTATCATGTTGTCATAGGGGTTAGGGCTATGGGTGTCTTTATAATGTTTCTATAGGGATTAGGGTTAGCATTAATGTTAGGGCTAGGGGTGCCTTTATCATGCTGCTATAAGGCTTAATGTTTGTGTTAGGTTCAGCATTAGAGTTAGGAGTGTCTTCATCATGTTCCTATAGGGGTTAGGGTTAGCGTTAAGATTAGCATTAAGGTTAGCAGTGTCTTCATCATCTGTCTATAGGGGTTAGAGTTTGCATTAAGGTCAGCATTAGGGTTAGGAGTATCTTTATCATGTTCCTATAGGGGTTCTGTTTAAAGTTAGGGTTACGGCTAAGATTGTCTATTTCATGTTGCTCTAGGGGTTATGGTTAGCTTTAGGGTTAGGCTTAAAGGTTAGCATTGGGGTTAGGGTTGGGGTTAGGGCTAGGGGTGTCATTATCATGTAGCTATAGGGGTTTGGGTTAGGAGTGTCTTTGTCATGTTGCTATAGTGGTTAGGTTTTGCGTTACGGTTAGCATTTGGGTTAGGAGTGTCTACCATGTTTCTATAGGTGGTAGTGTAAGCTTTAGGGCTAGGGTTACGGTTACAAGTGTCTTTATCATGTTGCTATAGTGGTTAGGTTTTGCGTGACGGTTAGCATTAGGGTTAGGAGTGTCTTTGTCATGTTTCTATAGGGGGTAGGATAACCGTTAGGGCTAGCGTTATTGTTAGGAGTGCTTTTATCATGTTGCTATAGGGCTTAGTGTTTGTGTTAGGGTTAGCATTAGGGTTAGGAGTGTCTTCATCATTTTCCTATAGGGCTTAGGGTTAGCGTTAGCGTTGAAGTTTGAATTAGGGTTAGTAGTGTCTTCATCATCTTTCTATAGGGGTTAGGGGTTGCGTTAAGGTCAGCATTAGGGTTAGGAGTGTCTTTATCATGTTTCTATAGGGGTTAGGGTTTGCGTTAAGGTCAGCATTAGGGTTAGGAGTGTCTTTATCATGTTTCTATAGGGCTTAGTGTTTGTATTAGGTTTAGCATTAGGGTTAGCCGTGTCTTCATCATCTTTCTATAGGGGTTAGGGTTTGCGTTAAGGTCAACATTAGGGTTAGGAGTGTCTTTATCATGTTCCTATAGCGGTTCTGTTTAACGTTAGGGTTACAGCTAGGATTGTCGGTTTCATGTTGCTGTAGGGGTTATGGTTAGCTTTAGGGCTAGGCTTAACGGTTAGCATTGGGGTTAGGGTTAGGGCCGGGGGTGTCCTTATCATGTTGCTATAGGGGTTTGGGTTAGGAGTGTCTTCATCATGTTGCTATAGTGTTTAGGTTTCACGTTACGGTTAGCGTTAGGGTTAGGAGTGTCTATCATGTTTCTATATGGGTAGTCTAAGCGTTAGGGGTGGGTTACGGTTACACGTGTCTTTATCATGTTGCTATAGTGGTTAGGTTTTGCGTTACGGTTAGCATTAGGGTTAGGAGTGACTTTGTCATGTTTCTATAGGGGTTAGGATAAGCGTTAGGGCTAGCGTTATTGTTAGGAGTGTTTTTATCATGTTGCTATAGGGGTTAGGATTAGGATGAACGTTAGGGCTGTCATTATCATTTTGCCATAGGGTTTGGGGTCATGGTTAGGAGCGTCTTTATCATGTTGCTATGAGGGTTAGGGTTAGTGTTAGGGTTAGAAGTTCCTTTATCATGTTTCTATAGGGTTAGGGTTAGCGTTAGTGTCAAGGTTAGGAGTGTCTCTATCATGTTGCTATGGGGTTAGGGTTAGCGTTACAGCTAGGAGTGTCTTTATCATGTTTCTATACGTGTTAGTGTTAGGGTTATGGGTGTTTTTATTGTGCTTCTATAGGGGTTAGGTTAAGCATTGAGGTTAGGGGTGTCTTTATCATGTTTCTATAGGGGTTAGGGTTACCATTAGTGTAAGGGTTAGGACTGCCTTTATCATGTTGCTATAGGGCTTAGTGTTTGTGTTAGGGTTAGCATTAGGGTTAGGAGTGTCTTTATCATGTTTCTATAGGGGTTCGGGCAAGTGTTAATGTTAGCATTAGGGTTAGTAGTGTGTTTGTCATGTTTCTATAGGGGTTATGTTTAACGTTAGGGTTAGAGTTGGGGATTGTCTATTTCATGTTGCTATAGGGGTTAGGGCTAGCTTTAGGGTTAGGCTTAAAGGTTAGCATTAGGGTTAAGGTTGGGGTTATGGCTCGGTGTGTCTTATCATGTTGATATAGGGGTTTGGGTTAGGGATAGGAGTGTCTTTATCATGTTGCTATAGTGGTTTGGTTTTGCGTTATGGTTAGCATTAAGGTTAAGAGTGTCTTTATCATGTTTCTATAGGGGTAGGGTAAACATTAGGGCTAGGGTTAGGAGTGTATTTATCATGTTCTTATAGGGGTTAGCGTTAATGTCAGGGTTAGAGTTAGTTTTGTCTATTTCCTTTTGCTTTAGGGGTTAGGGTTAGAGTTAGGATTGTCTGTTTCAAGTTTCTACATGGGTTAGGGTTGGCATTAGGTGTAGGTTTAAAGGTTAGCATTGGGGTTAGGTTTATGGTAAGGGTTAGCGTTAGGATTGTCTTTTTTCATGTTGCTATAGGGGTTAGGGTTAGGGGTGTCTTTACCATGTTTCTATATGGGGTAAGATAAGCTTTAGGGTTAGGAGTGTTTTTATCATGTTCCTATAGGGGTTAGGGTTAACGATAGGGTTAGAGTTAGGATTGTCTATTTCATATTGCTGTAGGGATTAGGGTTGGCATTATGGCTAGGCTTAAAGGTTAGCATTGGGGTTAGGGGTTGGGGTTTTGGTTAGGGTTAAGCTTAAATTTTAGCATTAGGGTTGGGGTTAGGGTTAACATCAATGTTAGGTTTAGAGTTAGGGTTAGAGTTAGGTTTAGGGTTAGTGTTAGGTTGGGGTTAGGGTTAACGATAGGGTTAGAGTTAGGATTGTCTATTTCATGTTGCTATAGGGATTAGGGTTGGCATTATGGCTAGGCTTAAAGGTTAGGGTTAGGGTTAGTGTTAGGTTGGGGTTAGGATTAGGGTTAACATTAATATTAGGTTTAGCATTAGGGTTAGGTTTGGGGTTATGGTTAGGATTACATTTAGGTTTAGGGTTATGGTTAGGGTTAGGGTTATGGTTATGCTTAAAGATTAGCACTAGGGTTTGGGCTAGTGTTGGGTTTGGTATTGTGGTTAGGATTAACATTAATGTTAGTGTCATGAACCGTCGGATGTGTCCCTTTTGGACTTCCTGGTCCTTGACACATCGGGGCTTACACTCTGCAGTACTTCCAACATGGCCCTTAAACACAGAACTCTGTCTACCAGCTTCCACGTCAGACGTAGCACATTCTATAAAGAAGCCATGCCCCCGCGGCCCCCCACATCTCAACGCTACCGCTTGCAGTGGCTAGACGTGTGCTCCGTAGTTCGCCTTCGCTGAACTCTTTGATTCCTGGTTCCCGGACCCTCGCTTCCTTCCTCTATCTTCCCTTCCTCCTTATCCTGTCTTGAATCCCGGATCCCGCGTACCCGCCTCCGAGTACACCTCCTTCGTTTCCTGGATTTTCCGGAGATTTCAAGTGTCCCTGGTCGTAGAACGCTGAACACACGCTGGAACTCGAAGACGCTCGCACAGGGTTGTACAAAACCCAAACCGTACGCAAGAAGACTCCTCTCAAGAATTCCAGCAAACATCGAACTCAGGTGAGAAAGGGGGAAACCTGTGACAGTTAGGTTTAAAGTTAGGGTTAGCCTTACAGTTTAGCATTAGGGTTATGTTTAGGGCTGGGTTATGGTTAGGGCCAACATACATTTTAGGTTTAGAGTTATGGTTAGGGTTAGGGCTAGGGCTAGGGTTGGGGTTGGGGTTAGGGCTAGGGCTAGTTTTAAGGTTAGGGCTATGACTAGGGTTGGGGTTAGGGTTAACATTAATGTTAGGTTTAGAGTTAGGGTTAGGGTTGGTGATTAGTCTTAATAGTTAGCATTAGAGTTAGGGTTAAGGTTAGTGTTAGGGTTGTGTTAGTGTTAGGGTTGGGTTGGGGTTAGGGTTAAGATCAATGTTAGGTTTAGATTTAGGGTTAGGGTTGGGGTTGGGGTTAGAGCTAGGGCTAGAGTTAGGGCTGGGATTGGGATTGGGGCTAGGGTTAGGGATAGGGTTAGGGTTAGTTTTGGGATTGGAGTTAAGGTTAGGGGTACAGTTAGGGTTAGGCTTAAAGGTTAGCATTAGGCTTAGGGTTAATGTAAGGGTTGTGGTTAGGGTTGGGGTTTGGGTTAGGGTTAGAGCTAGGACTAGGGTTAGGGTTGTTGCTGGGGTTGGGGCTAGGGTAAAGAGTAAGATTAGAGTTAGGGTTAGGGTTGGGATTAGAGTTAGGGTTAGGGTTACAGTTAGGCTTAAAGGTTAGCATTAGGGTTAGGGTTAGGCTTAAAGGTTAGCATTAGGGTTAGGGATAGGGTTAGGTTTACAGGTTAGGGTTGGGGTTGGGATTAGAGTCAGGGTTAGGCTTAAAGGTTAGCATTAGGGTTAGGGTTAGTGCTAGGCTTAAAGGTTAGCATTAGTGTTAGGGTTAGGGGTGGGGTTGGGGTTAGGGTTGGGGCTGGGGTTAGGGCTAGAGTTAGGGTCAGGGTTGGGATTAGAGTTAGGGTTAGGGTTACGGTTAGGCCTAAAGGTTAGCATTAGGGTTAGGGTTAGTGTTAGGGTTGAGGGTTAGGGTTGGGATTAGAGTTAGGGTTAGGCTTAAAGGTTAGCATTAGTTTCAGGTTTAGGGTTAAAGGTTAGCTTTAGGGTTAGGGATCGGGTTGGGATTATAGTTAGGGTTAGGCTTAAAGGTTGTCATTAGGGTTAGGGTTAGGCTCAAAGGTTAGCATTAGGGTTAGGTTTAGGGTCAGGGTTAGGATTAGTGTTAGGGTTACGGTTAGGTTAGCATTAGGGCTAGGGGTTTAGGGGTTAGGGTTATTCTCTTCTCAGCTGCAGAGAGCAGCAGAGTTACATGGCGTAAGGTTAGGGTTCACATTATGGTCAAGCTTAGGAGTGTCTTTATCATGTTGCTATGGGGATAGGGTTAGCGTTACGGCTACAAGTGTCTTTATCATGTTTCTATAGGGGATAGGGTAAGTGTTAAGGTTAGCATTAGGGTTAGTAGTGTGTTTGTCATGTTTCTATAGGGGTTATGTTTAACGTTAGGGTTAGAGTTGGGGATTGTCTATTTCATGTTGCTAAAGGGGTTAGGGCTAGATTTAGGGTTAGGCTTAAAGGTTAGCATTAGGGTTAGGGTTGGGGATATGGCTAGGTGTGTCTTATCATGTTGCTATAGGGGTTTGGGTTAGGGATAGGAGTGTCTTTATCATGTTGCTGTAGTGGTTCGGTTTTGCATTATGGTTAGCATTAGGGTTAGGAGTGTCTTTATTATGTTTCTATAGGGGTAGGGTAAGCGTTAGGGCTAGGGTTAGGAATGTATTTATCATGTTCCTATAGGGGTTAGCGTTAATGTTCGGGTTAGAGTTAGTTTTGTCTATTTAATTTTGCTATAGGGTTAGAGTTAGGATTGTCTATTTCAAGTTTCTACATGGTTTAGGTTTGGCATTAGGTTTAGGCTTAAAGGTTAGCATTGGGGGTAGGGTTAGAGTTAGGTTTGTTTTTTCATGTTGCTATATGGGTTAGGGTTAGGGGTGTCTTTATCATGTTTCTGTAGGGGGCAAGGTAAGCATTAGGGTTAGGAGTGTTTTTATCATGTTCCTATAGGGGTGAGGGTTAACAATAGGGTTAGAGTTAGAAATGTCTATTTCATGTTGCTATAGGGATTAGGGTTGGGATTATGGTTATGATTAAAGGTTAGCATTAGGGTTAGGGGTGTCTTTATCATTTTTCTATAGGGGTTAAGGTTAGGGTTAGACTTAGGGTAAGGGTTGAGGTTGTGGTTAGGGTTAAGCTTAAAGTTTAGCATTAGGGTTGGGGTTAGGGTTAACATCAATTTTAGGTTTAGAGTTAGGGTTAGAGCTGGGGTTAGGGTTAGTGTTAGGTTGGGGTTGGGGTTAGGGTTAACATTAATATTAGGTTTAGCATTAGGGTTAGGTTTAGGGTTATGGTTAGGATTACAGTTAGGTCTAGGGTTATGGTTAGGGTTATGGTTATGCTTAAAGGTAAGCATTAGGGTTCGGGTTAGTGTTGGGGTTGGGATTGGGGTTAGGGTTAGGATTAACATACATGGTGCAAAGTTAGGGATAGTCTCTTCTCAGCTGCAGAGAGCAGCGGGTTAGGGTTGGGGTTGGGGTTAGGGTTAGCGATAGTTTACAGCAGGGTTACATGGCGCAAGGTTAGGGTTAGGGTTAGTCTCTTCCCAGCTGCAGAGAGCAGCGAGGTTAGGGTTGGGGTTGTGGTTGGGGTTAGGGATAGGCTTAGTCTCTTCTCAGCTGCACAGAGCAGCGGGGTTACATGGCGCAAGGTTACGGTTAGGGTTAGTCTCTTCTCAGCTGCAGAGAGCTGCAGGGTTGGGGTTGGGGTTAGGGTTAGGGTCAGGGATAGGCTTAGTCTCATCTCAGCTGCAGAGAGCAGTGAGGTTAGGGTTAGGGTTGGGGTTGGGGTTGGGTTAGGGTTAGGGATAGGCTTAGTCTCTTCTCAGCTGCAGAGAGCAGCAGGGTTACATGGCACAAGGTTAGGGTTAGGGTTAGTCTCTTCTCAGCTGCAGAGAGCTGTGGGGTTAGGGTTGTGGTTAGGGTTAGGGATAGGCTTAGTCTCTTCTCAGCTGCAGAGAGCAGTGGGGTTACATGGCGCAAGGTTAGGGTTAGTCTCTGCTCAGCTGCAGAAAGCAGCAGGGTTACATGGCACAAGGTTAGGGTTAGGGTTAGTCTCTTCTCAGCTGCAGAGAGCTGCAGGGTTAGTGTTAGGGTTTGGGTTGTGGTTGGGGTTAAGGATAGTCTTAGTCTCTTCTCAGCTGCAGAGAGCAGCAGGGTTACTTGGCGCAAGGTTAGGGTTAGTGTTAGTCTCTTCTCAGCTGCGGAGAGCAGCAGGATTACATGGCACAAGGTTAGGGTTAGGGTTAGTCTCTTCTCAGCTGCAGAGAGTAGCGGGGTTAGGGTTGGGGTTGAGGTTAGGGATAGGCTTATTCTCTTCTCAGCTGCACAGAGCAGCGGGGTTACATGGCGCAAGGTTACGGTTAGGGTTAGTCTCTTCTCAGCTGCAGAGAGCTGCAGGGTTGGGGTTGGGGTTAGGGTTAGGGTCAGGGATAGGCTTAGTCTCATCTCAGCTGCAGAGAGCAGTGAGGTTAGGGTTAGGGTTGGGGTTGGGGTTTGGTTAGGGTTAGGGATAGGCTTAGTCTCTTCTCAGCTGCAGAGAGCAGCAGGGTTACATGGCACAAGGTTAGGGTTAGGGTTAGTCTCTTCTCAGCTGCAGAGAGCTGTGGGGTTAGGGTTGTGGTTAGGGTTAGGGATAGGCTTAGTCTCTTCTCAGCTGCAGAGAGCAGTGGGGTTACATGGCGCAAGGTTAGGGTTAGTCTCTGCTCAGCTGCAGAAAGCAGCAGGGTTACATGGCACAAGGTTAGGGTTAGGGTTAGTCTCTTCTCAGCTGCAGAGAGCTGCGGGGTTAGTGTTAGGGTTTGGGTTGTGGTTGGGGTTAAGGATAGGCTTAGTCTCTTCTCAGCTGCAGAGAGCAGCAGGGTTACTTGGCGCAAGGTTAGGGTTAGTGTTAGTCTCTTCTCAGCTGCGGAGAGCAGCAGGATTACATGGCACAAGGTTAGGGTTAGTCTCTTCTCAGCTGCAGAGAGTAGCGGGGTTAGGGTTGGGGTTGAGGTTAGGGATAGGCTTATTCTCTTCTCAGCTGCAGAGCGCAGCAGGGTTACATGGTGCAAGGTTAGGGTTAGGGTTAGTCTCTTCCCCGCTGCAGAGAGCAGCAGGGTTAGGGTTAGCGTTGGGGTTGGGGTTAGGGTTAGGGATAGGCTTAGTCTCTTCTCAGCTGCAGAGAGCTGCGGGGTTAGGGTTGGGGTTGGGGTTAGAGTTAAGGTTAGGGTTGGGGTTGGGGTTAGGGTTAGGGATAGGCTTCGTCTCTTCTCAGCTGCAGAGAGCAGCAGGGTTACATGGCGCAAGGTTAGGGTTAGGTTTAGGCTCTTAGCTGCAGAGAGCTGCGGGGTTAGGGTTAGGGTTGGGTTGGGGTTTGGGTTAGGGAGAGGCTTAGTCTCTTCTCAGCTGCTTAGAGCAGTGGGGTTACATAGCGCACGGTTAGGGTTAGTCTCTTCTCAGCTGCAGAGAGCAGCAGGATTACATGGCGCAAGGTTCACGGCGCTTCCCTTTTTGGTCGGAAGTCATAGCAAGCCAACGGAAAGCATGCAGAAGTTCTTAACACTAACTGAGCCATATATCAGAAGAGTTTCTCAACCACTGCGCTTCCTCAGAGTGCCGTGAGATGCAGACAGCTTTCTACAGCCATCCCCAGACAGTGTGCTTGCTGCATGCGCTTTCCATTTCTGGTACTCTTCGGTCACGAGTACTGTTACTCGCTCTACCTCCAGGTCTGAGCTGCAAGCCCAACAAGTTGTTCAGCACTTGCCAAAACGACTCATCCGGTGTCAGACTTGGGGATCACATAACCTCAAGGCAAAACCCTCAATCAAATACCATATTTTGTTCAATAGTCTTTGCTCGTACATGCATATCATAGGCAGCCACTGGTGTGCACGATTATACCACTAGAAAGCCCATGGCACTGTGAGACAACCCCGGTAACAGAAGCTTGTGCAAAGTGTACAAATAATGCAATCAGTAGTATTGTGCAATGCTTCTAAAATAGTAACCTAACACAACCTCATGAGACATAAAGGCACATCAAGCTGGTGACACTGCAGCCCACAGCCTGCCTGGTTACTTAGTTCTCATCACAAAGACTGTGGACTCGTACCACCCAACCCAAGGACCCAAAGCCCACCACCCAGACTGAGGCACAGAACACTTCTTTCTACCCATTTAAACTGCTGTGCAACTCATGTTTAGAAGCGGCTGAAAAACTGCCTCTAACCACAGGCTTTGAGCCGGACTGCCCTCACAAATAATACATTTGAGACTATTTGAGGAACATGAGATTCAACCCTAAGAACTACACCCAACCCTCATGAAGAACATGGGATTCCATCCACGGTGATACAGCCAACCCTCATGCATGACATGGGACTCTACCACAGTTAACACGCCCAACCCTCATGAAGAACATGGAACTCTACAACAGTAACACAGACAACTATCATGAAGGGTCTGATATTCGACCCACGGGGACACAGCCAACCCTCAGCCGTATTGTGCAGTAGCACCTGGAGCGTTAAAAGTGCTGAATGGGATTACCACAGTAAATGATGTCAGGTCCAAATAACAGGACAGGCACAATGAATATAGAAAAATACTACTTTGTTATCAGTTCAATAAAGCAGGGAAACCTGGCAAACAAACAGATTGCAGCTCACATACCCTGAACACATTTCAATTACGGAAAAGACTTTGTAGAGGAGGAGCCAAGTATCCCTACTCCATCTACTCCACCTACATTACCTGAGAAGTATGAACCAAAGTATGTGACGTATACTACACCAATAATAAAGCAAGAAGAAGAGCCATGACTCTGTCCAGTACCCATAAGAATACCTGCACCTAAGAGAATATGGGAAGTAAAGTACCCATTGAGGAAACTATACCTACATTCAAGACAATATGATGGCCATTTGAACGCGATTCCTGATGAAACAAAGAAACTGAATGACCAGGATGAATGGTGACATCATACGAAACTGAATCGACCCCATATAGAAGATAACCAGACCAGAGACGCAGACAATTTATAAAGAATGAAGAAGTCCTAAGGATAAGTGACATCTTAGGATCAAGATGAAGAGACTTATGCCATAAGCAGGATGAAGTTGCTTAGTTAGTTGAAATGTGTACAGATGCAATGAAACACAAGCAGCAAAGCAATCATGAAGCTAGCCACATGCTTTAAATAGATTAGACCGAGGCAAGCGCCAACATATACATATATACCTCATAGATACATATGGATTGAATAAAGAATGAATGTTCCACTACGTATATAGCAGTTTTGAGCAAAGAGGAAGGCCTCAATCCAGTGTCACAGTTACAAAAGCAATTGAATTAAACAGAATATATTTCAGCTAAGAAGTTAGCTGAGCCACGAAAGCCAAAGTCTCATCAGAACTAGAAGTGGCTGACATTAGGTACAATTAATGTGAAAGAAAACATGTTCAAGAAGGTAAAGTGAAAACAAAAGACGTCAGAGGACCAGTGGAGAATAAAATCAAATACACAGAAAGGCTCAAATTGTGGTGTCCAGTCACATGATGGAAGAAAGATGGATGCAGGAGGAGATCACACCTACACACGGATGCCAGACAGTACCCATACACCTTCAAACATCCCAAAGAACAGTACAGACTCAAGGCCAACTTCAAACACTAATTGACACTGGATCATTGAGGTGATGATGGGGTGTACCTTTAATTGGTGGGAAGCTGGTATTGAGACAAGCTCACCCGCACCTGGTTGTTCAGTCTGCGTGCTGCTCACGTAGGTGGAAAGTTACTGACGGGGGTTAGTAGCCAACCAATTGTAGAGGACCACGTAGTTGGGGGTCCTATAGTTTGTGTAGCCAATGGGACGTCATACATTTAGTGATGTTCATAGTGGCCATTTTGAAGGGAAGGCTTAGTTGACCCACCTGATGTTAAGTATCCAATCATGTCTCTTCAGTACTCTATACAGATATAACACCTATGCCTAGTTATATACTTAGAACCAATCCCGCTTCAGATAGGTTTTAGAAGATTGCCACGTAGGGTGACGTTGGTAATGACGCAGGTCAACATGTAAGCTGTGACCAATTGCGGGTTTAAGAACCCAGCTTTTTAATGAAATGATTGAGAGTTGAGTATTGAGCGATTGCTGATGTTCGTTGTACACCCTGTTTTAGTTACTTGCATTAAAACAGACAAACATTTTCCAAGCTATTTGTGTCTTCTGAATTATTGATGTTTGATTAAAATCTGCATCCCCGTCCATCTCCAGGGTATTGCTACCCATCTTAAAGGGCTGTAAGTCTCCAGTTCACTTGGTAGTAGAGATTGATGGTTATATAAAATACCATCGGCTGTCGACATAAGTAATTTTTGAGTCTCTGCAATATCATACAACCTTTGTGTTAGGAAAGATTTCATAATTGTATGTAATTTTCCTTCCATGTGGCAACCCCTAAACTTTTTGCTGTTGTTTTTCACCTTGTTCTTGACTTTGCCAGAGAAGTGCAACCTTCTGCCGCACTCCTCTGGGCTTTCGCTCCTTTCTTACGGGGAAACTGACATGCCCTTAAGACAGTCAGTACCGGGGAACGCTGTTTCCCGTAGTTTCTTTTATCATGTTGCGGCTTTCGTGCAACATGACACAAGAGGGCACTGTAAGCTAAGTTACAGCTCTCTTGGGTCTCTAGCCTTCTACAGGCCCCAGATACTCGTTTAGGATTGTATCTGATCGGTGCAAGTGATTCAGGGACGGGAATGGTGGCAGCGATCGTTTCTTGTGTTTTGAGCTCCTTTTGGCGTTCTAAGCGCGTTTTCTGCGCTTAACCCAAAATGGTGGCCTGGCTCCCAAAATGGCCAGACAACAAGGCTCCTTTGTCCTGTCCACTGACCGTTTTGCTCCCTTCACCTTCCCGAGGTCGAGCCGACCCGGGGCCTTCCTTATTTGGGCATGTACTTTCCCGCGAAACACGGATGCTTTCGCGGGCTTCTACATGTCTTGTGTGTGCCTCCAGGATGTGGGCTGGGATGTCTGGTCCCAATACACATCCTGGGTGCCAGAGAGTCTAGGGTGGTGTGAATGCCTGGGACCACCGTGGTCCGTGATTGGTCCACGAATGGTGTGAGTGTTGATGAGCGGATCTCCCATTGGGTCCCCTCCGTTTTGGCGCGAAGGGAACCATGGATAAGAGGGGGCTGGAAACACCACTACCATGTCGATCTCCTGAGTTCTCACGAACAAAGGAATACAGGAGCCAAGTATCCTGCAACCAAGAGGCTGGACCGAGGAATCGCTGGTGACCCGCTGAAGGACTTCTCCTCTGCACTGCTGTCGCCTTGTGAAACCCTTTTCACCTTTGATCGAACCAGAAGGCCTGTACTGGTACTTCGACCCTTGGAATAGCGGAAACAGCTATTCTCGGCATCTTCACCATCTCCTGCCAGTAAGCCTTCGGAAGCGTCTCTGGGCCATCCAGCTGACTGACCAACTTACACGGGAGTCTTGCTCTGTAACCGCCGCCAGGTTGTGTAGTATTTCGAGTCCTTGTCACTCTCACACGCTTCGTACACTTGGCGTTCCCAGGTCTGAAGTGAGTAGTGTACATTTGGCTCAGATACACACGGCCGCTCCGTTGCCCTGCTGTGGTAACAAACTGTGCGGGTTTCTTCGATTGGGACGTCTTTTTACTCAACACGACGACGAGGCGTTCCCTGCTCTTCTGAACCTGCCAGCTGTTGAAACTGACGCGGAGAAGCCTGGGTCTGCTTGCATCGGGGACCGGTGAGTAGCATAGCTAGGATCTGGTCGCCCTCCTGCAGGAGCCCATTGCTTTTCCCCGCTTTGTCCAACAGCACCCTTTTCCATACTCGTGCTCTGCTTCTGCCCACTGTATAGGCTGCGCTTGAGTCGCGGAACTTGTTCTTCTTCTTTTGTGCACTAAACTGAACTGCCTGATTTCCCTCGAAGAGCTTCTCCTTTTGCCCGTTGGCACCAGCGCGTGCAGGTACTTTTGAGCACAAGGCTCCACTCTTCGCAGGGCTCGGACTTCCATCTAG
This sequence comes from Ambystoma mexicanum, assembly GCF_040938575.1. NCBI lineage: Eukaryota > Metazoa > Chordata > Amphibia > Caudata > Ambystomatidae > Ambystoma > Ambystoma mexicanum. The sequence continues at coordinate 4,875,236 of NC_090938.1, forward strand.
TTAGGTGCCTCTGAAGGCGAACTGGGTCTAAGCATTATTGCGCACTGCCTGTTTTCCCTCCCTTTTAGGTGGACTACACATTTCGTGCATATAACACTTGAGACTTGTTGTATTTGTATATATATTGTGTTGATATGGTATGTGTTGGTTTACTATCGTTATATTGTGATTTTCTCGCTACGGTCATTGTTTTAAAGGCCTTGAAATAAATGTGTATATATTTTTAATATAACAACTGTTTGGAGTAGTTTTTAAGTGATCTTGCTTTGTGTGCTCATTGCGGGCTTTCAGTCACCCTCACCCCTCTTGAGACCTAGTCTTGACCGCCGTGATCGCTACCTTGATTGGTCTGGCTCGTCCAGAGGTTACCCTGTTCCAAGTAATTAGGTTGGCCTTCTGAACTTCTGCGCCACCAGGACAGAGTTCAGAAATCCGTCTTAACACTTTGCTATTCGGCTGACAGGATGTGAAGCTCCCCGTAGATCGTGGTTAGAATAGGACAAAAATCTTGCAAGAAGGGTGTGACGGGACCCCTATTTTTACATAGGAACCCCTCCCACATCTACGCAAAGCGAATCGGGAAGCAGCTCGAAGAGGCGGTAACGAAGGCGGTGATCCCGAGGGTCCGAAGACGAAAACATTTGAACAGTGAGTGAATAAGACCAAAGAGAGTGGAAAAATTGATGCATGCATAGTAAATAACGGAGAGTAATGGAGGGAGGTGAGATAAAATATAAAGCAAGAGTGAGAGAGTAAAATATATGTATATGAGGAAAAGATATTTGACTTGTGTGTTGCCGAGTAATATATGAGGAAAATAGTCGTGTGGTGTAGCCACGCTATAAGGATATGCCCTGTTCCTAGATTTTAAAGAATGCTAGCAGAAGCCTTAATTCAGAGCCCCCTTTAGGAGGGACATATAGAAGACGAGATAACTTTAAAGACTTTCTTAAGGGAATTGGCTTAGGATACAATCGGAACAAGAATTGGAGAGGGTAAGACGAGTCCTAAAGAAAGGATCATGAGGTGCATGTACATGTGGCCCGTCAAGTCTGTCAAGTGTGATGACGTCAGAGTTGAAAAAGAAATGTTTTAAGTCGTAGAGAAACGTGAAGTTAAGACGGGAAAAGTGATTATTTTTAGATTAAACTTTGATGGTTGTTTTTTAGCAAGGCTAAAGTAAAAAAATTGCATTTTGATGGGATTGGAGCTTGCGATGATTGGTGCTCGCTCATAAGTGTATGTTGATTGAAACACAAAATTGAAAACTGTAACTAAAGCATAAGCAAAGTGGTAATAAAAAGAGAAGTAAAAGTTGGAAATGGAAGAAGTTACGCCATTTGTGCATCTTTGCAAACAGCTACCAAAGCATGCGCTTAAACTTAAACACTACAGTGCAGAGTGGGTTAAAGGGACAGCAGAGAAAATGTTTATGCCATGACCCCAGGGCAGGTCATTATCGAGAACACTTCTACAGCATATGATGACATATTTGCAAGCCGCATACAAAGGAAAAAAGTTAGAAAAGTGCCTGGCAAGTCTAGAGCTTTGGAAAATGTATGAACATGAGAAGGAGGAGGAGCCTCCTTTAGATTGGATACTGAATATATGCAAAGAGGGAGCTGAAGAGCCTTCTGCTCTGCCGCCCTGTCTGAAATAAAAGACGAGATTAAGAAAGATGAAGGTTTATACCAATTAAGAGAACTTAAAGCAGCGACGGGATATAGAAATCCATCATACAAGTCACCTACGCAGAGTAGTGACGAGAGCCCAGAGAAAGACACCGAGAAAGATATCACCTCCAAAGCCCTGAGGGACAAGGAGAGACGCGATAAGGAGAGAAGTGATCAAGCAAACACATCTCTAGACATAAGGAGAGAAATAAAGAGATGGAAGGGAGATGAGGATGAAACTGATGAGATAGCGCTCGTACAGAACGAGTGGTTGGGAGATCGGATTTTTCTTAAACTTGATGGTAAAGGCATCGAAGATGTAAGACAAAGGGGAGGCTAAGATGAACAAGATAGAAAAGACAAAGAAAGGGAGGAACTATTGAAAGGTGAAGGAGCGAGAAGAAAAGATAGACAGAGACGAGAACACTTATATCAAGATGAGCAAGCTAAAAAACAAGAGAGAGTAGAAGAACAAGAAAGTGTGATAGTAAAAGAAGAACAGCCGATGAAAAGGAAAGACTAAAAGAAAAAATAATCAAAGCCTATGAACAGGAAAAGGAAAGAGAGAAAAGAATACAAAGGTGAAAAGACGAGGAAAAGCGAAGAGCATATGAACAAAAGGATATGAAAAAGAAAGAGGAAGATAGAATAAGAGAAGAGGCGAGAAAGCGCAGAGAAGTCAACGATGACATGGAACACAAAAGGAAACAGAGAGCATGTGATCTTGAGTATTTGGAAAGGGAAGTAAGAGATCCCAATTCATGGGTAGACTGGTAAAATATAGAGGAATTCCTTCCTGAGTCCGAGCCATTTCCAGGGACGTCTAGAGTAAATCTAGAAGACGAATTTGACTCATGAAGCATTTGTGAAATGATCGATAAAGTATAGCACAAAATGCAAGCACAGAAAGAATCACAAAAGAAGGGAAACAACGATTGTCTTGAAATCAGTTGTATGACACAGAGGAAGCCTCCTGTAGTATGAGACAGAAGGAGCTGTCTTTAGACAGACTAACATTAAATAGAGATGATGATGAGGGAAGTTGCACGAGTTGGGCAAAAGAAGTATCAGACGTAGAAAGGGAAACCTACTCGAGGGAGGTTAGAAGATTTATGTGTGAGCTCGAAGAACATCTGCCTTTGGATAAAGAAGTAAGATGGTCGGATTTAAAATTATCTATGTCTAAGGCATCAGAGCCAATGACACAGTCAGACTGACATAAGGGGCAACCCCATGGTCAGAGGGGGGAGTTCCCACCCTATGGAAGCAGGCTAAGGTCATTGCTAGGTAGACGGCGATGTGGGAATATTACTCCAGCAGTAGATAGACCAATGATGAGAGATGAGAATGAGTTTGGACCTTCGCAGTTCCCCTTGTTAGGGAAAGGAGGAGCAAGGCCATACTATATACCATGGCCGCAGATGGATAGAGAAAACTTAAAATGTAAACTCCTGAATTTTACTTCTGGCGCTGGAAAATGGATACATGAGTTAGAAAAAATGACCGGAGGGAATACATTAGCTATAGGGGATATTAAAGGTCTTCTAATCGCCATACTTTGTGAAAGAGCTGATGACGTGTGGACACGGGCATGTTACCCTGGGGTGACTACAGTCAACACCACACATGATGGAGCACAGTTTAATAACTGTAGAGCAGCGATTTGGAAACCTCTTCGAGTGCTATATCCGGACACGTCTGATATGGGAGCTATAATGACAGGAAAAATGAAAGAAGGAGAGGATCCGTTGCTCTATATTCAAAATTTTCAAGATGCATGGGCACTTGAAACACGTGAGGCTTGGGTGAGATCTATACCTGTATTTTATCATATATTATGCCAAGGGCTGCCAGAGCAGGTGCAGAAACAGCTCAATAAATTACTGGGGATAGAAGCAAAACCATGGTCAGAAATTCAGTTGACCATTGCACATTATTGGAGACTCCTGCAGGATAAGAATCGGAAAAAGGACGATGTACGAAAGGGTGAAGTAGCAAAGTTAATGCAGAAAAAGTTATTCAAACATGCCATTGAAGGGGAAATGTTAACTAACATGGGCGGATCAAACCCACAGCAAGCAGTACCTATGCCGCAAGTAAATAACCAAAGATAGTTTGATCAGACAAATAATGGATATGCTCTAAGAGGAAGGGGATATCGAGGGAGAGGTTGGCAAGGTAATCAAGGATATTGGCAGAATAATCAGGGAAGTTTTCAGAATAACCAACAAGGGTTTCAGAATATGTAAAATGGTAATCAAAACATGCAAAATGGGCAAATAGGAAGACAACCGCTTGAATGTTGGGCGTGTGGAATGACAGGGCACATAGCTCAAATGTGTAGGAGCCAAGGGATGGTAAAGAATGCTCAGTTTTTAAGACAGGGAATGCCAAATTCACCTGCATATTTGCAGCAGAGCGGAAATGGAGTTGCACAAGATCAAACAGGGCAGCAGCAAGCGCCGAGAGTGCAGCAAGGCTTGCAGCACAGCAAGTGACAGGTAATCAACCACAAGGACAATCACAGCACTCTCATATGCAACTTCAGCAGAATACAAACACAGAGCAACCTATGACGCGTAGAATAGAAGGAGTCACTGTTGATGGAGGAAATCCATTCAAGAGTGATGGGGTGAGACTGTACCCGTGATAGGACAGCTCACGGGGAGATCTGATGTGTTCAGTCCTGTCTATTACACTGAATCCTCATCAGGAGCCAAGGATAGTCATAATCATAGGTGGCAAAGCTTATTGCTTCTTAGTGGACACAGGTGCAACAGGCTCCTGTATACGTGAGGGCAAAGTTTTAATGTCTGGCGATGCAATTAATACACAGGGCTTTACAGGAGATACGAGTCGAGTTTCTTTTACAGAAGAATTACCAGCCTCTGTAGGAGAATGTGATATGAAGGTGCCACTGCTTTATTCAAGACTAACACCTGTCAACATATTAGGACGAGATTTAATGACAAAAGTGAATATGACCATTTCATTTACAGACAATGGTATGGTATGCTCAACACCGGGAATGCACTATTTAAACATGTGTGAAATGATTAGGGCATACGCAGGACAAATAGCGCCTAGAGCAATACCATTGGAACCCAAAGTGTTCCATTATGGGATACGCATTCTGTTAACATGGCTGCCAGGTCTGGTAGGCAGAACCATGAGAATACCAGATGAGTTTCTATTTAGACCACAGACACCTATGGATGAAGAAGAGGGGCGAAGTGTCCCCTCAGCATTAGAAGCAACTATAGTCCGAGGAAATATGGGTTTGCTTGATGCAACTGATGATAAAAATAGACGATGGAGCACAATAATTGCCACTGAGGAAGGCTGCAGAGTGACTGACGTCACTGATGAAGATTTGTTTGGAGATGACAAATCTGGCGATTTTGTTATATTTGAAATGTGCATTACTTATTGGGTCAAAGCGATTAAGAGAGAGGTCCCACAGAGAATGATGCTAGCAAAGAAGCGTCCTGAATATTTTGAGGAAGATATGGTGTAAGTGCCAATTTCATTATCGACCACTGGCCCCTTGACGTAGGCTTACTGAAAGGAGTTGGGGAAGTGAAGATTAAATTGAAACCAGGAGCTATTTTACCTCGAGTATAGCAATAGTCCATGTCTCGAGAGGCAGATGAAGTAATTTTCAAGACGATTTCCGCCATGATGGACCACAGTATTTTAGTGACATCATAGTCACTGTGTAATACGTCAGTTTATCCTATTAAAAAATCAAAGGGTGGTCTTGGAGACTGGTTCAAGATTTACGCCCAATAAACAAGATTGTAGAGGCCGAGTTCCCTCTAGTCCCTAACTTGTCCACAATTCTATGTAATATACCTGTTGATGCACAATATTTCATGGTGATTAACTTGAAAAATGCATTTTTCTCAAACCCATTGCACAAAGACTCACAAGATTTGACATTGTTCCCTTTTAGACAAGTGCGATTAAAAAGCACAAGGCTGCCCCAGGGGTACTGTGAGTTCCCATCGATTTTTAACAGAGTTCCCCAGATGGACTTGAGCAATATTGCTTTAGAAAGAGTTGTGCTGCAATACGTAGATGACATTTTAGTTTGCAGCACCTTAGAGAAAGAGTGCAGACGCAATTCTGTTCAGATAATGATTATACTTGCTGACAAAGGATATAAGGTTGACAAGGAAAAGTTAAAATATTGTCAACCAGACGTGTTGTCCATAGGCCAATTGATTTCACATGAGGGAAAGAAAGTTACTCCTGCAAGAGCTCAGGCCAGTCTACAAACAGCTATGCCACACACGATAAAACAGATGCAGAGCATGGGTCTTTGACTACAGCTCGTATACTAGACCACCCTTACAGGCCTTAAAGAAAGCACAGGCAATGCAAGAGAAAATCATGTGGACTGAGGCAATGGAAGAAGGCTTTGACGAATTGAAAAAAGCCTTTTGCACAGATCCCGTTTTGGGGATTCCCAATTATGCAGAGGAATTCTATTTATTCTCACATACAGATGGTACTTTTATGACAGCAGTACTTACACAGAGAACTACATTGGGGTAGAAACCCCTTGCATATTATAGTGGAATTTTGGACCCAATAATGAGAGGTCACTTTCCATGCGAACAATGTTTAGCAGCCACCGCGTTCACCAGGCGATATTGCTTTGTTCTCTGTAAAATTACTCCTGGTTTGAGCTTTATCTTCACCTCCCCTATCCCCTCCAAGAGCCCCATGTCATATGGACTCGTGGTCCATAAAACACTGGGGACCTTTGCCAAGCCTTCCTCGAGAAATGGCGGTGGTGCCTGCAGCATCATTACCATTCTCAGCAGTAGTTCCCTATAGTGTATTTTCACCCAGTATGTGATGCTAATGTCGAATATCATTTTGTGATCTGAACGATTGTCCTGGAACAGTTACTCATCACTCATGGTAGTCAACCTTTATACTTCCTCCATGGCAATTATTGTCTTCCAAGCTCGTCCGGTGTCATCTGTCTCATGCAATGTTATTCTATCTTCTCCCACTATCACTGCCTCATGTTCTAGTGAAATCACAGTCCCTTCTGGCTCATCTAATGGAAAGTCTGGTCTATATAAGTACACATTGGGAAGAGGTCATCACTTTCCCTGAATCCCTAGGAGCCATGTTATTATCACTTCCATTCCATATTGAAATAGCTCCAAATCTGCTGGCCACCCCCTCTGCACCGTTTGTCCACAATAGGCCTGAATAATCTCCCATACATTCACAAGGTGTATCCCAGGTGTGGAACACACTGGGCCTCATTACAAATCAGCCGGTATGGAAACAACGGTGGCGGTAAACCCGCCGCCACCGTTGTTTCCATGGCAGGCGATCACAACTTCTGCAGGCGGGAGGTGATGTTCCCGCCAGGTCTGACCTGGCGGGTTTAACACCGCCCGCCTGCAGGCGGACGAGGGAACACCGGACGCATTACGAGATGCTGCCGGTGTTTCCATGATCCCCATTCCCATTTATCCATCTGTGGCCACGGTGCATATTGTGGTCATCTTCCCCCTTTCTCTAATTACGGGAAACTGTGTGAATCCTGTTCTGCAATTGTATCCACCTATGCATCTTGTCTTCCAGTTTCGCCTGTTCATCTTTGTCCTGGCAATGACTTCAATCCGCTTACATAAGGTGGGGATTTTTCCCCTAAACTATACGACCATCCTTGTGGTCGTTTAGGATATGATTAGATTCTGGTGTTTTTGTTTCCTTTTCTCCTAAATCTGACCCCTTTTCCTACATCTGGATCTATGGAAGGGTCACAAGCGCTCTCTTCTCGCACTCTTTCATTTTCTTCCTTTTTTTGCCTGACATCATTATATCCCAACTGGTATGGGTGTTATCCCTTTCCTTGTCATCAAGATGTAGTCTGCTTAAGGTCAGCGTTCTATGCTTGTCCATCATTACATCATCTGATCTACCTCTTTTTCTCTTGGTGGAGATCCTTCGATACTCTGTCTGGTCACATAGCCATCTTTTTTCTTCATCTGGCTGTATAATTCCCCAATCCTATTCCCTATGCCTTCTTCCTCATGCTCATCAGTCCATGTCGGAACTCTAGGTATCTTGTGCAGCTCCCTGTCTGGCTGTTGTGACCTTCTCTCTTCTTTCATCGTTCTCACTCTTCGACTGGTATTACACATCTGTTAGCAATGTTATCTATTTCGTCTGCCCTTTGTCCCCTACTTACTCTCATTTCCTTCTTCTCTTGCTCTTCCCCTATTCTCATCTCCATCTTCTCTTTTTCCTCTTACCTTCTTTGCAATCCTCTTTATTTCAATCTCTGTGATTCTATTTCCTCACATTTCTTCTTCTGCTCATTTTTCTCTTTCTCTCTTTTACCTGTTCTTCTGACCTTCTTTGTTCATTTTTCTTCCCCTCTTTTTCCCTCTCATTTTTGTATGCCCTTTCTCGTTCCTCTTCCTTTCCTTCCTTTTCCTCTCTTTCTTTAATTACGTTGATACCTTTTCCATCTAATTTAAGTAATATTTGTCCTCCCATCCACTCATTCTGTACGATTGTCATTTCACAAGCTTTATCCTGTTTCTCAGTGTTTGCACTATTGTCTTCAGAAGGAGGAAGAGGAGCTGAGGGGCCATGCCCTCCCAATCATGCTGATTAAGTATCCACGCTTTCTCGGATGGGTCTAGCTCTAAAATAGCTAACCTTTTTGTAACTTCTTCCTGCGTACACATCATGTAAGTATGTTGTCATGTGTTGTAATACTGTTCTTGATAGGGAACCCGCTTGAGGCCAAGGCATGAATATTTTGTCAGCCATGCCTCTTACCCATTCAGCATGATATATCCTAATCTTAGATGTGTACCTCAGTAATGTTTTGCACAAGTGTAGAAGAGGAGTATTCTCCATGTTGACAAGACATTTTTAACTGTCGATACTTACCGGACCTTTTATTCTGCTATTGCTTTAATATATTATATCACAACAATCAATTCAGGCAGGCACCATCAATTGCTGCTGGGTGCT